>NC_082692.2:3800052-4097535 GCF_949987515.2 Delphinus delphis | reverse complement strand
CCCCGACTGCATGCCTTTGCTCACTTAGTTCTTCCAGTCTGAAAAACATTGCACTTCCGTCCATCACCTCCCTCCACCTATGGATATCCTATTCTTTCTTCAAGACTCCTTCAGGCTCCATCTTTCATGAATCTCTCTCTGACGCCCTAGTCAGAATTATTGGGTGGCCCCTTTGTTGCCTCTTGTTGTTCTTAATTTTGTTTGCTGATCTGTTTTGTCTTTAAACCAGAAGTACCTTGAGGTCAGGGACTGTGTCCCAATCATCTTTGCATCTCCCACAATGCCTAGCACTGCACCCGGCACAGATATTTATGGAGTGAAGAACATTTCCAGCCCCTCTTGCCTCACACATATAGAGTTGTACATCATAATCTTGGAAGGATAAAGAAAGGTATTGCTGATGCCAACCCATCTCTGGGCTGCTTCTTGCTAATGCTTTTTCTCCCTCAGAAACTTTTTCCTGGCAGCCTGGGAAAGTTTATCCCTGGGAAAGCAGAGGCCCCGTGTGACCATTAGAACATGAATGAAATAATGATGCGTGACCTCCAAAGCTCGGTCATATAAGGCGTTGCAGCCTCCTCAGTCTCTCGCATCATTTTCTTTAGGGGAAGCCAGTTGCCATGCCGTGAGGCGACTTAAGCTTCCCCATAGAGAAGCGCACATTGAAAGGAACTGTATCTTCCTGCCAACAGCCAGCATTGACTTTGCCAGCCCCGTGAGTGAGCCCCTTTGGAAGTGGGTCCTCCAGCCACAGTCGGAACTTCAGATGTCTGCAGCCCCAGCTGATCTCTGACTGCAGCTTTGTGGAGACCTCGAGCCAGGACCACCCAGAGAGCTGCTCTCAAACCCCTTACCCACAGAAACCGTGAAAGATAATAAAAGATTCTTGTTGTTAAGTTGCTGTTTGAGGATGTGTTGTTATGCAGCAATAACTAATAAAATGCATCTGGTATTTTCTTTCATTTTATCCTTCGGTGTTTGTGCATATGTCCACGTGAATTTTGATGGGTTTTATTTGTGACACTCAAAAAGAAAGGACTGCCTCTATTGATATTTAACTACCGTGTAGTGAATAGCAAAGTACTTCGAAGGGGTTGTCAAGTATCTAAGTACTTTAAACAATGATTGCCGTCATCCGGGAAGCAGGTACCGTGAGGCAGTTTGGGAATATATCAGTGTGTCCCAACAGGAAAAAAAGAAGAGTCCAGGTGTTTCAGACAGAGATAACTTAATACAAGGGAACGGCTAAAATGTGTCAGAAAGTCTGGAAGAGGAAAAGAAGTGATGTTACCCAAGGACAGTAGGAAACCGCTGCAGTGCTTAGGTCTGAAGGAGCCAAAGAGAAAATGGCATTACCGAGAGCCCGTGGCCACTGTGACAACGGAGGCTGCTGTGCTTTTCTTCCCACCTCCCAACCTCCTGCCAGAGCCTCCCATTGGCAGAAACTAACAGGAAGCAGTAGGCAAAGGAGTCTGGGAAATGTAGTTTGTGAGCTTCCAGGCCTGGAAGAAAAGATGAAGACAGGGCAACTGAGGAGCTGAGGGCCCATAGACATTATTTGTCTCTGGGAACAGTAACAGAGAAACGGAAATAAAGGTGTATGTATTTGACAAGCCTCTACTCAAAGCTAAAATATCCAACATATTTGTGATTGGAGAGAGTCAGAGGAACAGATGCTCCCACATTCATCTTTCAAGGCATAGTCCAGTAGCAATAGGTTCAAAACTCGAAATTCTTCTGAAGAGCTGCCACATCAGAGCCCTTTTTATTAACTGTAGAAGAACAAATCTAACAAGAAGAGCTAACGCCCTGAGCGCTAACACGGGCCAGGCACAGTTGTAACTGCTTTTCAGTTGTTACCTCATTTACCTGCTACACGTTTCCACAAAGTCGGTCCTACTGGGATCCGTTCTGCAGGTGAGCAAATTCCATCCCAGGGGAATGAAGCCACGTCATGGTGACGAGCAGAGTCAGGGTCCCAGCATGGTAGCCTGGTTCAGAGAGTCCACTGTACTGTCCTCATGCCTTCACCACCTTGCCTAAAATGTGGGAGCTACTCAGCAGCCTGTACCTATGCCCAGAGTATTCAAAGAGGTTAATAAGATTAAGAGGAACAAAAGACAAGGCCTGTCAGATCACAACCCCTGAGCTATGGGGCCAACGTTAGACTCGGCTGGTCCAATGGTCCACTCTACTATAGAGCAGCCCATTAATTCTTCTAGAATTAGAAAGGTCATGGTTATTGAATTATCTAGGACTCACTGAAAGAGCCTTCTTAGTCTGGAAGTATCCAACCCCAAAATGGAGAAGGTTAATAAGCAGGACCGAGGGAGGGCTTGTGAAAGGGAGAGCCGTGAGCTTGGGCAGTGATGAAACCCCAAGCAGAACACTGCAATCAGGCGGCTGTTTCCCTGCAGCCTGCGCCCCTGAAAAATCCTGAAGCTGACCATTTCAACAAGCTCACTTCAGTTCTTCCCTTTTGATGGAGAGGCAGAGAGGAGGAAGAGATTGGATCCTCAGAAATTTCATTCCAGCATCTAGGACAACTTTATTTTTTCATACTTTGGGGGTTTATCTCACTTTTAAATTGTGATGTAGTTGACATACAGTGTTAGTTTCAGATGTACAACATGGATTTACCTTGTTTTTAAACAGCTGGTGATTTGTACCATTTTGAAATAATCAGTGACAGGGTCATCATACCTTGCGAGGTTCTAGGCTGAAGGGAGAGGAGAACAGAGAACATCACGTAATAGCACCAGACACTCCCACCAACCACTCTTATCTTCTGAAGATGCTGTTTCTTTCGTGGAGACTGCACGTTGGCCCTACTTGTTAGGTTTTAAAAGGGCTGGGGCAGTAGTGGAATGTGTGGATTCTCAAATAATTTTAGATAGCAGATCCCCAGTACCTGAGTCCCCCTGAGCCTAACACCAGGAGCACAGTGCTTCTTCTGAACTAAGGTAAATGGCCCGTGCAGGGTGGAAGGGCAGGTCCCACTCTTCCCAGGAGCTGTCAGCAGGCACTTTTAGAAGAGTCCCGTGTGGTGGGTTGCACTGTTCAAGGTTAACCAAACTGGATTCAATTCCTGACTTCTAGGAGGGGTATTCAAACAGAGAACAATGACATGGAAACATAAAGGATTACATAGCTTTTTAAAAAATTGAAGTATAGTTGATTTACAATGTTGTGTTAGTTTCTGCTGTACAGCAAAGTGACTCAGTTATACAATATATATATACATTCTTTTTTATAATCTTTTCCATTAGCTTTGACCGTAACGAAAGCGACTGATTTTCACGCAATTTATTGAAAAAAAAAGTTAATTGTTTTATAGTCATTCCACATACAGATTTATACAGTACGCCAGTCAGGCTTCCCTTTGCCTTGTTCACAACGAGAGGAGAAAAGCTGGTGTACCCTAAGAAGAAAAACAAACCTGTTTTGGATGGCTGTGTGCCTGTGCGCAGTTATGAATAGAGGCATATGGAAAGAAGAATTAATACAGAAAAAACTTCCTCAAGATGAATGGCTTGTCTTAAAGAATATGTGTTTCTTTCTTTACAAGTACAGAGTTACAACAACACAGCCATCTCTGCTGCAGCCTTGCACCTCGGCAGGAAGGAGCCATTCTCTGCTCACTCAAAGGACACGCAAAACCGTTCACCCTTCCCTCCAAACCTCCAACTCAGGGAGGTGGTAACTCCAAAGCTCACACTTACATATGCCCGAGTAGCCTTTTTGGCTTTGTCCCACTTCCGCTAGGGTCTTTTTATAATAAAGCTGTCAACATGGAAAGAAAGGAGTTGGCTCAGTACCACAGACAGTGATTTCTGAGCAGGTGCATCATTATGAAACGGGGTGAAAAATACCAAGTCACAGATGTATGTCTGCTACAGGGAAGGGAAGCAAAGAGATGCGAGGACCCGTCAGGGTTTGGATTTTCATTTGCTGTTTCTATAAAATGCCTGTCCCTACTTGGCCCAACATCTGCCTTATTCTCTGACCTCACTTCCTTCCAGCAATTTCTCTGCCCCAGATGCCCCAGGCTTATCAGCCTTCATGCCTTTGTACTCACGATTTCCTCTGCCTCTCCCCAAAATCTTTGCATAGAATATTCTTTCTTGTCATTCCGTTTCAACCTCGATATCACCTCTTCCCAGATACCTTCTCTGATCTTCCATCGCCAAGTGATAAGCACCTTCCCTCGAAATCCTCCCAGCAAACAGGCACCATCACATTGTCTGGGTGTGTGTTTCTTTTTTTACAGCACTTGTCACTGGTACAATTTAATAAATTCTTATCAACACTGTTGCGTCCTCTAAGTTTCCACATCCCAGGGCAAAGCTGTTTCCCAGGCATTGGGCAGACAGACACTCTGTGTAGCTCTCTCTCCTAAAGAGGCTGAGCTTCGCCTCCGGGCCTCCCCCTTTGGCCCCTCCCTGTGAACTGCACAGGGAGTAACTGCTCGGCAGTGTTGGGCTGGCTGGTTCCTCCTGGGTGAGCTTGGTGCTGGGGCAAAGGTGGGTTTCTGACCAACTGCACCCCACGGTCAACAGCCCCAGAAATGATATCTTATTACAGTAGAAGAGTCCAGAAGGTACTACACAGCCCAAAACCAGCACTGGGTCAAAGCCCCTGACCAGATGCCATCTGCACAAACACGGAGCGTGTCAAGGGTAAGGTGGTATTTATATATTAATTTTCGCTTCGGGGGAATCATACTATCTTAGAAATACCTCATACTTTTTTTTTTTTTTTTTTTTTTTTTTTTGCAGTACGCGGGCCTCTCACTGCTGTGGCCTCTCCCTTTGCGGAGCACAGGCTCCGGACGCTCAGGCTCAGCGGCCATGGCTCACGGACCCAGCCGCTCCGCGGCATGTGGGATCCTCCTGGACCGGGTCACGAACCCGTGTCCCCTGCGTCGGCAAGCGGACTCTCAACCACTGCGCCACCAGGGAAGCCCCATACATTTATTTTTTAACAAATATCATCCCAGTGAGAGATCTCTCTTTCTTTGTAATATGATATAAACACATGTAGCAAACTGCTACTTTCCTAAGTAAAATCAAACCCTGTTCTTTCAGAGTTGGCAAAGAAGGGAGAATTTCCATGGGAGGGAGACCCCATCTATCTCATCTACCTGACTTCCGGGAGATTCACTGCTCCCTTGAGAGTCTCTGGGAGATTGTTTCTGTCACCACTGGCCTGGCCTCTGGGGGGTGCTGTTGCTTCCTCTTTGACAACTTGCTCCCCTCCCCCAACCCAGGGGTGGTTCCACCTTGGCTGTACTTCCCAATGTCCTGGGTGAATTTTTTTTTTAATATTTATTTATTCATTCATTCATTCATTCATTTCACTGTGTTGGCTGTTAGTTGAGGCATGCAAGCGGGATCTAGTTCCCTGACCAGAGACAGGAGAAGGGCAAGTGGGAGCAGGGAGGAAAAGAAGCTCCTTGAGACTTCTGGGTAAGGACGTTGGAGAGGGAGAGGATGTGCGCTTCTAGGGTTCCTACCTGAAATTCGGAACACTTTCCCCATAGATCAGTACTTCTCAGCCAGAGCCAATTCTGCTCCCAGGAGACATTTGGCAATGTCTGGAGACAGTTTGGATTGTCACATCTGGAGAAGGGGTGCTACTGGGGTCTAGTGCACAGAGCCCAAGATGCCGCTAGACATCCTATGGTGCACAAGGCAGGCCCCGCAACAAAGAACTGTCTAGCCTAAAATGTCAATAGTGCCAAGGCTGAAGAACTCCGCCAGAACCCAATGATGCATTTGGTAGTTGGTTGGTGATTTGGGAACTTGGTTTAATAACTCAGGCATGGTGGCTTAAAAAGGTTTTATAGGTTGACTTTAACATGCTGCTAAAAATGTCTCCACGAGATAATGTATTTTAAGCTCCACTTGGTGGAATCACACAATTACATGGCTCATACTAGGTTCATTTTCCTTTTTCATTTCCTTGTGAAACACCCTTTTTAAGGTGTTGTTTAATTGCTGACCAATCACCCCAACTAGGATAGAAGCTTCTAGAACATTGCCTGATCTAAAGTAGACAATCAACATGTGCTGAATTAATGAATTAAGGTGGCTGGGACCTGCCTGGTTGTTATTGTAAGCAGAGCCCATCTCTCATACATGTTTCCATACTTACAGTCTTGGCTAGGATATTTGCATAGAGAAGAAACTTAATACTGACTACTGAGGGCATGAATCAATGAATGTAAATGAATGACGAATGAATGAATAAGCAAACAGCCCAATATCTCCGTGTCCCACAGTGAAGAGTGAGTGAACATGCATACTACTTTAAAGGACTTTTTTAAAAATAAATTTATTTATTTATTTTTGGCTGCATTGGATGTTTGCCACCGTGCCCGGGCTCCCCCTAGTTGCGGCGAGCGGGGGCTACTCTTCATTGCGGTGTGCGGGCTTTTCATTGCGGTGGCTTCTCTTGTTGTGGAACACAGGCTCTAGGCACACGGGCTTCAGTAGTTGTGGCATGCGGGCTCAGTAGTTGTGGCCTGCGGGCTCTACAGCGCAGGCTCAGTAGTTGTGGTGCAAGGGCTTAGTTGCTCTGCAGCATGTGGGATCTTCCCAGACCAGGGCTCAAACCCATGTCCCCTGCATTGGCAGGCAGATTCTCAACCACTGTGCTACTAGGGAAGCCCCTTTAAAGGACGCTTAAACTCATGGTGCGTCGAAGGGCTTTGCTGCTTCATGTTCCTGGTCCGGCTCATTAGAATCTTCTCCCAGGGAGTCAGGCGGAAAGTGTAGACTGAGTCCTAGAGATGGGGCTCTTAGCAGAACTCCAAACCTGAACCGAGGAAGCGATTACTCCCTTTGCTTCTGAACCACTTTCTAAGAACGTTTTGGAGCTCTGCCATCATAGGATGAATGCCTCATGTGGTGTAAGTTAGTAATACGGGAAATCTGATGATTCAAATGTCTTAGAGTGGCAAAAAAAGAAAAAGCAGCCTTGTGACAATCTTCTCTTTCCTGTTGTTTTCTATGAAGAACATGCTGATTTTTACGAGCTATTAGGACTTTATAATCTTTCTTTCCAGAGTGATCTATCAGTGTCAAGCATTGTTACCATACTGTGGGTCCCAAATTCCTCTCTTGTGGGCAGTAACTTAACCTCATTTTTTTTTCTCTGTGATAAACCTTTGCATGATTAGCGAGTCTCTAATTAGGAATTATAGTCACCTTGGAGGTCCCAGCAAAGAAAAAAGTCAGCAACTTCAGATGAGAAAACTAAATGGTCCCCATAATATCTCTCACAGCCAATTTCTCTCTGAGCCAGATCCACCCAGGATCGTGTCTGCATCTGGTTGTCTCGTCTCTTTCACCTCCTCGAATCTCAGACACTCACAGGCTCACGGCACATCAGCTTGGTTAACTGGAAACCTTTGAATAATCATTTTCGTACGTGAAATTTAGAGTTTCCAAAGGAATCATTAGTAATGCAGGATTTTACTCTTGAAATAATAAATATTTATTTGTACATCAGCTGACAATGGAATTTCAACATGTAAAGCACTATAAGAAGACTTTTTTCCCAAAGTTATGTAGAGTGCTTACTTCTGATTGACTATTCAGGTAGGGACAACATAACCAAATGGTGTATAAGCCACGTTACTTGTGTTGCTATGCTGATTACATGGGATAACACTCCCACGCTTGTTGATCATACCAGAAATGACACAAAGGTCGGCATCGTATGAGTTGTTTTGGAGTCTCTTTTTCACTTGATATTATAGTTTAGACACTTCCCTATTCAAAAAAAGCAAACTTCATTGAATTGTTCTCAAATGCAAAAAAGAGACAACACCATGGGTAAATTTCGTACATGACCAGAAATGGGAACTGAAGTTTAGGGTCTTTTAATTAACTAAACTGATACATGCAGAATTTTTTTTCCTTTCTTTAATGTCAGCTCTTAAATACCTCTGGATGTTACACAAACCCAAACTGGTCAGATTATCAATGTATTTGTCAACTCAGCTGTTTTGAAGTCCAATTATTTCAGTTTCTTAATGGCTGAATGGCATCAACTGTGCAAAACTCCAGTGACTATAAAGGGAAACACATTGGGTATGTTCCTTCTTGAATATTTTTTAAAATCTATGCTTATATTCATGACGTGAAGGGAAGATGCAAGGACTGTTTAAAAATTTGAAAGTCTGGGGAAACAAAATAGAAAGTTAGGGAGGAAATGCTTTCCCTCTGCCGGAGACTTCTTTTTCCTTCTGGAAAAAATAGGAAAAATGTATCATCTGTGCCCTTTTGCGAAGACCTAACATAAAGAAAATAAACGTATGCCACGAGGAAAAGAGGGCCCGTTATAGTCAATGATGCTAAGGCAAGCAGCGTGAGGAATAAAATAGTGGTACTGGGGCTCTGCGTAAAGCTTGGGGGGAGGGTAATAACGTTCTTCGAGAGTTTACTAAAACATAAAGGAGTTCTCCAAGAAACCAAGCGCTGAAGCTCTTAAATATCACAAGTGTCAGCCTAGAGGCTTCACGAGGGTATTTTTTGTTCACGGAAAAGCTTAAAGTTCTAAAGAAAACCTCTTCAACACCCAGCACACCTGAATCAAATGAACGCTTTTGAGAAGGCAAAGTAACGGCCCCTCAGCGACGTCTACCTCCTCATCCCTGCAACGTGGTACCTTACTTCTCAGATAAGGTTAAGGACTGAGAAAGAGAGACAGAGAGAACCCTGGGTTATGCACATGGGCCCCAAAACTATCCTTCCCAGTGGAGACATGTCCCAGCTGCTGTCAGAGACAAGAGGGAAAGAGGAGAGATTCAAAGTGCAACGGTTGCAGGACCTGAAGGTGAAGGAAGAGGCCATGGGCCAAGGGCAGCAGTGACCCTTAAAAGCGGGGAACGGCCCTCGGCTGACAGACAGCGAGGAAACAGGGACCCTGGTTTGCAACCACAAGGAGTGAGCTCTGTCAATAACCCCACTGAGCAGGAAATGGATTTCCCCCAGAGCTTCCAGAAAGGAATGCAGTCGGCCCACATGTTGCTTTTAGCCCAGTGAGACCCGTGCTGGCCTCCCAGAACTGGGAGATAATAAATGTATGTTGTTGATCTTATTAAGTTTGTGGTGATGTTATGGGAGCAATAGAAAATGAATACAGCTTTTACCAGGCCAAATAATGGCCAAGTCGGCACGGATAAAATCAAATACAGATCTTCCTCAACTTACGATGGGATTATGTCCCTATAAACCCTTCGCAAACTGAAAATTTTGTAAGTCAAAAAGCATTTAATACCCCTAACCTACTGAGCATTGTACCTTAGCCTCACCCACTTTATTTTTTTTTAAGGTAGAAAAGACAAAATTTATTCTAGTAGAAGAACACAACGATAAACCAATGGCTTTCGAATATTTTTACCACCACCCACAGTTGCAGCACAATTTACGTCACCTTCCAGTAAACACAGACACATACGCGTGCACATATATGAAACTGAAACTTGTCTCACAAGGTGATACTCATCTCGTAGACTGTCAGCATCTCAAAAGGTGACCGGAAACCTGCTCTCTAGCAAAGCTAACTTTGTTAGACTCGCTGCAGGGATGGAGAACGCGACCTTGACAATCTGAGTAGGGGGAAGTGAGGACAGGAAATTTATAGGTTTGGGGTCTGGACTCAGGTAGTTCAAAACAGGTCTTTTAAGACAGGAATCAGTTGGAGCCTGACCTACTTTAAACATGCTCAGAACACTTACATTAGCCTGCAGTTGGGCAAAATCATTTAACACAAAGCCTATTCCTTAATAAAGTATTGACTGCCTTGTGTAATTTATTGACTACTGCCCTGAAAGTAAAAAAAGAGAATGGCTGTCTGGGTACAGAATGGTGGTAAATGTACGGGCTGTTTACTCACGTGATGGCGGGGCTGACTGAGAGCCACAGCTGCCACCTGCTGCCCAGCATCACGAGAGTCTATATCATCACGTACCGCCAGCCTGTGAGAAGATCCAAATTCAAAATTCGAAGTTCAGTTTCTACTGAATGCGTACCGCTTTCACAACGTCATAAAGTTGAACAACCGTAAGCCAGGGACCATCTACATCTGAAACTTGGAGTTTCCACATACAGAAATGGACATCTTGAAGTAAAAGGCATCATTTAGGGATTTCCCTGGTGGTGCAGTGGTTGGGAATCCGCCTGCCAATGCAGGGGACATGGGTTCGAGCCCTGGTCCGGGAAGATCTCACGTGCCGCGGAGCAACTAAGCCCGTGCGCCACAACTACTGAGCCCACGTGCCACAACTACTGAAGCCTGTGTGCCTACGTAACTTTATTTATTTATTGTCAACTGTAGATCTTTTCTTGTGCCCTTGAGTGTTTTGCCTGGCCCGAACTAGGAGATATTAAATTATCTAAGTTCAGCTGCGTTTGTAAATATCTTGGTTAGCAAATCTATTAGGCTTTGTCTGGATAAACCCAACTTCTAAATTTAATGTTTCCGTGTTTTTTAGAAACAAATCTATGCCTAAATTATATCCACGCCGTGTGTGCAGCTCACATTCTGCAGACACTGGTCAGTCGTGCATTGTGGCAACTCAGATTTAGGACCATAGTTAAATACAGAAAGAAAAGTTTGGCATTAAAAACATATTTCCAGGGCTTCCCTGGTGGCGCAGTGGTTGGGGGTCCGCCTGCCGATGCAGGGGACACGGGTTCGTGCCCCGGTCCGGGAGGATCCCGCGTGCCGCAGAGTGGCTGGGCCCGTGAGCCACGGCCGCTGAGCCTGCACATCCGGAGCCTGTGCTCCGCAACGGGAGAGGCCACAGTGGTGAGAGGCCCGCGTCCCGCAAAAAAAAACAACAAAAAACCTTATTTCCATGTCCCACAAAACTCATCATAGTAAATGAGCTTGGTTGAGAATATTAGTTTCTTCCTTCCCACCTGCCTTCCTTATTCCTTTTTCGTTTCCTTTATTCATCAAATATTTATGACATCCCCACTATGTACACTGTGTTAGTGCCTGAAATCCAGTGACCAGCAAAACATGTATATTGTCGTCCTCATGGGGCTTTTGCCATTAAGGGTTCTATCAGGACATTAAATAACAGCACCAATATATATGAAGACACTGAAAATAACGTGTTTAAGAGACGCAGACCTACTAGAGAACGGACTTGAGGATGCGGGGAGGGGGAAGGGGAAGCTGGGACAAAGCGAGAGGGTGGCATGGACATATATACACTACCAAACGTAAAATAGATAGCTAGTGGGAAGCAGCCGCATAGCACAGGGAGATCAGCTCGGTGCTCTGTGACCACCTAGAGGGGTGGAATAGGGAGGGTGGGAGGGAGATGCAGGAGGGAGGGGATATGGGGATATATGTATACATATAGTTGATTCAATTTGTTGTACAGCAGAAACTAACACAACATTGTAAAGCAATTATACTCCAATAAAGATGTTAAAAAAAAAATGATTTCTACCTCTCAGCCACGTGAGCATACAAGGAGAAGAAGGCCATCAGCAGACAAGGAAGAGGACTCTCACCAGATACCAGATCTCTCAGCACCTTTGATCCTGGACAGCCAGCCCCCTGAACTTAATAGTGGAAATATAAGAAGTTGTCAGATTCTGGGTATATGTTGATGGCGGAGTCAATAGGGTTTCTTGGAAGGCTGGATGTGGATTGTGAAAGAAAGTAGAGTCCGGACTCATGAGCCTGAACACCTGTAAGGATGGAGTTGCCATCAGCTAAGATGGGGAAGGTTGCAGGTGGGGAAGGTGTTAGAGGAGAGACTGCAAGTTCAGCTTTCCCACGTATGGATCTGAGAGGTTTATTAGATGCCCAAGGGAGACGGTGGGTCGGCAGAGCACATCTGGGGTTCAAGAGATCTGGGCTGGAGATGTAAAATGGGGAGGATTAGTACATGGGTGGATTTGAAGTAAGAAAATGCCTTGACGGAGAAGAGGATCGGGGACTGAGCCCCAGTGCACCCCGACATGAAGAAGTCGGGGAGAGGGACTTCCCAAGGTGGTCCAGTGGGTAAGACTCTGCACTCCCAGTGCAGGGGGCCCAGGTTCAATCCCTGGTCTGGGAACTAGATCCCGCATGCTGCAACTAAGAGTCTGCATGCCACAACTAAAGCATGCCGCAGGGAAGATCCTGCACGCCTCAACTAAGACCCGGCACAGCCAAGATAAATAAATAAATGTTTTTGTCTTTAATCTCCTTATAAAAAAAAAAAGACGTTGGAGAAAGAGGAGGAACCAGCAAAGGGGCTGAGAAGTAAGAATTTCTGCTTCAAGCCCTGCTCTCACCTCTCTCCACGTCGTTACACGGGTGCTAGGATGCAGCCAGGCGTGTGGTGGTCCCTGGAGAAGTCCCCGCCTCCGTGTCTGTATTGGGCCTGAACCGGGGGCGCGCAATGCAAGGAGCTGACTAGCAAATGGGCACAGCGGGCCTTCCACGCGCAGGTGCCAGGAGTCGCCGCAGCTCTGCTGTTTGCCTGCTCTCAGTCACTGGCCCTCGTTTATAAAAGGGAGATGACACACCGACCTCACGGGGTCCTGGTGAGGACTGAGTGAGAAGAGCCCCATAGGGCGCCCAGCCCAGGGTACGCACAGGATGACGAATGATTCGTACCCGCCCTTCTTCGGATCGCTTACCCTCGGTTATATAATTGGATGGTTCAGAAGCTAAAAATTCTGAGCTCTTCCTCAAGTCCTGCTGCTATTTTTACCTGTCCTTTCACAAAAGGTTACAGCCCTGTTGGGCTGTTGGAAAGAGGGCAGCCCTGAGTCACTTCCTCCCTCCCCTCTAGGGTCCTGCTGAGCCAAGCTGGACGGGACAAGGCTGTCCACCTAGCTGCCCGGGCCACGAGGGCTCCCGTTCCTTGACATCCAGGAGGGTTTTCATAAAACCACAGGTCTTGCCGGACATGGGCTGACCTCCGACTTTCTGAATTGATCTCGCATCTTCACTGCCCTGACACCCACTTCCTGAAACTGATGGCTGTTCCTCCCCAAAGTAAGCAATGATTAGCAGGTGGTTGATGTTAAAATTTGAGGCTGACGTATTTGGACTTCAAATAAGTGATAAGACTCCTTCCTTTAAAAGATAAGAATGATGACATATACACACTACTCTATATAAAATAAATAACTAATAAGGACCTACTGTATAGCACAGGGAACTCTACTCAATATTCCCTAATGACTTATATGGGAAAAGAATCTAAAAAAGAGTGGATATGTGTATATGTATAACCGACTCACTTTGCTGCACAGCAGGAACTAACACAACAGTGCAAATCAACTATAGTCCGATAAAAATAAATTTAAAAATAAATAAATAAAACAGGAGAGTGAGTGTATAGCTGTGGTCCACAACCTTGGCCGCAGATCGGAATGACCAGAGGCGCTTAAAGATACTGATGCCAGGGTCCCACTCCAGAGGCTCTGATATAGTCGGTCTGGGGTGTGGCCTGGACATTGGCATATTTTAGAAACTCCCCAGGTGACTCTGCTGTGCATGCAGGTGAGAGCTGATATAAGATAAGTGCTTAGGTAAATGTCCTTTCTCTGCCCCCAGCAAGTGTCTCATCGTCTGGGGAGTTGCAGAGTACAGCTTGCCTTTCTCTGGCTCCTAGACTCGCCCATGTGCTATGGGTGCAGGTGAGACAGGAGAGGGAGGCCCTTGCCAGGTCATGGAAGGCAATGGTCATGCCAAGGAGTCTAGGCAGGATCTTGCTAGAACTGCTGTCAAAGTGTTTTCAGAGGGTTTGCAACTTGGTCATAGGAAATGTCTTCTGGTAGCACCAGGGAGGATGGATTGCCATGCGGATGGCTGGAGGAGGCCAGGAGACCACTGAGGTCCCAGTATGAGATGACAGGAGCCTGAATCAGGCAGGAGTGATGGCAAATGGCAGGAATGTGGAGAGCAGGGAAGTGGGTCTTCACCTTCTCCCATAGGAGCTGATCCAGGCCTCGCAGCCCTGCTGTGTGGAGCCCGCCCTACCCGTGGCCTCTTGGTTTGCTGGGGCTTTTGTTTGCAGGTCTCAATGTCTTCACTGAGTTATCTCTTCATCACATTTATTATGCTTTTGCTCTGGGCCAGGCTCGTGATTAAGAACATCTGGCTTTACCATTAACAAAACTGAGGCTTCGCAAGGTTAAGTGACTTGCCCAAGGTCACACAGCCAGTAAGAAGTGGGACTGGACAGAGGCAGGTTTCAGACTTAACCCTTGACTAACCCTTAACCCAGAATAATGACCTGTTGCCCACTTCCCACCTGTGATGCACAGGTGCCTCTCCCCCTGGTTGAGGTCTCTCTTTTTGAATTGGGTCTCAGAACCAACCATGTCCACGGGCTTCATGTGATTTCATCCTGGACATTTCTGGCCAGCCTGGCCTTGGAGTCTTGGTGCCGAGACCAACAGGAAAATCTAACTCGTGGTTACATCGGCTAGACCGGCCAAACTCTTAAAATCATTCTAATGTACATTATTTAACTCATACTTCCTCATAACTGGAAATATCCTCTACTCCCTTGAGTTTTCCACATGCTAAAGTATTGAAGCTCCATAATTTCTCTATTTTTTTCAGAAAAGAAATAGAAAATAGTGTTGGTAAATGAACTTAAACTTTGTGAACCACCAGAAGCTCCTATGCTAGACTTCGAGTACAGACTCCAGCACCTCTAGAGAAATCCAGCAGGCAGGGGCTTACACTTCAAGGACTATGTCAAAACTGCTGGAAATGCCACCTGGAATCGTGGCCACGATAACTGGAACTAACCTCTTAAGGCTTTGTCTGTTACCCAAGTGACAATTTATTTAATCTACATTATGTGTATTGTGATTAACATTTAATGAATACATAGTATATGTCAATACCAGGCTAAGTACTTCACATAGATTATCTCTCATTTTGACACCCCCATTTTATAGATGAAAAAACTGAGGCTCAGAGAGGTGAAGTAACCTGCACAAGTTTCCAAGCTGGTGTGTAATAGAAACTGTATTTGAAACTAGACCTAACTTGAACCCTATGCTCCAAACCATTAACTGTATTGTTAAGACCCTTGATTATAAAAAATTGTAGGCTCATTTTTGTATTAATGCTGCCACTTTACACATTGCAGTTATTAGCAACATTCTCTCTGAGCTTTGTTTTAAAATGTGTGTGTTGGAGCGTTTCTTCCTATAGATAGTATTGTAGTGTTTCCATTTAACTCTGTAATTTGTAAAATGCCATTTCTGGTATGTTTCAAATAGATTCGCAGTCGGTAACGGTTGATAAGCAAAGGGGTGATGATGGGGAAGTCGTTTCTTCTCAAGATCTTGAGCACCGACTGTGTGTCTCCTTGTCGTGGGGTGCCCTAGGGATGAGAATCATCTGGGCAGCCTGGGACCAGGGTCCACTCAGCCTTCAGCTCAGTGCGGGGCACAGGGCTCTAAAATATAAGGGGTCTTGCAGCACCAACCTTCTATGGTTGTCTCTGGTCGGCTGCTGGTGGTATGCTAGCAGCTCTCTGAAGAGTCCTCTGGCTCTATGACTTTACAGCTTCACTGTTGGATATGACGTTATCCTCTTATAAAACAAGAGCCCATCTATATTTTGCAGAGTTCGGTCTATGGCATATTTATAAACGTCAACCTCTTGTTAAACAGTCGATTCAGTAAGATGTTTCTGCAAAAGTAGAATCATCACAACACAGGCATTTACATCCTCTGAAGAATATGGAATCCGGTCACCTGGTCTTCCCACCCCCAAAAGCCGGGCAACTTGGAGGGGCGCCCAAGTGCCTTTGGTCAAGACCAAGTGCATCCAGCCATCCCGTTCATGGCTTCGCCAGAGCCACCTGCTGGCAGTGTCGCTTCTTCTCTACAAACTGGAGCGTAACTGCAGTTTTGGAAATTACAATCTCATCACCACTTTGAAAGAGCTCTTTGGTAATTCTCTGGGGAAAGCTAAGCACTATTTGGTGACACAGAGAGTTTCCTCTAACTCATTTTGGAGAGGGGAATGCTTGTGTGCTACATGCTATTTAAGTATGGCAATTCGGAGACTTTGGTACCCCAACTGGGAGCTCCTCTGCCAGACAGGGACCCTGAGGGTAGGACCCGTAGACAACTTCACCAGGCACAGGGTAAGTATTCAACGTGTGTTTGCTGAATGAATGGACAAATTAATAAATGGTTACATTCCAGGATCAAAACGGTTTTGAATTCAAATGTCTTAACTTTTACTTCATAAGAATTTCCCTGGGGGCCATATATAATTAACTCCTGTCTGTTCCAAACATATTCTATATGTTTTCTAGATTCTTCTAATACTGAAGAGGATGGGGGTGAGAATCATTGTTTATGGTGGCTAAGATTTTCCAGTAGGATTTATGATTAGAATGTAAGGCTTTCTTTAGTATAAAATAATATGTGAACAAAGGCAAGAAACCATATAGGAGAGGAATAAATGCCAGAAGAATTTTCCTCCTTCTTTTAGGTAAGACATAAGGAGGAGTTTTTTCAGGTTTTACCGTACAGAGGAGTCTTGTGAAAACTTCAATATTCTACTGCATTCAGCTGAAATAATGTAAAGACTCAGTACATTTTTTTAAAAATTTAGTATCCAAGTAAGACAATCCCTTAACTATAAATATTAATCTTCAGTTTAGATAAATGAATACATAAATGGGTCTACCAGAGCTTTGCAAGTTCTAGAATTAGCATAATGATCCGGATGACTTTTTTAAATGTCACTTTCTGTCTTGGTCAGGATGGAGTGACATATGGAACTCTGTGTCTTCCCCCTCCAGTGAACAGGCGGAATACATCTTCGCTTGCATCGGGCTGGGCGGGAGCGTGGTAGGGTGATGGCTTCAGTTTGGAAGTTTATGGGAAGAAGGGGAGCTGGATTTTCCGCACAGTCTGTGTCAAGCCAGCATCATCCCTGCCCCTTCTGGGTTGATTTATGCCTCGCCGGAGAAAAGCCTGCAATTTCTTTTCCCAGTATGGGTCAGGGTTAGGGTTTTCCAAAGACAAGTGGAAAAAAATCACCTCTGTCAAGCGGCTGAGATGATTTGCTGTAGTTTTAGGGAGAGGGGCAATCTCCTCAAGAGCCGTGCACTGCGGGTAGGTAGCTGAAGTCGGTGTCAGCAGCTGCTGGTGGCGTTGAGACGCCCTCCGGAGAACCACCTGCTCTGGTGCTTCAGACAGCTGGAGTCCGGTGGCAGCTCCCCTGGGATTCCTGCTCTTCCAGATTTCCTGAGAGCAGACGTCCCCAGCCCTACTCAACCGCCATGTGCTTCTTCGAATTAAATCTGTTTCTACTCAAAATACTTCCTGTCTGTTTTTTCCTGAATGAATCATGACTATTCGATCATTTTCACCTTACTGGACATTTTAGGGAAAAGTGAGATGTTAAGGGTCATGTTGTCCAATATCACTCCCAGGTGACCCTGAGTCTCAGGTGACCTCCCTTCCAGGTGACCCTGGGTCCAGTGTTCTGGCAGTCTTGGAATGGGCAGGGGGGAAGGGGAGGAGCTGTCCAGCGCCTGGGGGTAAACGGAAGTCCCACCTGGGCAGGTGCAGAGCATGGGGTCCAAGGGAGTCAGGGGGAGGGCAGGAATGGGACCCGAGGATCGGGTTGGCAGCAAGGAGCGGGGGTGGGGTGTAGAGGGGGAGCCCAAAAGTTCAGCAGAAACGATGGCCAGGAGGGAGAAGGACATCTTCAGATGGTGGGAAGGCGGGCTGGTGAGCTGGTGGGTTGCTTCTCACAGCCACACTTCCCTGGCCATTAGAGGGCAGGTATAACAAGGAAACAGACCCCAAAGCTGAGCAAACACGTTGTCTTCAAGGGGCAATGACATCACGCGCAGATTTCACTTGTTCCATTGACTGAGCTGGAACCATGTCTTTCATATAATTAAAAATACTCTACCTGAATGACTTGTGCCAACTTGAACCGTTTGTCCTGTTGCCTGACTCCTTGGTGCTAGAGAAACACATCTGGCCGTGGCCTCGTGCTGCATGGATTGTACTCCCCTGCCCCTTGATTTGGGGCTTGGCCACGTGACTGTCCTTGGTCAATGGGATGTTAGCAAACGTTGATACAAGGAGAGGCTCCAAATGCACTTATGTGACCAGGCTCATTCTCTTGTACATCTGCTCTCAGCGTGGGAAGACTGTACTCTAAACAGGTACGACCTCTCCATCCCGGGCCCCAGAATGAGGCACACGGAGCAGAGATGCTACAACAAACCCACAGGCACAGGAGCGATCATTAAATGCTTACTGTTGTTTTCCATGTTTCCATGGAGATTGTGGGGTTGTTTGTTATGCAGTGAATTTGCGTCAATGGCTATATGATACAGGTTGCACATATCATATCATAGATACTGTTCTTTATGGAATAATTAAAGAATTTTCAAGGCTAGCTTTGACCCCATTCAATTTTCATGATCAACGTACTCTGACTTTAGACTCCACTGCATGCGCAAGATGAGATTCCATCCTACCTTCAGTGATAACTGTGTTTCAGTCTTAACTCATCAGCAAAAGTTGTGCCGATTTGTTGTAGCTGATAACCTAGCTGGTGTCTCTACACAACGAACAACTGCCTTAGAATTTACCTGGACAAAAAATATGCATTTACAGATCCATAAAAGTCTCTGTCTTCTTCTTATCGGCATTTGAAACCTGTACTTCTGGATAATTTTATAATTGTTTTCATCCTTCATTTTGCTTAGAGAAATTTACACAGCAGAGAAGTGTCGTTAAGAATGAACAAACTAAAAAAAAAAGGCACGAGAGACATACATGATCATTCATTTGGCACCATCTTCTAAAATTTCACACTTCAGGGATAAGCAAAATTAGTATAATTCACTTCTTAAGTTGCTTACTAACATTGCAAGTGAGCCAGTGCAAGAGGAAGGAAATTGTAGGTTTCAACGGGATGTGACAAGGCAAGACGTCGAGGGTTTTAGAGAACAGTGATGCTGACAGATGCCAAACCTACTGACCCCAGCACTGATGGCTCCTGGAAGGGGACCTGAACTGTCTGACCCCTGAGTCTCCCTTTGCCTACAACTTCAGACTTGCGTGGTTGAAGGGCAATATTTCAGTCACCAAATTTCTCCACTGGCTTTTCACTCCCCGACCTGCATGTCGATGGTAAGTCACCCTGGCAGTTGTTTTTTAAGACAGAAGTCTCTTGTGTCTATGGGTATATCATGGTTGCTATGGTTACAGTTCCTTCCTTGAGTTTGGGTCATGCCATGTGGCAGACAAGAGGACCCTACCTACGTGAGCCCCATCTCCAAACACTCACTAGGGGAGCGGGTCCGGAAGTTTTCCCAGTTGATTTCTCACCGTCTGGGTCGAGGATGAACAAGAGGTATCTCTGAAGTAGCTTCCTCAGGTGCTCCTGTGTCACCTGTCCCCACTTAAATGCCCCCCCCCCCGCACTGTGGCCCTGCTTCCTGTTTTTCTCTCCAGGTTTTGGGTGGAAAAAGTACAGTGAGGCTAAAAGTGCAGGACAGTTAGGTCTGAGTCCCTGTCTCAGTCCTGTCTTATTAGCTGAGTGAACATCGGCAGGTTACTCAACTAATTTAAACCTTAACCATTTCATCTGTCAAATGGAGATAATAAGAGCACCCACCCTATAAGACTGTTGGGAGAATTAAATCAGATAATCCTATAAAGGGCTTCGTACAGTACTTGGCATTCAGTACGTTCTCTGTTAAGTTTAGCTGTTCTAATAGGAATGACATGTTCATAGCAGCACTATTCACAATAGCCAAGACATAGAAGCAACACATGCCCATCAGCAGATGAACAGATAAAGAAGATGTGGTACATATATACAGTGGAATATTACTCAGCCATAAAAAAGAATGAAATAACGCCATTTGCAGCAACATGGATGGATCTAGAGATTATCATACTAAGTGAAGTAAGTCAGACGAAGACAAATATTACATATCACTTACATGTGGAATCTAAACAATAATGAATCTAAAAACAAAAGAATCTATTTACAGAACGGAAACAGACTCACAGACATACAAAACTAACCTAAGGCTACCAAAGGGGAAAGGTGGAGGAGACAGGGATAAATTAGGAGGATGGGATTAACAGATACACACCACTATATATAAAATAGATAAGCAACAAGGATTTACTGTAGAGCACAGGGAACTATATTCAATATCCTGTAATAATCTATCATGGAAAATAATCTGAAAAAATAATATAGACATAACTGAATCACTTGCTGAATGATTATATAATAATGTGTATTCTACTCCTGAAGCTAACACAATATTGTACACCAGCCACACACTTCAATAAAAAAAGAAAGAACAGTTACCCTTATGAAGGGAGGGTGCCAAGAAGTAGTGTCCCTCCTAGGCACGGAGGCCACAGTGACAGCAGAGCAGAACGGTCCCTTCTCCACCGCCACGCCCTGGTAGCAGCCCCCAGAGGCCCCAGATAAGACAGCTGGGTATTTGAGGATGTGGCGTCCGGCATCCTGACCCCTCCCCAGGCTCCAGGGGACCCCTCCATACTCTTTGGGGCCAGCGGGGCACAGCCCCGAAGTCTCGGTCTCTCTCAGCCCCTCTGGGGTGGGTGGAGGGGATGCCGGTCAGGGTTCATGTGGCACCGGCCCTGCCTGATTCCTAGAGGAACAGAACGTGAGGTGGGACGGCGTCCCCAGCTTCCAGGGGCTGAGTTTCATATCTTGCTTCAGACCTGCTGAAGCTGCCCCAGGCTTCCCCAGCCTGCTGTCTGTCCTGGTTTGTCACACACGTCTGTCATTAGGTACATGCCGTGTGAGGCCGCCGTGTGACCGGGAGGCCGTGTCGCTGGCGAGCCACGCGGTGACACTGTCTCTGGGATGCACTTGTAGCCCTTGCTCATCCCGCCTCTCACTGCTCTGCTGTGCTCAGCTGCTGCCCTTACCCCCGCCTCCCGTCTTAGCTCTCGACGTTGGGGTTTGGAAGGCGCCCATCTGTTCCAAAATGCACTGAAAGAACACAAGGTCCTGTGACGAGAGGACAAACCTCTTCAAGTGTGGCTTGGGGACCCTCACGGCACCAGCCCTGCTCACCTGGGGGGGGATGGGCTTCCACCTTCGCTGACCCTTATCTTCACTTTTTCAAGCTGAGCTGTTATGTCCCCTTGCCCTTTAATCCAAAGTGACTTGGCTGGATATTGTAAAGATGCTCGCTAGGGGCAAGGCCCTGCCTGAAGGGGAGGGGCCTCCAGGAAGCAGCAACTGCAATGCGCTTAAACATCACACAACTGTGGACCAGGAAAGGAGGAGGACGGGCAAGGATGTGCCTGTGTCTTCCTGATGGACTGGGCCAGGGGCAGGTGGAGGAAAGCTTACCCAGGAACTGACATCTGAGAAGGTACTTTAAAAAAAAAACCCAAGTGGAGGGAAAAGAAAATGAGCAGGGTGGGGATAGGAGAAAAGACATTTCAACCTAAAAGAAAAGCATAAGAAAGTCAAGGGCGTGAGAGGCCGGGAGGACCCCAGTGGATCCTCTGGAGTGGCTGGAATGCAGGGTGTGAAGAAAATATGATATTTAAAAAGCTGATAGGGCCGAAATAGGGAAGCATTTCAAATACTAGAATAATATATTCAGGGAAATGTTGTGAATTTTCCACTGTATCACATCCTCAAGACACACCTGTCAAACCAGCCAGTGGCCCCAATTTCATATGGTCACAGGGAAAAAAAGAAAAGGAAAAAAAATAACAGAAGTACCCTCTTCTTCAAGATTAGCGTTTTTGTGCTGCCCTAGATGAAGGTCAAAGGTAAATCAACCTAGAAATGGTCTTTTTTTTTTAGATTAAAAATTTATTTTTATGGGAGGACAAGTGAGGTCAAAAGAGTGGGAAGTTAATGGAGAGCTGAGACATGAACATAGGATATCAACTTTCAGTCCCACCCAAGGAATTCATTTGTCCGATGTTAGAAATGGAAGGTAAGCCACCTTACGGAGTCTCATTTTCATAGCTGGGGAAATTGAGATCCTTCGAGAAGTTAAATGAGGGCATAAAGTCTGAAAGCTGCCAGTAACAGAGACAACACTTGAACTGAGAAGCTCCTGCCTTAGCTCGTCAGCGTTCATTTAATTAGCCACGCAGCTTCCTTATGACTCATCACAGGAGGAGCACCAGCTCACATGCTCACGTGCTTAGTGGCACCATCTTTGCTTACGGAGGAGTGCATCACCTACAGAAGCCGTGAGAGGTGACGGCAGATGTGTCCTACAAGAGCTGCCACCCCCCCTGCTCAGTGACGCCTCCCGAAGCATTTCCCGGCAGCCTGGGCCCGAGGACTCTGACCCTCCAGGACACTTCCCACCCTCTGCCCTGTGCGTAGCTGTCCCATGTTCATCGGGCACCTGTGTGCCACATTCTCCGTTAGCCCAGTGAAAAGGAGCCCCTGCAAGCCGACCACCCCTCCTAAGGAGTGAGACAGACTCACAGAGTCGCCTTCTGGATCCCTAGCTCTCCACCTGGGGTGTGTGAGAGCTTTGGAGGAGCAAGGTGACCGGCACCGTCACCTGCTTTAGGGGACCCAGATTTCCTTTTGCCACTGCAGCTGAATTTATATCTCTAATTCCTCTTGTCTGTGGGTGGGTCTGGCTCTCTGCTTGGGTCTCCGAGCTCCTTCACAATAAGGCTTCAGTATCCGAGGGGGACATCTGCTTGCACCGCACGTGTGAGTGACGCAACAGGGCACCGTCGTCTGGTCACCAGCACTGCAGGGGCATCCCTCTTACACAACCTCCACAAACAGCCCCCTTGCCGTTCACAGTGGGACCACTAGGAACCAGTGCTAGCCAAGCTCTCAAAGAGAAAAAACAGGAGAGAATGAAGATTGGGAATACGAAGGCAAAGAGAGTTGAAAGAGGGACGTCCAGAGGAGTAATAAATAGCACGTGTGAAATGTTCCTCTAGGGAAAATCAATCAACTCAGGTATTCTACAAACATCGATCGGGCAAACATTTACTGATAGCCTACTGTGTGCCAGCCCCGTGCCCCTGAGATGCCTAACTGAACTAGGGCTGCTGTCCCTGATCCAAGTCATGCAAATGAGACCCTGTAATTGAGGGGAAAGAGGATCTAAAAAGCCAGATCTTGAGACTTCCCTGGTGGCACAGCAGGTAAGACTCCACACTCCCAATGCAGGGGGCGCGGGTTCGATCCCCGGTCTGGGAAGATCCCACGTGCCGCGGAGCGGCTGGGCCCGTGAGCCATGGCCGCTGAGCCTGCGCGTCCGGAGCCTGTGCTCCGCAACGGGAGAAGCCACAACAGTGAGAGGCCCGCGTACCGCAAAAAAAAAAATAAATAAAAAAGAAGAAGAAAAAAATAAAGTACACCCATTGCTTAACTTAGACCCTCTGAGTACTGTCCAGTCCTCCCAATCCTTAAAATACCTACTCCCCACATCCCGAGTGGAACTCTTACACCCCAACTAAGCAGACTAATTATAGGGACCAGTTAAAAGACGAAAAGCCTAATTCACTCTGAAAAGGATGGTATCAATTAGCTAGTGCCAGAATAGTGCTAAACTACAACCACTCCCCAAACTCAGTTTCTTGAAAGAACATCTATTTGTTCTCTCGCACCTGCGAGTTGGCTGGGGCAGCTCACCTGGGCTGGGCTTCGTGGGGCACATTGCCTCAGCCATGGGCGCGGCTGGGTCTGCCTCCGTATGTGTTCCTCCCAGGCTGCAGAGGCAGCGGTTACCTAGAGAAAGTGCATCTCCCTGAGATGGCAGAGTGAAGAGAACACGCCCAGTCACACAAGTGCTTTCCAGCCCTTGATCACATCAGGTCTCTTAACATAAGATTGACTAAAGCAAGGCCACACCTGAAACCAAAGGCCAGGGAAGTATGCGCTGCACGTGAGGGTGCAGGTGGCTGGGAATGAATAGTTCTGGACGCAAATCTGATCCCCCACCAGGATGCAATAGAATCCTGTATATTACAGCTTGTGAAGCTAGTTGGGGGTAATAAACATACTACCACAAGCAAGATTACTGTGAGAGGAAGCAAAATCCAAACTCAACAGAGTGTGGCAACTCCAATACTACTGAAAATTCCCATCGTGTTCTAAGTGAGAGGTCGCGAGGTTTGCCCTAAAAGGGCTTCTCCTTTCTTTCTAGACCTTATGTCCAGAATGTCAATAGCAGCCCCCAGGTGAGCAATGGCACCTGACTTATGATCATGTGGACCAACTGCTTAAACCTGCAAATCACAGAGAGACCCAACAGAAAACACATCATTTCAGCCATTCATGAAATTTCTACCAGAGTATTACTTCTGATTCAAATAGCAGCATAAATATTTAACCTCTTGCTGTGATTTCATATTCAGCTTCAACTGTTATTAACCATTATTTGATAGAACTCTGGTTTTAACTTCCAGATTTGAGGTTAGTAACCTTCTGACATACACACATTAGCTTCAGAGCTTGGCTCCAATGTTGAGGCTCTAGAGAAGTTTTCTCATAAAAACCCTTTGCCACTGACTTGCAATTTGCCTTTTCCTTCCGTCTACTGTGTTAATAACACTGTTCCCTCTTCCATTGCCTTAATGAAAGGTTTTTATACAGGACTGCGAAGTGTCAATCGCAGAGAGGCTCTTGGAATAGCGTTCTAAGGGGGTTTTAGGTGTGTTGCCGACCTTTTAAAGTAGGTGAGATTTCAAATAAAAATCCAGTTTTCTGGCTTTTCTTTTTTAAAATTTTTATTGGAGTATAGTTGATTTACAATGTTGTGTTACTTTCTGCTGTACAGCAAAGTGAATCAGTTATACATATATCCACTCTTTTTTAGATTCTTTTCCCATATTGGTCATTACAGAGTATTGAGTAGCGTTCCCTGTGCTATACAGCAGGTCCTTATTAGTTATCTATTTTATATACAGTAGTGTGCATATGTTGGTCCCAACCTCCCAGTTTATCCCTCCCCCACGTTCTCCCCTGGTATAACCACAAGTTTGTTTTCTACATCTGTGACTCTACTTCTGTTTTGTAAATAAGTTTGTTTGTACCATTTTTTTAGATTCCACTTAAAAGCAATAGCATACGATATTTGTCCTTCTCTGACTTACTTCACTCAGTATGACAATCTCTAGGCTTTTCTTTTTTTTTTAACATCTATATTGGAGTATAATTGCTTTACAATGGTGTGTTAGTTTCTGCTGTATAACAAAGTGAATCAGCCATACGTATACATATATCCCCATATCCCCTCCCTCTTGCGTCTCCCTCCCTCCCACCCTCTCTATCCCACCCCTCCAGGCGGTCACAGAGCACCGAGCTGATCTCCCTGTGCTATGCGGCTGCTTCCCACTAGCTAACTATTTTATCTAGGCTTTTCTTGAAACTTGGAAAGATTTGGCCACTCGGGCTGCTTTCACAAGTTCTGACGCCTGGCTGGGGCTGAACAATGCTGCCCCCTACAGGCCAGGTTTGCACCCTCCAGTTGGGCCCTTTTGCCTCCATTTCCAGAGCTGGCTTCGGCCCCTGGGGGCACGGCAGTAGTCACCCTGCTTTCCATCCTTGTACCGTCTTGGCATGAATGAAGGCCTTTCTCTAGTCTGTGTGATATTTCTGTGCACAGCGTCCTCTCTGCCAGGAGAAGTGAAATTGATCTGTGTCTCCCCTCCGTCTCTTCTGCAGCTCACCCCGTATATCGTCCTAGGTGAGAAGAAGGCTGCTCTCCTGCTTCAGCATAAAAGCCTTCGGTGGCGCTTTTCAACCAGAAAACTGTCTCCCTGGTCATCATCCAACCCCCCTCCCCCTGCCCTCTCTGTGGCCACTACATCTCAGTTTTGCATAGAACACCCCAGTGCCTCCAATTTACAAAAAACAACTTCTTCAAGTCTCAGGTTTTCTTCAGAAGACCTTTGGAAAACCACAATTTTTAATTAAAATTATATAATAATTTAATTAAAATTATATAATAATTTTTTCACACCATTTTCAGAAGGGAGTTTTATTCTCCCTTCTGAAAATGTCTAAAGGATTCCCCACTAAGTAAGGAAGGGCCTACGATCCCTCTTTGTGACCCTCCGTGGTTTCTTCAAGCTTTAAAACTCAAGGCTTCTTTTAACTAATTTTCCAAAACATTCCAACTCTCTACCCAAGGTTCTCAAGGTGGACCCAAGAACAACGATAAATATGTGAGCTGCACACCTCAGCTGCTAACTAAATTCTCCCTTAATCACAAAGCGAAAGACCAAATCGATGTAATTTCAAGGGAGAATAAAACAGACTGCGAAAGGTTAGCATTCGGCCTTGCTTAGAAATGGAAGCAATTCTTTTTCTTCTGTCTTGTCTGTGAAAGAACGCACGTGCGTACGTGGTCTTGGCTGTCCATTGCTGCGTCCCTCAAAGGAACCCTGGGAGCAGTTCCAGAAACTTCCTGAACCACACCGACACGGAAGCCCCCAGACTCCTCCCAAGCAAAGGCACAGTTTAGGCAGAATAGACTTAATCTAGCTGTTTAGACACAACCCGTGCTCCTGAAAAATCTATTTCTGGCTCTAGCCTTCATTATAAATGTCAGGACACGATATAGTTATGGTTTAAAAGGCACTTGCACTAGAAGTCCTTCTTCCCAGACACTTGCAGTTTTTTGAATAAATTACCCTTTGGGATGAAATTTCTCCTCAGCATAAAGGTAAATTGGTATGGAATGCTTAACAAAATCCAGGTTTTGTCCTCTTGGCCGGACGCAATACCAGCATAAAGGAAATGAATGATTCCTTACATTAGAATCTCAGGGGCATTCATCGCCAGGGTCATGGTAGGACACCTGTTTATCTGGTCTCAGTATTTGCAGACGCATGAATTTTCTTATTAGTCTAAGTAGTGAGTTAAAAGCGGGGGTAACGAAGAGAGAAGGGAGAGAGAAGGAGAAGGTCTGCCTCTGTGACCCTGGTATATACACGGTCATGGACCTTCTCCCCTCACGAGGGCGGAGGTTGGGACCCAAAGGTCAAAGGCTGTTTTCTGTGAGGTCAACGTTAAAGCAGGGAATCCTCTACCTTTACAAGTAGCAAGGGATGCTGAGAGCTGAAGGGCCAGCTAAGCAAAAGGATGCAAGGGCAAAAGCCGAAGTTCAAATACCGGCTCCAGGAGGGCAGGGAGAGGATCGAGGTCTGGAGCCTGGAGTCGCCGCGGGTTGAGTTTACTGGCAATGACACCGGAACGAATGAAACCGGAACGAATCCTGACAGGTAAAGAGCTGATGAGGCGGGAGGGGCTGTCTTGGGCGGTCTTCCTCAGCCTGCCAGGAGACGCTGAGTTCAGCGATGCTTTCGAGAAAGGTCACCAGCCATGTGGAGAGAAACCATGAGGCCAGTGATTTCAGGGACGGTTTCCAGGACCTCGCCGTGTTAGCTGGAAATGCAAATGCCTGGACGTCAGTGTCATTGACGTGACCTGAACATCTCGTCTGTCCCACGTGTCAAAACCCAGCGTGGATGCCTGGGGGCAGGTGGCCTTCTACGCAATTGCCTAGTTACACAACTGCTTCATTTCTCGGTTTTGGATGGCAAATAATTAGTAACTGCGATTGTCTCATATCAGCCCGAGTAAGTGCTTTGAATGAAGGAAGGTTTTTGTTGAGAACTTGAATGATTGGAAAACCCAGGGCTGTGTCTGACTTCCCGGCCGAGTGGGTGTGGAGAGATGGGCTGCAGTGGCTCTGTCTTGCCCCCAGCAGTGTGTGAAGGGCTCCTTTCTGCCAACAGAGGAAATTCCTCCTGCCACCCCGGGGGGCTCTCATTTCCTCTATATGCTGTCTCCTGGCTTCCCTGCATGTGTGGGTGAGCGGTAAGTGCCTTTGACACTGTGTGAGGAATGAATCTCTAAGGCTTTTAAAAACCACCCAGCGAACAAGGAAAAGTTGTCTTTCTCACCCTGATAGAGACTTTCTAACTTTTAACAAGGTATCAAATTAGAATATGGGGTGTATTTTGAGCCACCACGCTAGAAACGAACAACCACAGATTTCTCCTGGTACGTTTATAGCCCAAATAGACCCTTCCAATCCCCAAGCATTATGTAAACGTTGACTTACTGGATCTTTGCAATCCTTGCAGGATGTGGGAAAGGCAGCCCCTATTAAGTCTCTGCCCCTGCAGGGTCCAAACTACAGTTAGAAGATTCCACAGCTGAACTGAGCTCAGACAATACCTGAGCGTCTTGCCAAAGGAGCAGGGAAAGGGGTTGGCCGGCAGGTACTCCCATAATTACAGCAGAAGTCTTCTCTAAAATAGGGATCCTTTGAGCCATATTCTTGTGAGAACGGGGCAATGATGTTGGTGGAAGCATTTAGCTGCCTCTTACTTTAAAAGACTATCTAGAACAATTCAGGGTAGAAAATAACTTGAGATTCTTTTTTCCAAGTAAGATGTTTATTACTTTCAGCATCAAGTTGCCAAAGATTCTATAGCAATGACAGCCAGTCCTGCTAAGGTATGAATGTTTCTGTCCCCACAAAATGCATATGTTGAAATCCTAACCCCTAAAGGTGACGGTATTAGGAGAGAGGCCCTTTGGGATGGACTGAAATCATGAGAGTGTGGCCCTCATGAGTGAGATTTGTGCCTTATAAAAGAGACTCCGCAGAGAGCCCTAGCCCTTTCCTCCAAGGGAGGGTACAAAGAGAAGTCCGCAACCCAGAAGAGGGCTCCCACCAGAACCGGACCCGCTGGCAGCCTGATCTCGGACTTCCAACCTCCAGAAATGTGAGAGAGAAGTTCCTGTTGCTTGAAAGCCACCCAGTCTGCGGCATTTCGTTTAGCAGCCTGCGAGGACTCAGGCATGCGCCTTGGAGGGTAACTACTGCTGAGCCATGTTGCTAGGGCGTGTGCGGCCGTAACTTTTCCTAGCTGTCCGCCAGGGTTCAGGCCACAGGGTGAAGCTCATTCAAGGACCAAGGTCTTAGTTTTGTCAAGTGACAGAGTTCACACTGTCTGGGGAAGAGGCATGTGAGAAGCCCCGCGTCCTCCATGGCGATGACCCCAGGAGCTGGGGCTGGAGGGAATGACCTGTCCACAGCCCTTCTCCGTCCCTCACCATGTGGGAGGGGTTCAGACCATTTTACAAGGGTCTCCCTTGGTTCCTAATTAGCACTCTAGTTCCCTTGCTGGAATGGCCATGACACCATGACCAGTCCTGAAAGGCATTTGGGGAAGAGATCTGCTTAAGTCACACCCCAGCGAAGAACAGCCCTTGGGTCTGCCTTCACACTGGCTTTGCTCCTTACCTGATCTCAAAGAACACGAGCATCAAAGAAGCCAAAGGTCCTCGTCTTAATTTCATTCAACAAACTTCTGCTGAAACTGTATATGTCAGGATCCATCCATCATTAGTACTTGATCATAGACTGAAAGGGGAATGGCTGGGAAGAGGGGGATTTGAAAATGACTAACCCGTGGTGGCTGCTTTCACGGAGCTTACAATGAGGTGGAGAAACATCACGTGCAACTTACCTGTCAGGTGACTGTAAGCCTGAATATGTGGCCCCAGGTTTATACGAGAGCCTGTCGGGGGCTTGCCATCTGCTGGGAGATGAGGGTTACATCAGTGAAATGCACCTGTGCTTCAGCAGTTAACAGGAATTCCGTGCGGGGCTGGCTGCTTTGGGGAACTGTTCTGATATCTTAGTAAAGCATGCCAGATATACTCCTGGTCTTCTTAATCCAAAGAAAGCTGTTCTTTAGCTATAAGTTTTGTTTCGTTTACTTTTGATCACCATGGAGGGAACGTCTACATAAGGCAAACATCCCTGGTGTACGATTCCATGGCACCTGTGCACCAAGGCATTGGCTGACTTGTGATTGGCTCCGGTGTGGTCCCCAGTGAATTTAGGAACACGACCTAGTGACTCATGTTCAGCCTCACCAGCAATGAATAAGAGCTGGAGGGAGACAAAGCCAGGCAGGACCCCCAGGACCTTTAGGCCAGAGCCCTGGGCACCCCTTTCCCGTGGGCTTGGTGAGGCAGGATCGGGACGCCGCAGAGAGGGCTGTGAGGAGTGGGCTCAGAGGTGGTGGGGAGGTGAGGGAGGCTGTATCAGAGGGTGGTGAGTCTCGGTGTTTCGTCGTTCCCCTTGCAGAGGCTGGGGGCTGGGCGGGGGGACTGAGCGTTCGCGAGTGTGAAGGGAGCCTCGGGGCCCAGCCTGGGTGTGGGAGTTGGAGAGAGCTGAGCTTTTCCAAATAAGAATCTAGGAGAAAATGAGTTTGCAGAAAGGGCTGAGTTTTTCTTTTCTTTTCTTTTTTAAAAGATATTAATTAATTTGGTGGTGCCAGGTCTTGGTTGTGGCAGGCGGGCTCCGTAGTTGTGGCATGCGAACTCTTAGTTGCGGCATGCATGTGGGATCTCGTTCCCTGACCAGGGATCAAACCCAGGCCCCCTGCATTGGGAGCGCAGAGTCTTATCCACTGCGCCACCAGGGAAGTCCCAGGAGTTTTTCGACAAAAGGGTGCCCAATCCACACTTCAGGAACGGCTTTAGGGGGGCAGGGAGGGGCTGAGGTCCTCTGGCTAACTGAGGTCCTCTGGCTACAGTAGCTGCTCTCACGGGTCAGGGGGCGATTCACAAACAGGACTAATTCAGAGGAGCAGGGGCCAAGGTGCGAGGAAAATGAGCCCACCTTGCCCAGGACAGCTTGGGGAGGACACAGGGCCCCCTCTACAGGGGCCCCTCCCCTGCGATCTGGGACACCCCACGTGTGCCTGATGTTCTGCCCTGGCCGTGGACCTTTTCTGACTAAGAGCTGGCAGGACGCACTGAGGAGTAACTTCTCTGCTTCTCAGATGCACAACCGGAAGGCAGACCGGCCTGCTTGGGGCCATCCCGAAGGGAGGACTCCCAGCAGAGCCTCGGGTACACGGGAAGCCACCCTTCTCAGACGCATCCCATGGCTGACAGAGGCTGGGAGCATCCCCGGGTCCTGCCTGGGGACCTGCACAGGCTTCCAGGGAGACTGCTGGGGCGTTTGTCCAAAGCCATCCCACGGGAGGTCCCTCTCCTGAACCGTGTGCTCCCTTCCTTTCCAGCCCCTCACCTGCAGAAACGTGGGTTTCTCACGGGTCTTTCCAGCATTTCCTTTTAGGAGGATTGTTCAGAGGGAAGGTGCTCATTAGGGGGTGTGTGCGCATTGGCCTCTTCTGTGTTTGCCCTATTTTCGTGCTGCCTCTTAGGCCCTACATTCTAGGGACAGGAGCTGTGTCATTTCCAGATAAATTGTCAGTGTGCGCTGAGGCGCGGGCAGCCCGGAGCCGTGGGCCCGGGAGGGAGAGGTGATGCCAGTGCCCCGCGTGCGGGGGCACCGGGGCTGCCGGAGGTACAGTCCCCTCTCACGGCGGTGAAGGCCCCCCGGGGCACAGCCTTGCTCCCCGCCCCCCACCGACCCGGGGCTGAGCCAAGCTCTGGCCCCGCACAGGACGTAACTAAAGCACCTGGGGGAGAGCTGTCTATTTCTGGGCCACCCAAAGGAAGGGAGAAGAGTCCTAGTCGGACTCGCTCCGTCATGCAAACACAGATCTCTCGAGCAGGCTTTACATTCTAGCTTCCAGGGAAAAGCAGTGCCTAGGCGTGGTACAGTCTTTCTCATCTGGAGCTTATACTCTTGCAGACTTTAAAGGACTAGTTAGACAATTTGCTGTTTTTTACAGTTATTAGTAGGGATATAAGGAGGTACAGGAATACGCGAGAGCATATGAAAGGCTGGCCTCACGTGGGGCATCTGTGAAAGCTGCTCGTGGGAGCTACTGCCTTTCATTACATCTAAGATGTCTCCCACGGTAAGACACACCACTGTTCTACGTACACTAAGAAAGGAAAGTAACACCTCCAATTAAATAGGACATGAGGCTCTCTTACGGCTTAGAATTTTTATTTTTAATTTGACATAGATTTTTATTACATGTCAGTGTGCATAACTAAGAGAGAAAATATAACTAAAACAGATTCTTAAGGAACTACTAACATGTCTTCATCTTCAGAGCCCATCTCTTCCGAATCACCTTCAACCAGAGCTGACGTCTATGCTTCTCCACGAGTTATCATCCTCTGTGTCACCAAGCGCGTTGGTGACATGATATTTCTTAAAAGAATGTGTAAGAGAGTGAAAGGCTCTTGTTACTTGCCCTTACGCCAAGTATGCAACCACGTAGCCCTGGCGTATTTTTGACTCTCGCTCGGGGGCTGCGCTAAACAGATCTGATCCGTCATTTCCCCAACCCGACACCACAACTATTAGGTCCTCGGGGTTAAAAGAGTGCATGACACTGTGGTGGAAACAAAAATGTAGCACAGAAGTTCTTCCCTTGAAGAGATTTTAATCTAATCGGGGAGCAAGATAGCATCCCCTAAACAATAACAATACACGATGATGAGTTAGAAGAGCTGGATGCCTGTATCAGAAAATCAATACCACAGGAGTTCGGAAGAATAATCAGTTTAGTCCCAGAGGAAGTAAGGCACGTGTCAAGCTAAGTGCAGGCGTCAGCAATTTTTTTCTGTCAAGGACCAGATAGTAAATACTTTAGGCTTTGTGGGTTGTAGGGTCTCTGTCGCAATGACTCAATTTTGCCATTGTAGTGTGAAAGTAGCCAAAACAATACATAAACAAATGAACATTCCTCTGTTCCCATAAAATTTTATTTACCAAAAAAAAAAAAAAAAGTGCTCGTACTGTGTCCCTCACCCGCTGCCTAGCCTGTAGCCCCGTTCTGCAAGTCCGGGTGCTGGCGCTGTTGCTGGGCGCACGCAGACAGGCAGCGGGCAACTGTGTCCCAGCTGCTGCCAGCAGAAGCCAAGGCACCCCCATGTGAGGCACCCCAATTTCAGAGATGTTACGACACGGAACGCATCTTTTTTTTTTTTTTTTTTTTTTTGCGGTACGCGGGCCTTTCACCGCTGTGGCCTCTCCCGTTGCGGATCACAGGCTCCGGACGCGCAGGCTCAGCGGCCATGGCTCACGGGCCCAGCCGCTCCGCGGCATGTGGGATCTTCCCGGACCGGGGCACGAACCCGCGTCCCCTGCATCGGCAGGCGGACTCTCAACCACTGCGCCACCAGGGAAGCCCGGAACGCATCTTTTAAAAGCAATGAAACACGGTAAATAGTTTCTAAGATTATGTTTTGAGGATGAGCAAGGACTAGCTGAGCAAAGGGAGTGGGGGAGGAGCTGTCCTGAGGGAGCACGCAGAGTTGGGGGGCGCAGGTGCGTTCCAAGAAATTAAAAATACGGCGAGGCTGGTGCCCACGACAGAGGAGAGACAGGTGGGAAGTGAACTGACAGGCAGGGCTTGTCTCTACCTGTGCAAGGCCTCACAAGTCTCCTTAGGGATATGGAATTTCACCCTAAGAGCAAGGGGAAGCCCTTAAAAAGTTTCCAGCAGGAAGTGGATACAGGAGGGAGAGAGGGAGGCGCATGAGAGGAAACGTAAGATCTTTCCATTTAGAATCTGAGGATGGGCTGCGGGAGGCCCGAGTGGAGGTGGAAGGTCAAGCAGAGGGCCTGGCAGTGACCCCATGGGAGAGCAGGGGGGCTTTGTGATTGGAATTTGTGGCTCTATTCACGACTGACTGGATGGGAGGTGGTGAGAGGGATGGAGGAGTCCAGGTCGCCTCCCAGGGAACCTCCTGGAAGCAGGGCGACTCACTGAGTCAGCAAACACGGCAGGGGGGCCAGCTTGGGGATGGGAATAACACTGGTTAATACTGGCCACGTGGCATCTGAGGTAGCCCTGAGACCTCCAGGTGGAGACCTCGTGTAGGCAAGAGAACAGACGGGTCTAGAGCTCAGAGACTGGGTGTCTAGGCTGGAGAAGTGCACCGGATCCCCTGGTCAGGGAACTAAGGTCCCACAAGACACACGGTGCAACCTAAAAAAAAAAAAAAAAAAATTTAAAAAGTCCAAACCAATATAACCACTTGGTAATAAATCATTCAAAACGAGACAGTGGACTTCAGAGCCTGATGTACCATTCAAGTAAAATTATAGAATTTACTTCAGAAGACTGCGTAACATTTACGGGGGAAACGTGCGCCTTGTTTTCTCCTCTGAGTCTGTTTTCAATTCTTGAACTGAGCTCTCCAACGTTCTGTATCAACTCTCTGGAACGTGTGTCCCTCGTGTCCTTTTCTGATGAAATGTCATGAGTTGCCCTTTGACATGCAGCATTTGCCAGCCTTGGCACCGAAAGGCTTTTCCTTTGTTCACTGTAACACGGTTCTCTTTTTCCTAAAGTCAGATTTCAGATTCTCTTCCCGTGAGCCCAGAAAATGTATCTCTCTCACCCCTTCCACCCTGATTTTGAGTTTGTGGGCTTGAAAGTGATGTTGTGGGAACCAAGCAAAGGAGCCGGAAATCAGAACAGATGGCTTGATTCAGTGTTCCCCTCCTCTCCTCCTGAAACGTCTTCTTCATCCCTCTCAGCCTCGCTAAACCCCCCTAATGCTTCAAGGTCTGCATTGCTTGTTCCCTTAGAAGGCTTACAGGAGTTCCCACGTGGACCCTCCTAGGTTAAAACTTCTAAGAGTAAAAAGAACACATTTGGTCTCGTTCATCATTTCCCCAGCATCTAGCACTTTACCTGGCGATTGTCAGACACGAAAGAATATATGCTGAGTCAACTGATGGCTTTAAATGAATGGATAGATTCGGGGTGCTTCGCCCATCTCAAGCAACTGTGAAACAACAGAAAGGGCGGAAAGGAAGAGAGAGTCATTCTTCCCAAAACACACACCATCTATATCACATAATTCAGCAATTAAGTGCATTGAGTGCTCATTTGACAGTACACAGAATCAGCAGTGTTTGTTTCTGTGTCACTTTGACAGCAATTCTAACTCATCTGACTGACTTAGAGGCGATAATAATCACAAATGACAGTGTCTACAATGGCCTCGCCCAAAACATAAAGTGGATCTTTGTTTTCTGGAATTAATGAGCATGAGGTAGGATAAACTTTGCATTTTCCTTCTCTTGTTTTGTTGTTGTAATAGTGTTGTATTATCTGTTGGGCTACATGACATTCGGTCTACATGGCATCACCTTGTGAAGAACATGCATGCTGGGTGTGATAGGTAGACTAACGCCCCTCTTCCCCAAAGATGTCCAGAACCTGTTATGTTACATGGGAAATGGGGAATTAAGGCTGCAGATGGGATTAAGCTTGCTAATCAAGCGACTTTAAAATATAGGAGATTATCCCAGATTATCCAGGTGGCCCAGTTTAATCACAAAGGTCCTTTACATGTGGAAGAAGGAAGCAGAAGACTCAGTGTCCTGGTGATGCAGTGTGAGAAAAACTCAACTGGCCAGTGCTGTCTCTGAAGATGGACAGACCACGAGCAGAGGAGTGCAAAGCAGCCTCTAAAATCAGAAACGGCAAGAAAGCAGATTCTCTCCTAGAGCCTCCAGGGGGAAGGCAGCCCTGCCAACACCTTGATTTCAGCCCCACAAGACCCTTTTTGGAATTTTGATCCCCAGAACTGCAAGATAATAAATTTGTGTTGTGAGCCACTACATGTCTGGTCATTTGTTACAGCGGCCATAGGAAACTGCTACACTGGGGTTCTCAATAAAATAGACCAGAAGGGGGTACAGATGTGCTTTACAATTTATCAGAAAAGATACAATGAAAGCATTTATTTTTCTCATTTTGTCCATTTGTGTGTATTTTTTCTCTCCAACCATTCCTCATTGGCAGAGATGGGGACCTATGCTTTTTCAGGATTCAACACAGAGTGACATCACACCATAGAAGGTGGCCAGGAAACAATGGTGGGTTAGAAATACGCAGTGGAGAGCAAATGTGTTCAATGACTCCGTGAAACCGAATGAAATTGGTGTTCTTCCAGGAACTTTTTGGTAGTAAAGGGAAAGCTCACAACCTGAAATAGAGTGATGACAGGAGCGATGCTCTCCTGTTGCCTAGAAGCTTGGGGTCAGGAGATGTCGCAGGAAGGTCCGGGGCTCCACGGCGGGGAGTACACGGCTGGCGTGGCCCTTGACAGCGCGTCCCGTTAGTTTCTAGCTCTTCTTCCACCTGGTCTCTAGCAGAGCCGGCAACGGGTAACTGCGTCCAACAGACGTGCATTTCTGCTCATCGCTTCTTCCGTTTGCAGACGTGTCCAGGAACAGAGAGCATCAGAAGGTGGGCAGGGGAGGGACAGCCAAAGGCGGTAATGAGCCTGGGCTATTTTAAAACTTTGGGAATTGGTGCCGGATGGTCAAGAATAGGCACGAGGGCTTCCCTGGTGGCGCAGTGGTTGAGAGTCCGCCTGCCGATGCAGGGGACACGGGTTCGTGCCCCGGTCCGGGAGGATCCCACGTGCTGCGGAGCGGCTGGGCCCGTGAGCCATGGCCGCTGAGCCTGCGTGTCCGGAGCCTGTGCTCCGCAACGGGAGAGGCCACAGCAGTGAGAGGCCCGCATACCGCAAAAAAAAAAAAAAAAGAATAAGCACGTATTTTATATAAAATCCACACCTAAAAGAGACTATTTTCCAGAGGGAGAAAGAAGTATTAGCAAACTCGGGGTTTCATGAAAACTTGCATAAAGTTTCACTTGCCTTTTCAAAGCATTAGTTCATGAGCCCAGACCCTTTTTCTGAAATGGAAGCTAATGCAACTCAAACACACTCGTGGGCATTTATTTGCTCATAACTGTACTGTTCGCTACCGTAACCTGAGATTGTTGGAAGGATTACCTGAATTAGCGTTTGCAAAGTGTCCAAACAGTGCCAGGCACATGGAAGCACTGTGTGGGCGTTACTGACCATTATTGTTGAATCAAAGTAAACCCCCTCCTTAGAACTCTGAGACAAATATAGAGCACAGCTCTTTCTGTCTCCATCTATGCAATGACACACCAGAGCTTAAGGAATGATTTGGTGGGTACAAGTTGACTCTATGCAACATGCCAGCCCAAAAGAAATCACAGGAGCTACGTAAGTTAAGTCCCTCGTAGAGGTGGGGCAGCGGCAGGGTTAGAGCCTCACTGAGCAGCCCAGCTCAGCCACTAGCAATGCCACGTCAGGAAGCCACGTGCTGGAGGGGGAGGGGACTCTCTATGCATCTGTCTGTGCATCCTGCACGGCCTACAAGGAGGCCAGCTCCAGTCCTGATAAATATCTGTTGAGTGAACGAGCTGGGCAGGTCACACACACACACACACACACACACACACACACACAGCCTCCATGTCCCATTCTGTAAAAATAAAAATTTTTAAAAATGAACCTCAATTGTTTCTAGAGACCATCCCAGTGCCTTCTTACTAATTTTTTTCGTAAAAAAAGATCAATAATCTTTTAGAGGAAAGATTATATTGAAAAATAATAGAGAAATCTGTGTTTATAAAGCAAAAGCACATGAAAACAAGGTCACCAGCACCTGTTCCTCTCCCAATTGCCTCTTCCTTTAGCTTTCAGACTTTAGGGGACAGCACATGACAGTGAGTAATGTATTAAAGAAAATAATTTCAACTATTTTAGATCACGTTCTCTGGGAATGTTCCCTCCCCTGAGGAAGAGATCGGCATGTAGGAAGTATTTTGTGGCGTGATCTCAGGATGCGCACGCAGAGGAGTAAAGAAAGCAGGATTTGGGAGAGGAAGGAGTTGAACTGCTGGGCGGTCACGTTAAAGGCCCCAGTCAAACCACCGAGAGCCCAGGCATGGTCCTTCCGAGCTGTCGGGGCTGTGCTTTCACACCTCCCATTGCCCAATCTTGACCAGTCATTGGACCTGATTGCCCCGGAGGAGGAGGGACATGGCCTTGGGGGAGGTAGCTGTCCTTGATTGAGGACATTTCCCGGAGAAAAACACAGCCACCTCCCCCGCAGGGGCTGTGGAAATGAGACCCTCAGGCCTTGTGTTGGTCATCTGTTGCTGTGTAACAAATCACCACTCACTTAGCATCTTAACACAGCACACATTCATTAACTCACTGTTTCTATGGGTCAGGGCTCTGGACACAGATTCACTGGATGCCCTGGTGAGGATCCCACAGGCTGCAATCAAAGTACTGATTGGGCTGCATTTCCACCTGGAGCTCCACTGGGGAAGAACCCACTTCCAACATCATTCAAATTGGTAGCAGAACTCACTTCCCTGTGGTTGTATGACAGAGGCCTGATTTTTGCTGGCTTTTGCTGGAGGCCACCCTCAGTCCTAGCGGTCGCCTGCAGGTCCGAGAAGTGGCCCATGTTCCCTGCCACGTGGGCGCCTCCCACACAGCCAGTTTCTTCGTGAAGCCCACAAGGAGTCTCTCAGCTCAGAGAGGCTGGTGCCTCTTTCAAGGGTATTAACCTGATTAACTCAGGCTCACCCTTTGCATTAACTCAAAATCAGCTGATTTGGGCACTTTAACTATCTCTCAAAATCCCTTGACTTTTGCTATACCAGGGGCTAGAAGCAAGTCCCCAGGCCCACCCACACGCCAGGGGAGGGGATTATGTAGGCAGGGCATGAACATCATGGGGCAGGAATCATGGGGAGCACCTTGGGGTCTGCCTGCCGTAGTCCGCAAGGGGGAACCTTGGTGGTTCACTACCTACTCATTATAATAACTCGGACTATAAAATTCGGTAAATAAGATTCTCCCAGTGCCGAGTGGTTTTAGGTTTTAGACCCGTTTTGCAGGCAGTTTTCACTCTTTGGGGTTCTCACAGCCCACAGAGGCAGTACCAAGGTCTCCATGGTAGCAGGGGACATTACCCAAATCTGTATTTATTACCGGAAAAGTTGCAACTGGGTGAGCATTGGCACAGCCAATTGTGGAATTGCGGCATAGCCACCTTGTGGAATTCCATGCGCACCTGTGGGGTGACATTTGTCAAGACTGAGAGCTGTGTTTATGCTGCAAGGGAGTGGTTAGTCTCTCCAATCCGAATCTTCCGCTGAACGTCTAACCACTCATCAGTGGCCGGACTGTCAGACGAAATCATGGCTAAGTTTGCTTGTAAGAGTCAACAGGAAAGTGTTCCCTTTGTCAAGTGAAAATGGCAAGAGAATTCAGAAAAAAATCTTTCCTAAACTGTATAAATTCAGTGTCATAAAAACAATCTGTGTGTAGGTTACACTTACAAGTTTTTATGTTTTAATAGAAGCAGAGTAGAGGGAGACATAAAAATTGATCTGAAGGTGCAGGACAGACCCTTGCAGGAACCCCAAACTACCAATAACAGCCCTGGAATTTTGGTGTGCCGCCAATCCCAGCCATTGACAAACCCAAATGGAGAAAACTGTTCCAGGCAGGAAGGGAACTATCTGTTTAATTCTCTGTGGATCTCATTGCTATCTCATTGTCAGTTAATGCTTCCAGGTAAGTACAACACCTACTCACCCTCATTTTACGGAAAAGGAAACCAGCTTTGCCTTCTTGCGGTTCAGAGTCTACTGATAGCCACAATGAACCCATAGACCCAGGAAGCACAGTAAACTCCAATCAGGAAAACAGAAAGAAAATGACACCAAATCACATCAGAATCAAAATTCAGAAAAACTGTGAAAAAGAGACAATTTTAAAGGCAGCCAAAGAAAAAAGACGTGTTTTATGGAGAGAGTAAGAAAGCTAAGAATTAAAACAGATGTTTTGTCAGAGACAGTGCAAATCAGAAGACAGGGGGATGGTATTTTTCAAGTTCTGAAAGAAAATCTGTCAAACTAGAATTCTATATCTCGTGAACATATTTTTCAAAAATAAAGAGTAAAGATTTTTCAGACAAACAAACAAAAAAGTGAGAGACTGGCACCGGCAGACCTACGCTACAAGAAAAGTGCAAAGGAAGTTTCACTGTTTCATTACAAGAAAAGGAAGTCTTTCAGGGTGAAGAGGAATGATGCCAGATGAAAACTTGGATCCGCACAAAGGAAAAGAGAGCCCCCAAAATGGAAAATGTGGGGAAATATAAAAGACACTTTTTCTTCTTTTTAGGTTTCTTTAAACTCTCTCTGTTCCAATAAGTGGTGTGAATTCTGTCTCCTGGCTGAACTCTGGCTGGATCAGCTGCCTTATTTCTCTTCCCAAGTCTGTCCCATCACCAGAACTACATCATGACCCTCCCCTCTCATGGCTTCCCATTGTTCTTAAAAAACTACAGGGACATCCCTGGCGGTCCAGCGGTTAAGACTCCACGTTTCCACTATGGGGGCCGTGGGTTCGATCCCTGGTCGGGGAACTAAGATCCAGCATGACTCACGGTGTGGCAAAAAAACAAAACAAAACAAAAACAAAACACTGCAAGGCAAGAGAAACTACCTTCTGTTGAATGCCTACCCTAACGCACACGCTGCTCTTCTCACAGCATTTTCCTTAAACTCGAATTTCCTTACTGTCTCTGATCTGATCCCTGCCAGGCTCTCTAGCATCAGCTCCCACCCCTGCCTACTCACCATCCTCTAAATCCCCACAGCCTTTTGGGTTCCGCAGAAACACCAAGTCCATTTCCACCTTTCATACTGGCTCGTCCTGCACTGAATGCTCTTCCCCCAGATATATGCATGGCTCACTCCTTCTTAGCACTGTTTGAATACCACTGCTCCAGAGAGATTGTTCAACCTTCCCATCAAAGCCAGGAACCCCGTATTCCTTTCCCATGACCATCAGCACAGGTCAGTTGCCATTCTGTCACCCTGTTCCGTTTCCTGGGAAGAGGTAACAGAGGTGGGAGCTGGTTGCAGCAACAGGGTCATTTGTGCCAAGGAAGCCTCCACAGAGAGGAAGTAAGGCAGGCAATTCTCACAGGGTAACAGCGAGGGTGGAGATCATCGACACCTCTTCTCCGAGAAATTATTTTTTTATCGAAGTAGAGTTTATTTACAACGTTGTGCTAATTTCTGCTGAACAGCAAAGTGACTCTGTTATACATATATATATGAATATTCTTTTTTATATTCTTTTCCACTATGGTTTATCCCAGGACATTGAATATAGTTCCCTGTGCTGTACTGTAGGACCTTGTTGTTTATCCATCCTGTATATAACAGTTTGCATCTACTAACCCCAAACTCCCCCTCCAGCCCTCCCCCACCTGCCTCCACCTTGGCGACCATGAGTCTGTTCTCTATATCTGTGAGTTGGTTTCTGAGAAATTATAACGAGGCTGAAACAGAAGGGGCCAGAGACTGTGAAAACGTCCTGGGGTAGATGCTGCATGTGACAGTCCTACACACAACGTGATTTATTAAGTGGCCTTTTTAAGAGTCCAGCATGGTGGTGAGAGCATTTAATTGTACTTAGGACTCGTCTGTCTTTTAACATGGAGAATTATGAGAGAGATTCACTTTTTTATAAAGAAGCGTGTTTTTTTTTTTAAAAAAAAAGCAAAGGTAAATAAATACTATAGTAATTTCCTGGCTTTCTGAGTTTTTTAATTACTAAAAAAGCCTAACCCCAAACCACACTGAACACAGGTATCAGTTCATCACATGGCCATTGCTCTCAGTCCCCTAACCAGTGTGTGATCTAATTTCACAGAACCCACACACACAGCAACACTCTAAACAGCTCGTGGACTCAGAGTTTCTTTTATTTCTGCAGATCAGCTGGTTAATAAACACTCAGAGATGTTGTATCTTGAGGTTCTGTTTCTGGAGTGTTGCCAGGTCAGTTTCTGGAGTGTTGCCATCATTAGGAATTGGTGAGCTTTTGCAAGGGAGAATTTTATTGTACTCGAACACCATTCTGTTCTAAAGCTGGTGGAATATGAAAAAAAATATGGTTGCTTGCTTCCTAAACTTAATATATTTAAGGCAAAGATGCAAATTGTCACATGACACAAAACCAGTGAATCCTCATCCTTAATCAGGCACCCATTACACTTAATCTGGTGGATTCTCTATTCAACTTGGAGTCAAAGAATAATATTATTAAAAACATGTGTACAAAGCAAGTGTGGTTGGAGAGTTTAATTTATGATCTCTGAGAAAGAAGCATGGTTTACAAAGTGTAACATTGTTAGACTCTCAGAGAACAGAAACATCACGTTACAGGCAAATACAAGGACCACCAGCCAGACAAATTCTCCAGGCGCAGTTTATTCCGTGCAGTGGCACAAATGTGAGCATCCCTGATCCTTTCCAAAGATGTAAAAAGTCACCGAGATGAATAATTATAATGTAGAGAGACTTCCAAGGATGGTCATCAAGATGCCAACAACCAATGGACCTAGCTGGTTTCTTCCTTCTTCCCTTCCTTCCTTCTTTCCTTCCTTCCTTCCTTCCTTCCTTCCTTCCTTCCTTCCTTCCTTCCTCCCTCCCTCCCTCCCTCTCTTCCTCTCTCTCTCTCTCTCTCATTTTTTAAAATGTGAAACATTCCCCTCTTTAAAAACACAAATATTATAGAGAGGCCAGAAATAAACCCACGCATATATGGTCAATTAATTTACAACATAGGAGCCGAGAATACACAGTGAGGAAAGGAGAGTCTCTTCAATGAGTGGTGTTGGGGAAACTGGACAGCCACGTGCAAATGAATGAGACTGAACCACTATATTACACCATATACAAAAATTAACTCAAAGTGGTTAAAAGGCTTGAATGTAAGACTTGAAACCATAAAATCATAGAAGAAAATAGAGGCAGTAAGAAGCTCGTTGATATCCGTCTTGGCAACGACCTTCTGGATCTGGCAACAAAAGCAAAAATAAACATGTAGGACTACATCAAGCTAAAAGGCTTCTGCACAGCAAAAAGAAATCATCAACAAAATAAAGAGGCAAAACCTACTTAATGGGAAAAGTATTTGCAAATCATGTAACTGATAAGAGGTTAATGTCCAAAATATATAAAGAATTCATACAACTCAATAGCAAAAAACCAAATAATCTCATATTTTAAATGGACAGAGGATCTGAAAAGACATTTTTCCACCAGCAACATACAGGGACCAACAGGTACATGAAAGATGCTGAATATCGCTAACTAGGAAACACAAATCAAAACCAAAACGAGATATCACCTCACCCCGGTTAGAATGGCTGTTATCAAAAAGACAAGAAATAAGTGTTGGTGAAGAGGTGGAGAAAAAGGAAACCTTGTACACTTTTGGTGGGAACATAAACTGGTACAGCCACTATGGGAAACAATCTATGTCCATGCTTTTCTAAAAGCATGCTTTTCTTTTTTAACTATTTTTTTTTTAATTTACAGAAACTTGAGACTCAGAGAGGTTAAGAGATGGCTCCACGGCCACGGGTGTCAGTAAACAAGCTGGGATTGGGGGGTCAGATAATCTGACCCGGGGGCAGTGGACAAGAGGACGGGCTGCCCAGATCTCCTTCAGGAACAATGTACTCCCCAGTTGCTGGAAGTGCTACCCCAAGAGGGCCCTCCAGTGTCAAAGGTCACACATCCTTGCTGGGTGGCTCTCACCTGGAGGGAGGGTACAAAGGACTCCAGCCCTATGGGCGCTATACCACAACCCGACTCCTTCCTCTGCCCAATTCTGCTTCTTTCCTCGCCCTTCCATGAGTGGGGGTCCCCAGACCCCTCCCTCAAAAACATGCTGCACAATAAACTCCACCTCAGAGCTGGCTTCCCAGAGAATCCAACATGTGACAATTGGTATCAGGAGTGGGTCAAGAAAGCAGACGTTAAGATGTGACAGTGGAGCTGGATCAGCTGCCACCAGACTGACAATAAAAACCCCGTTGCTGGTTGCAGGTAGAGTCCAGGCGCCCCAGCACAGATTGTTATAGCTTTCACCAGTGGTGAAACGGGATGGCCGGTCGGTGGGGGTGGGGGGGGGATGCATTAGCTGGTGTGATGCATCAGACGTATGAGAAATCCAAGGGCATCATTGCTATAAGGACAGCAGAACTGGGGGGGTTACCGCCGGAGTTAACTTCTGGAAGAAAATAACCAAAAGCTGATAGTGGTTAATCAGCAATTAAAAGCTAGGTTTGGGGATTCCCTGATGGCGCAGTAGGTAAGACTCCGCTCCCAATGCAGGGGACACGGGTTCGAGCCCCGGTCCGGGAAGATCCCACAGGCTGCGGAGCAACTAAGCCCGCGCACCACAACTACTGAGCCTGTGCTCTAGAGCCCACGAGCCACAACTACTGAGCCCGTGTGCCACAACTACTGAAGCCCGCGCATCCTAGAGCCCGTGCTCCGCAACAAGAGAAGCCACTGCAATGAGAAGCCCGCGCATCGCAGCAAAGAGTGGCCCCCGCTCGCCACAAGTAGAGAAAGCCCACGCACAGCAACAAAGACCCAACACAGCCAACAATTAATTAATTAATTTTAAAATATTTCTTTTTAAAAAGCTAGGTTTGGGCTTCCCTGGTGGCGCAGTGATTGAGGGTCTGCCTGCCAATGCAGGGGACACGGGTTCATGCCCCGGTCCGGGAAGATCCCACATGCTGCGGAGCCGCTGGGCCTGTGAGCCATGGCCGCTGAGCCTGCGCGTCCGGAGCCTGTGCTCCACAGTGAGAGAGGCCACAGCAGTGAGAGGCCCGCGTACCGCAAAATAAAAATAAATAAAATAAAAAGCTAGGTTTGAAAGCAGGAGGGAAGCATAGGCCCTCTTCTCCTGTAACAGGAGGGCAGGAAAGGCTGAAGGCAAGGACTCCATCTCCAGGGCAGCAGAGTTTCAGGGAAAGTTACACTAGGAAACACGGCAGGCCCGCTGTGCCGGGAAAGCATGGGACCCTGGCACATGGGATGAGGGCATCTGTGTTGATGCTGCTGAGAATCGGGAAAGCCCAGATTCTGCTGCCCGCCCCCCACCCCCAGGGCCTGCAGGACCAGCCTCTCCTCCCCACTGCTTGCTTGAAGATGGTGCAGAGGCCTCGCCCCGTAAGACACATGCTCCTTTCGGGACCCCATCCACAGCCCCTCTGGCCACAAGTACAACAAAGGTTAAGTCACAATGTAACCCAGCCAAGACAAGGAGGAAACGGGCTCTAGCCCAGGGCAGCTGCAGGGCCCGGCCAGCTGGAGCAGCAGGACGGCCACGTGTGGGAGGGGTGGCCTTGGGTGCTGGAAGCGAGCGTACAGAATGTGAGGCTTGATAAAGGAAGTGTTCTCGGTCTGGGAGCGCTCTGCTGGGATTCAGGGTGGAACACCCAGGGGAGGCCCTCGGAGATGGTGCGGACATGCTACCAGGATGGCCTCTGGCGATGGAAAAGGTGACGGCTGCGCCAGGTGAGACAGAAACGCCGGCACGTCAGCGGCAGGTGGTGCAGAGGGATGGGCCTGGTCAAGTGGACGTACCGTGTAAGGGCAGAGGGCATGCTCCACAGGGGGCCCCGGGCCGCCCTGCCCCCTCCAAAAGGGCTCCAGCTGCACTCGGAGGTTCTGGGTGCCTCTACAGAGACACTGCTGCACCGCCGGGCTCGCCGACAGGAAAGGGGACAAGAGGACACCAAGGCAGCAGAGGCCACCTGCAGAATCAGGTGGAGGCAGTTATCCCAGTGAGTGTCCGGGTCAGAGGGGCAGACAGAGGGCCTGGCCCACAGGGAGTTAAGGAAATAGTAGACAGAGCCCTAGAGGCAAAATAGATGGGCGGCCAGTAAGGAGAGCGTTCCGTCTGTGTAAGCAAAGGAGTCAAGGAGGGATGGGCTGGAGGCGGGGGTGAGGCCCCAGTTTTGCTCAGTTTCCAGACTGGATCCAGATTTGGGGTCCAGAGCCCAGGGACTGAAGGAGAGTCTGGGTCCCCAGGAGGAAGGAAGGAAGGAAGGAGGGAGGGAGGGAGGGAGGGAGGGAGGGAGGGAGGCCTGCAGCACATGGCAAGTATAAGGGCAATGATATCCCAAGTCTTCTCCCGAAAGACCCATGTGCTCATTTACGTGGATAACCGCACACTGAAGGAAGCCCAATACTCCAGCATTTGGGGACCGTTGGACATTGTACAGTCACCAAGCAATGTCATGTCTGTCTGCCTTAGTCAGGAACATAATACCTGGAGCCTTGGCCTAGGCCCAGCTCACAGTGGGCCCCTGGGTCCACAGACACCCCCCCCCCACCTCCAGTGCCCATTCCCCTGGTATCTGAATGCCTGGCTGGGGTGGACGTACTTGGAGGTTGTCGCAGCGTCCACACTGGGTCCTTAGCCTGTGGGCTAAGAGCTATTGTAGTGGAAGAAGCCAAGCCGTGCCTCTGACATCACTGCCCCTCCCCCAGCCAAGCGTGTAGGGAGGCTGGGGGGCCTTGCTAGAAAGGGCTTTGGGGCCAAGAGTCAGTTTCCTCAACTCCTCCAGCAACCGGTCCCCCCAAAAGGCTAATAGGGTTGTTTACGTTTTACACTGAAAAATGTAAACACCATTCTCAGCTCTCAGGCTGTACAAAACCAGACAGCAGGCAGGAGACGCCGTCGTTGGTCTCTGTCAAGTTCACGGCTTTCAGAGCGGGCCGAATGGACTGTGAGATCTCCTGGGAGACACAGTGAAGTGTCGTCTTCCCTTTGGGTCAGATAGTCCCCAGGACACTGGACTGTTGAATCTTGGACACATCCGAAGTGCATTTACTTGTTTTCAAAACTCAGAAATTAGTCCTAAACAGAACAAACTTAGATCAAAAGTATGTAACCTGGGAATCTAGTTCCTCCATTAAATTACATGCAAAGTCCTGTGTGCGTGTGTTTTTCTGTGAGGAGGTCCGTGCATAGCTTTCTTCATATGTTCAAAGGCTCTGTAAGCCAGGTGGCGCCGTGTGTGCCTCAGCCTGGGCCCCTGCCCCGGGGGTCAGAGGGTGGATGCCGCCTGGCCTCCCCGGTGAGGACCCACCGTCCACAAAAGGCTTCTGGGCTGCCACCAGCTCCAGAGGGCTTCGGGCATCCGAGAGATGCAGGGGAAATCTGCCCCAATCGATAGAGTGAACGGTTCAATAACTCATTTTCCTGCCGAGGCAGTAAAATAAATAAATAAGAACCTGGCTGGAAGTTGAAACCGTCCGTGTTCAGAGCTTCTCAGAGGCCGAGCTGATGGGCTTTAATAGCCTTGGTCGGCACAGGACACAGGCAGACTGTCCCAGCAGTGTGCCCTCTGTTTCCTCGGTAACCGGACTTGAAATAAGATGATGCTGGAACTGGGTACCAAATCAATTTGCTCGAGGTAGAATTGTGGGGAAGGCAAGCTTCCCATAAAACCGCAGACTGCACTGGCCAGTTTACTATCGTTTTAGCTTGTGTGTGTCTTCCTCTCATTTACCTCCCTTCTGGCTTACCCAGCCCCTTCCCCCCAACCCCAGACCCACCCCACAGCCCCGCAAAAAAACAGAAAACCCAAGTTCCAGTCATGCTGTCATCATCAGTAGGATGCTTCTTTCCGGGCTGTTAGGGGAGGGTCAGGTGAAAAGAGCTAAAGGCAGATGCACTTGGGCGCAGCTCCTTTGTGCTATGCGCCTCAGCAGTGGTGCCCCGCCCGAAGCAATGATGTAGGAATTGCTCCCTTGTGAGGCCGGGTGTGAAGACATTGTTCCAGGCCCTACCTCAGAGGGAATAAAATTCCCAAGTATTCCAGCAGGTGAATCAGCAATTCTTAGACTTTGCCTGGCTTCAGTCTCAGGGAATTATACCACTTACCACTTTGGCTAGATCAAGAGTGGGGTAAACATCAGGAAGACCCTTCCCAGCATACTGTACAGCTCTTCTGCTAACACCTATCACACGATAGTGTAATTGCCTAACGATTTCTATGGGCCTTCTATTCAGCCATGGACTTAGTAAATGACAGCAGCTTACGACATGTATGATGAATGAATGAATGAATGAATGTTAATGGAGATTGTGGTGAGCAATCCCTCAGCCCATGCAGAGTCCTTGGGTTTTTTATTCTCTTGTCATAGCCTCCTTCCCACTTTGAGTCCTTACTTCCCAGACTTACAAAGGAGGGGAGCCCCACTCCTGAGCACAGAGGGCCCCAACGAGAAAGCACTCTCCCCAAGTCTGACACATAATGGCATTCGATAAATGCTTGCCAATTAAAGCAGCACTGATCATCGTGCAAGATAATCTGATGCTATTTTACAACTGGTTTTGAGCTTCCACCTTTTATATGGTCAAGTTAATAATTCAAGAAGCTTTCTTTGAGTGTATCAGTCAGGATAGGCAGGCATCAGCGAACTTTCTCTCTAAAGGGCCAAATAGTGAAGATTTTCTGCTTTCCAGGCCGTGCAGCCCCTGTCAGAACTATTCCCCACTGTCATGGCGGCGTGAAAGCAACTTTATGTATATGTAATGGGTGTATATGAATGGGCGAAGCCTGTGTTCCAATAAAGCTTTATTGACAAACACAGGTGGAGGGCCAGATTCAGCCCATGGGCAGTAGTTTGCCAACCCATGAGCTAGGCTGGGTTCTAATAACAAACGCCACCAAAATCTCAGAGGCCAAGTACACTGAAAGGCTGTTTCTTCTCATGCTACATGTCCAGTATGGGCTGGTGGGAGAGGGGAGGCTTTGCTCCAAAGTCACTTTACTCCATCTCACAACACCGCCATCTCCATGGGGGGCTTCAGTGTCTCCCACAGCAGGAGAGGGAGGGCCTTTGTTCAGGAGGGATACACATCACCTTCAGTCTCACGTCCTGGTCTGAAACTCATCGCCCGGCCACGACTGAATTCAAGGGTGTGGAAGATTGTAATCCGAAAATAGAAGAGAACTGAGTATTGGCGAATCCGAGTACTATCCGTCATATGCAGCATTAGCGACGTGCAAAGTCCTATTCGGGAGAAGACAGTGGCTAAGAGAAGGCCTCTGCCTGCAGCGGGTGGCACAGATATGGCTGCAAATAGCAGCAAGGCAGCGGTGAGAGGGCAGAGGAGGCTGCTGTCTCTTCAGCCGAAAACACTATAGTCAGATCTGAGATGAAAACACAACATGTGGCCAGGCTGTCGGGACGAGTGTTCTAATTACTGACACATTCAGCGGGCAATGCAGATTCAGACAACATCCCTGCCCCATCAGTGCCTTCAGACTGTGTCTGGACTGAGGAACGTGGGCCTGCAGGGGAAGGCGGGAGAAGGACAGAAGAGAAAAAAGCAAACACAGCCTTCCAGGCAAATATTATGACGCAAAATTTAAAAATAGTAAAATGGGGGCTTCCGTGGTGGCGCAGTGGTTGAGTCCGCCTGCCGATGCAGGGGACGCGGGTTCGTGCCCCGGTCCGGGAAGATCCCACATGCCGCTGAGCGGCTGGGGCCGTGAGCCGTGGCCGCTGAGCCTGCGCGTCCGGAGCCTGTGCTCCGCAACGGGAGGGCCGGGGCCCGCGTAACGCAAAAAATAAATAAATAAAATAAAATGATTACCTGGGAAACTGTAGAAAAACTTCTACAAAACAAAGGACAGACATTTACACTATGTCAGCCACAGACACCAGTGGACTCACGTTTTGATCCTCACGTGTAACTTTTGGGAGAAATCATAGTCAAATTCATTTCCTACGTAGGGGAAAAGCTGGAATTGGAAAAGCCTGGAGTGAGGCTACCAGCCCACGGCATGGCCCTCGTCCATCCCCGCCTCCAAGCCTGGGGGCACGAGGGCCCCCCAGCCTGGGGCAGAGAACTCCTGAGACAGGACTGGCTCCAGACTCAAGGCGGACAGCTTACCTGCCTGATGAAACAATCCATTTTGTCGGTTCCCAAGAATGCTTACCTTCTCCCCAGCGACTTCCAAGAATTAATTAATACTAAATGCTTGTCAGGCCCTTTGCCGGTGTTAAGGATTCGTTTCACGTTAAAGGCCAGAGTAGGCACAAATAGAAGAGTTTGGCTTTATTTTGTAAATACTCCATCTGAGGATGAGCAAAAATGACCTTGCCGCGTGGAAAGCACAAGAGAGAGAGGCTCTCCCATAAAGAAGGGTCATCTCCACACCACACAGAAGGCAGGTCACACACCTGCCTGCACGCAGCCAGACAGCAAGTACACGACTTTTATTATGACCTTGTGTGAACGGGTAGGTACAGCTAAAGATAAGAACCTTATTATATCCTCCAAGAAACCTCTTTGGTGTCTACAATAAGCTACAAGAGCGTGCGACTGTTTCTTGGGATGACAGTGGAACATCTGAAATACAAGGCAGTGGAAGGTTGTCTGTCGTCTACAGCAGATACAGAGGCAGAGGGGGCCTTACCTGGAGCCAGTGAAGCTGCAAAGTCCGAGGGAACCGTCTCCGAGGCTGCCCTGGCTTCTGACCCACCTGCAAGTTCAGGCGCTTTCCAAAACGACCCTCACTTCCCATAGTTTACCGGAAGGACTCACAGAACTCACTGAAAACTGTTACACTCAGAACTACATTTTGTTCCAGGGAAAGGGTTAGAACCAGATGACTGAGACACACACAGGGCAGAGTTAGGATCCCAGACACGAGGCCTCCACCCTCCCCAGGAGCCCACCCTCCCAGCATCAGCGTGTGACCGTCTGTGTCGGGTAATCCCCACCAGCGAAGCTCACCTCTTACGGACGCACGACTGATGGCCCACGCAGCTGAACCCACTTCCGGCTCCCTTCTCTGCAGTTCGGGCCGACGTCAAACTGAGGGTTGTACGTCCCCCCGTTAGCATAAACAATCACGTGGGGTCCAAGGGGCTCCCCGTGAATCACAAAGATGCTCCTATCAGGCAGGGAGGTCACCTCCCAGGAGCCAGAGACAAGGGTCAGCTCTCCTTGTGGGAGGACAAATTCCTTACCACCCAGTTCCCCAGGAGAATGAGGAGATACCCCCAGTAGCTTTGCCTGGGGAGCCTGCTGGGGGCAGGGGGGTCTGAGCGTGTCCAAAAGTTCGAGGGGAAAATGATGATGTCCCCAAGGGGCAAGTCAGGGGATTGTCTATTTACGCTCTTTAGCCTAAGTCCGTCCTGGACGGCACCGTTTCCCGGAGCAAGATTCCAGGCCCGCAATCTCTTCTTTCCTCTTCTGTTCACTCACGGGCCTCACTTATCCACGGCTCAAGGTCTTCTCCAACCTCACATCCTTTGTGAAGTGTGACTGTTTTAAAAAATGGCTTCCACACATGTGGAACTTCCTGGTATTTCTCAAAGGTGACGTGGGTGTGGGAAAATGGGATACAGCTGCTGACGTGAGGGGCCCTTGAGGCAAGCGTCTTGGAAGTTAAATTGGCACTGTGTATCGAAAGCCCTAAAAATGTATCCCTGATTCTGAGGATTTGTTCTAAAGAAGTAAGTGGTGTATGAACAGCATGGTTTATTTCTATGGATGGGGCGTCATCGCAGCATCAGACGTAATAGTAAAGAAAAATTAGATACAGCCAGGAGTCCAGCAATAGAGGCTGTCAGACATCCCACGACCTGTCCAGAGGCAGCGTGCTCTTCCTTCATTCAACAAATGCTTATCGAGTACCTCCTCCGGGCCAGGCACTGCCCGGAGGTGAGAGAAACACAGAAAACCTGGCTTGTGGAGCCCACATGTATATATGGGGGACAAGGGAAGGCGACAAACACAATACACTTTTCATAAAAGTACAGTATGTGGCATGCTGGGGGGTGATATTGGGCCGTGGGGAAAATGGAGCAGGGCAGGCAGTTGGAGAATATGGTGGCGAGGGGCTTGGGGAGGAGCTAGAAAACATAGTAAAGAGGGGAGTCAGGAAAGGTCTCGTTGAGAAGAGGCCGTTCGATGGGGGCTGGGGCAGAGAATGTTCTAGAATGTTCTAGAAAGAAGCAAGTGCCAATCAAGGGCCCTAAGGCTGGAGCACGTCCAAGGAATAGCAAGGAAGCCACTGCACTGAAGCAGAGTGAGCGAGAGGGAAAGGGTGGGGCGGGGGGGAGCAGTGAGTCTGACCACAGTGAGACCCTTGCTGTTTCCTCTGTGGAGGGGGCGCTGTGGAGGGCTTGGGACAGACGAACAACATGAACCCCGGTTCTCAAACGACCATTCTGTGCTGAGTGTTGGGGACAGACCTAAGAAACAAGTTCAGAAAGTGGCGGTCTGTGAGGAAGCTACGGCAATATTCCACACGTGAGGTGGGAGTGCCTCGGACCCGGGTTGAAGCAGCGGCAGAACTCTGGATCAGCTGCGGAGGCGGAGCCAACAGGATTTGCCACCATGTTGGGTCCAGGGTTTGAAAGGACAGACAGCAAGAAGAGTCCATCTTTCCAAACCACGTACGGGAGAAAACGCAACGACGTGAGAAAACATTCAGGATGCGTTTCTCAGTGAGAAGGCGTGCTGTAAATCAATGGGATCGAAATGATTCCATTCTTGGAAAGGAAAAGACATACGTGTGCACACAGATGTGAAAAGGCTTGAAGGATGTCAGCCAAACTGTGAGCCCTAGTTACCTCTCGAGAGGGATTAGCAATTGTTTTTATTTTTCCTTTTGCCGATTTTTAATTTCTACTTTCCCCAATATGAATATGCATAGCTTTTTCACTAGGAAACATAAAGCAAGTCATTTAAATGTGATGCCCTTTCCCATCCTCAGTACAGAAACCTCGGCCAGGTCACTTCGTGGCTTTCTCTGTTTTCCTGATGGTAATTAGCGCTACTAAAGACGTTATAGCTCCAAAGAGAGAAGACAGTAACGATGTAGAAGTCTTTGCTGTGTTTCCCAGAAGCCATCTCAGGCAGAAGGGGGTCTGTGCCTCATGAACTCAGAGGAAACAGATGCTTGGGAAAGCTTTAGTGGCAAAATATAGTATAGTAACATCTCAGCTTTCAATTCATGACAAATTGTTTAACACAGATGAAGTGCCCAGGATGGTATCAAGAATGACTGGATGCATCTGTCGGTTCTACCTTGCTGTTGAGGGTCTGTCTCTTATGCTGCCAGAAGAAGCAACACAGGGACGTGGGGAGAATGAGGAGCTAACGTTGCATAGCTCAGACTTCAGGCGTTACAGGTGAGTGGAGAAAGATGGAAGGATTTGCTGGGATATTCAGGGGCTGCTGCCTGGAGGTTGCAGAAGCTGACATCGATCCTAAAGAAAGAGAAGGGAAGGATGAAGGTTGGCGCAGAGGAGAGGAGAAAGTTCCAGATTAAATAAAGGGTTTGTTCTCTTTACAGCTCTTCAGTAAATGAGGACAGCTTCTCCGGAGAAGTCCCCTTAGGAACATTCAAGTCCCCTCCTCATATGAAGCCCTATGACTTCCGCTGCCTGGGAGCTGCTCACCCAGGGTCTCCTTGTCTATGGAAATGGTCCTGTCTCCCTAAACCAAAACCTTAACAGAGTCAGGATTATTTAACTAATCCTTTCCTTCTTTTAAATGAACATTGAAAATGGAAACCTTTAAATGATATGCTCGAGGATGTTTATGTGTTTAAGAAATGGGTTTCTTCGGCATAATTTTAACGAGCCTCACAGTTAATGACTAAGTAAATGGCTCCCACTTTTGGCTTTGGTAAATATTTCTCTCTCCATCGTCACTTATTCTCTTATGGGAGCCATAGATTGCTCTAAACTCAGCACAGAGAATTGGTTTAAGTTTCTTTGATGCCATATTTAGTAGAAACTTCCGATCACATCCATTAGGGGAGAGAATGGATTTCTTTCCTTTTCTAGAAAACCTTCTATGAGTCACAAAATGAGCGTTTTCTCCTCTCTGGACCTGGGCCTGCCCCAGTTCTCAAACTGTGCAGATTTAGAAATCGGCACGAGGATAATTCTCTCCCATCCTGTAAATGTCCGACCTCTGTCACCGCCGTCACTGGAAGAGATCTGCCGGTCCAGGACGCGAGAACCTGGCCCCTCCCCCGAGCCTGCGCGGGCGCAGCCCACGGTAAACTGAGTGACCCGGCCAGCGTGACGCGAGCTCGCAGGGCATCGAGTTCAGATGCTGCTTCTCCCTCCGTAGCAACGCATCATCTGCCACCACGGCAGACGTGACCCTCGGAGGACCACGCTGTGCCCACGTGTCCTGGAGGATGTGCTCCTGGAGGGCAGGTGCCGTGACTCGTCACCAAGGTCAAGATTCCGTGGTGGCAAGGTGGCGACATCCGCCCCTCCCACCCCCACGCATTTCTCTAGTCCCCTTCCCTCCTCTGGACTTTTTCCAAAGCACCTGTCACCATCTAACCTACCAAACGTGTGTCACTGTGTCATGCTCAATGACTCTCTGCCCCCTGCAGTGAGAGCTCTGGGGCAGGGGCTTTGCACCGTTTTATACTACTTCAGTGAGTGGCCCTCAGTAAATACGTAGTGAAGAATAATTAAAGCGTCCCCCGGCGTCGAGGAGAGCACCTGGAACACAACAGGTACTCGAGAAATCATTTCTGAAGGCATGAGGGGTCTGTGGGTTTACACATGTCATGTCATTTAATCCTACACGACAGGCATTATTATTCCCATTTGACAGACAAGGAAACTGAGACACGATAGGTTCAGCAGCTTCCTCGGGGTCCTGGGAGCGGTGAACGGTGGAGAGAGGATGCAAACTCAGCTCTATCTAGAGCCAAACCTCTTGTAATTATGCTAAACTGAACAGACCATTGAGAATGCATAGATTTATTGATATAAACATGCACATTTTGATTACAGCTTGTAACCACGAGAAGCTTGGAGACAAAAATCTAATATCTGGCCCAGGTTCTCTTTTGCAGTTACCTGTTTATCCTTGGATTGCTTCTCTGATTGCGTCTGCATCATCAAAATATATTTTAAAATATTTATTGTGCATCTGTGTTGTGTCGGGCACTGTTCTATGTGTAGGACACATCAGTGAACAAAAAAAAAATCCTGTCCTCATGAAGTTTATTGCCTTGCAGGGGAGAGAGATAATAAGTTATGAATATGAGAAAAAAGTATATTCTACAGCATGTTAGAAAGCAGTAACTATGGAGAGGGAAAGAAAGCTGAGCAGGGTAAGGGGGCAGGAGTGCCAGGAAGAGTGTACAGAGAAGTGTAGGGACCACGCCTAGATGCGCAAGAGTGAGCCAGGCAGGGGGAAGGGCCAGGACAAAGGCCTGAAGTGTGCCTGCACATCCAAGGAGGGAGGAGGCCAGTGTGGCAGCACCGGGGTGGTCCAGGGGACAGCAGTGAGAGATGGGACCGGAGGGAGCAGGGCTAGATGTTGCAGGGAAGGACTCTGCTTTTATCCGGGGACAGGTGGGAAGCCACTGGAGGGTTTTAGAAGAGCTGTGACACCATAAACTTTTGCCTCAAAAGGATCCTCTGTGGCTGTGTTGAAAGTAGACTCCAGGGGACAGAGGTGGGAACAAGAAGGTCAGGTCGGAGGCTATGCATTAACTCAGACAAGAGCTGATGGTGGCTCGAAATAGACCCGGAGCAATTGAAGTGGGATAAGACATCCAAACTCTATTTTCCAACATACCAATTATTTCTGCCTTCAATCGTGCAGCCTCTGCGGCTGCTTCTCTGTCTCTCTCTTTGTTTAACTTTTATTGAGAAGTGCATAAATTCTCAGGGTACAGCTTGATAAATACTCACAAAGCGAACACACCACCCAAATGAGAATCTCAGAACCTCACCTGCGTCTTCTTCTAATCACCACCCCCTTTGCCTCCAAAGGTAACTAGCCTTGAACACCATAGATTAGGGTTTGTTTGTTTGTTTTAGTTTATATGACTATAGAGGAATTATACGACTCTTTTGGTGTCTGGCTTTTTTTTTTTTTTTCAGTGACGTTTTAGTGTATAGCAATAGCTGGTTCATTTCATCAGATTTCCAGCCATTTTGTCCACACTTTACTTTATTTCCTCTATTATTTATCACAGTTATTTAGAATCCGGATCTGATACACTCACGTATCTGTTAGCAGCAGGTCTTTTTCTATTGCCTATGTTTGCTCTTTGGGTCAGATGCCAGTATTGTGCATGAAACATTGTAAAGGTTCTGAATGATGTCTCTTTTTCCTGAAAGGATTTATTTGTGCTTCTCACAAATAGAATGGGAGCAGAGCACCTTAATCTCATCTGTGGTTGAGCTGGTCAGGAACACAATTTCAGCCTCAGAGGCCGGTCCACTCCTCACTCGCCCTTACCACTGGGGTTCCACCTGCCAGCCTGGGGGTACTTCAAGGATCCTTTCTCATTGGCAGACCCTGAACCCAAAGTCCTGTCTTCCCAGTATTGTGAGACTGTTGAAATCTCGTTGTGGCTTCCCAGCCACAGACCTGCCGCTTTCTGCTGGTCTTCTGGGCTTTTCTGCTGCGAATAAATTGGCAAATACCTCAAGAGAAAAGCAGCAGAGAACACCAGGCTCATCCCTCTGTGGTTCTGAGGGACTGAGGATCCACCTTGTGGTCCTTTCCTCTGTCCTGGGATGTACAATGACAATGTATAGACTTCGCAGCTGACAGAAACCCAACCAAGAAGACAGGAAGGAACAAGTGGAAACTCCAGAAAGTGCCCCACCCCCGATAAGAGAGCAAATCCAGATGGAACAGCTGAGAACGGTGCTATTCTCAGGAATCTAACGAGCACGGGCTTGGAGGTCAGCATCCTACCCCCATTCAATGCATCTGTTATGGTTTCTGCAAAAATCAGGTGGATTTTCGTGAATGATGGTAGATTAGCGAAAACTTATCCAAGTAGTAGTCCCAACCGTAGCTGCTGAATGAGATGTGGTATCTTAACCGGAACAGCCCAACACAGACTTTGGTACTCGGGTGGTGGTTATCCACCTGGAAAATGCGTTCTTTTCAAACCTTCTCAGGAGAGATAACCCAAAGCGGCTCTGTGCTACGTCCAAAGGATAGAAGTGCGTGTTCAGTGTCGTAGCCCAGGGGTGCGCTCGTTCTCCTGCTCTCTGTCATCTTGACAATCCCCGGAATGTCATGCTGCTCTACTATATCACTGGCATTCTGCTAACCGGAATGGCAAATGGGAAGTGGCAAGGGCTTTGGATGCTAGAGTAAAACACATGTGTGTCAGAGGGCAGAACATGACAGCCCTTTAGGCTTTCAAAGTCCCGACATACTGGTGAAGCCTCTAAGAGGTCGGTGGTCCGGGGCATGCCGTCTAAGTTAAATGATTACTGCCTTATAAAATGGTGTGTGGCTTGAGGACGCTTTGGATTTGGCGGGGGGGGGGGGGGCAGCCTGTATTGCACTTGATATTATTTCTCTGACCTATTTCTCGAGTGCCAGTCGTGAATGAGGCCCAAAATACAAGAAGGCTCTACAGAAATTCTAGGTTTCAGTGCAACCCGCCCTGCTCTTGAGGCCGTATAATTGATCAAATCCACCAGCGCTAGGGACATCCAGAGGAGAGAAAACGCTGTGAGGGAGCGTCGACAAGCTCTGGCAGGAGATCTGCAGTGCAGAATGCCTAGGTTACTAGAGTAAGGTCACTGCCACTCCATTTCAGGGACTGTTCATTGTGAAAAGACTCACCATTTCAAAACCAGCTCTTGAAGTGATAATAGATAATAGAGATCAAGTTGAAAATGGAACATCAAGTGATTATATGACCGGAACTGCTCATCATGAGTTGGACATCGTCAGATCCACCGAGTCGGTCAGGCATCTGATGGAGATGGTATGTTTAGGGTCACATCTGAGCAAGTGCAGGGGGCACAAGGTGTCCCAGGTCTCCATGTCACCGCCCTCCGTCGTCCTGACGCCTCTCGCAGCTTTACGTCTATAACTACGGGGACAGGGGTGGGACTGCTATGATCTATTGGCAAAGGAAGGAAAGCAGCTTGTTCCTGGCTCATGGAAGGGGTGGTTCCAGTCGTCAGTGCTGGCTGACCGTGGGCTGCTGTCAACACCATGGCTCTATCAGGGGTGACCCTAAAGGACAGTGGTGAGGGGAGACCTTCTCGGCAGGCAGAGCTGTGAGCAGTGTGCCGCTTTGGTCCACTCTGTATGGCCCGAGAACTGTCCTAAGATAAGGATGTACGCAGACTACTGGGTTAGTGAATAGCTTGGCTGGTTGGTCGGGGGAGAGAAGGGACAGGTTTGGAAGATCAGAGACAAAGACGTCTGGGAACAAGCACGTAGACGGATCCTGGCAAGTGGCCACAAAATGTGCGGAGCTTTATGTCACTAGAGAAGATTCAGCACAGAGCGGTCACTCACTGGCCAGGTCGACAGGAGGGACTGGCTAGTGATATCAGCCATCCTCTGTCCTCAGCCACCCCAGCACTTGTACAATAGACCCCTGAATGGCAAGAGAAAAAGAGATGGGGGAATATTAATCATGTGCCTCAGAACCAGACGCACAAGTTGGAACTTTAGCTTGGGACGTACACTTTTGAGAGAGCATAGCCTGCCATCACCTTGAAGATTCAGTAACAGAGTGGACTTGACGTAGGGATGAGGGGATCCGGCTGTGCAAAGGGCGGGCTGCAGAAGATGCCCGTGGTTCCCCTGCACCTCCTCCCTTTACCCACCTCTGATCTCAGCCACAACTGCAGGGGATAGTTCCACGCGGACTCACACTCAAGCTCATTCTGCTTTCTGCACCAGGGCTTTCTCAGAAAAGCTTTGAGCCCTTCAGTCCACGCACATCACAGCCCAGCAGTGCAGGGTGTTACCACACCAGGGGCCGTCCTCACCAGCAGGGAGCAGAGAAATACTTCCACCTCTCATCCCTCAGATGGGCAACACCGAGAAGCATCCTCTAGACGTCTCAGAGGTCCCAGCAGAATCAATCCCCACTGCTTACGGCAGCGATCTCAATGATACCATGGTTCTTCCTGTGTCACCCTCCCTGCCCTCACGCCCACCTCCTGCTTCACCTCTCATTTAAAGCAACTGCTCCCAATCAGGGATTCCCAAACTAAAGCGATAGACGCACCTGCCGAAAAGAAACTATGTATTAATATCTGACAGGAGCCAGAAAAGCAAGACTCCATCCAAAACCAGAGGAGAATAATGCAGAAGAGTAATCTGGGTGTGGGTATGTGAAAAGGGGTATGGGGAGCATTTTATCACTTCAGACTTAGCAGGTCCAGTTCATTCCATAAGCCAGTATTAAATATAGGTTTTTAGAGCTGACAATGTAAGCATAGAATATCAAAATTTAGAAAGGCATAGGAGACGTTGATCTTTCTCCTGTGCTTTGAGAACACACACACACACACACACACACACACACACAGAAAGACATAGGAGATGTTTATCTTTCTCCTGTGCTTTGAGAACATACACACACACACACACACACACACACACACACACACACACTGGACTATAAGAAAAAAATCACTAGAGCCACACAGGGGAACCTGGCTCTTTGGACCACACAAGTATTATCAAGGCATCACCAGTGGGAGAGAGCCCAGTTACGAGCCAAAGACTAGAGAGGAAAAAGCCTTTGTTGTGAATAGATAGCTTGATGAACCCAAACATACTCAGTGGCTGGAGAATCACAGGACAGAGTAAGTCCTTTTTCATCTACAGAGTGAAGGGGTTTGCGTGTATGAACCACGTGTGCTGCTGGCCACACTTTCAAGAACCACACGTGTGCCTTCTGTGACTTCAAGGTTTTGTGAAACACAGTTTGAAAACCTGGGCCAACCCACCCCTTCTTCTAGAAATGTCTCCACTCCATCCATCTCTGGAAGGGAAGAACCCTCCAACTTTGCTAAAACATCCCAGAGAAGGGGACTGGTGCAGATTTCCAGTGTGGCGACGCTGGACCATTTTGACCCAAATGGATATCCCTTTAATGCTTTCTCACTGCAGCCGAATCCTCATTCTTCAGGTCCTGATCTCAGTGGAAACAGTAAGACATTGCCGTCATTTTACAATATCCTTTCACAGCCCTCAAGGTAGTTAATAGTTTTTATACTGGATTGGGCTGTGATTAATGAGAATTAAAGGAAGCTGAGACTATAAGTATCAAGCAATTCTTACCTGCAGTAAGTTGTTCACGAAATCTCCGTTTGCCTCCCTGAGAAGATATATAGAACTGAGCAACAATAAGTTTTTCTTATTATTAAGGGTTAAAGTGTGTCCCCCCCTCCAAAAAGCACACGCTGGAGTCTGAACCCCTAGTACCTCAGAGTGTGACTTTATGTGGACACAGGGCTGTAGGTAGTCAGGGAAGATGAGGTTATATACTGGAGTAGACTACGTCCGACTCCACGGTTCCTGGTGTCTTCATGTCCCACGTGAAGCCAGAGACACACACAGGGAGAAGCCACGCGATGATGGGGGCAGAGATGGAAGTTATACAGCTGCAAGCCCGGGAGCACCCGAGAACGCTGACGGCCACCGGAAGCTGGAGGAAGCAAGGAAGGGTCCCCTCCAGCTTTCAGAAGGAGCACAGCCTGCTGGCACCTTGATTTTGGACTTCTGGCCTCCGGAAGTGTGAGCCAATACGTTTCTGTCTTTTTTTTTTTTTTTTCTTTGCGGTATGCAGGCCTCTCACTGCCGTGACCTCTCCTTCTGCAGAGCACAGGCTCCGGACGCGCAGGCTCGGCGGCCATGGCTCACGGGCCCAGCCGCTCCGCGGCATGTGGGATCTTCCCGGACCGGGGCACGAACCCGTGTCCCCTGCATCGGCAGGCGGACTCTCAACCACTGCGCCACCAGGGAAGCCCAAGTTTCTGTCTTTTAAGCCAGCTGGCGTGTGGTACTTTGCTATGGCGGCCCTAGGAAACGAATGCACTTATATTAATGATTTCTCTCTGATCAAGTCTCTAACATGTATCGATCAGGATAAAAGTGTGTTTCCACAATTCACCCCTTTCTTCTCTTCTTGAGAGACTTTGGAAGCTTATGAATTAAGAGGCTATTTTCAGAAATAGTGATGCAAGTTTCACTTTTGGACGTATTTAATTATAATCTATAAATCAGTAGCACTTCTCCCAAAAAGATGTATCCAAAGTCCATCTGGGATTCAGAGAGGTACTGGACTCAAACAGCTCACTACCCCGACGGTCCATAATAGATACACAATTCTCTCTAAGCATAGCAAGGCATCATTCTAGAATGAAAATCCTCACTAAAGCTGGGTGGCAGAATGCCTTTATGCGGGCATCTACAGGCCCGGCCATGCCTGATTTAATTAAGGAGTTGTATTTGCATCGATAAATTCTCATCCAAGGTAAAATAAAAGTGATTCGATCTGTTCACACTCAATTTCGTTTAGGTGTACAACTAGTGGTTTACGTCTATTGCAAAATAATTCAACCAAGGAATCAATTTTAGCACTTACAAAATCCCAGCCAGGCTATAATTACAATCTTCCACATGCTAATTGCACACATTTTCAGATAGGAAACATACATAGGTATCGTGTATCATCTTACTGTTTACCACCCAAAATTATACTTGCATAAAACATGGGAAAATTCTCTTCATTATTTATGACCCTCATAAGGCTAGGATGTTCCTTTTACAGCCCTTTCTGGATCCGTCCAGGTTAGTAAATTACTATCTTCCTTGGCTGTCTCTGTACCTTTTATTCTTCTTGAGCTGTTGGAAGCTGAAAAAGGTTGAGGAAGAGATCCCCATGGTAGGAGGCAGCAGGGACCAGAGATCACAGAGGGAACTGGGACCTCAGTGCAGAGCATGGGTTTCTGGGGGCCTTCTGCTGCCTGGCTGGTCAGAGTGTCCACATCGAATAAGACGACAGGCCACGAGCTGGGGGATGAGTGACCTAATGGAGGAACTCATGAAAACGAAGCCCATTTCCAAATAGGAGACTAAATACGTGCTCCAGGGAGGCTGTAAGGTGAGCGCACCTGACGAAGAACCAGGATACATACGATAGCATTCAACAGGTTGTTCTGAACGTCTTAATGGCCTCTAGAGCATTCCGCATCTAAAAAGATCTGCGTGGATCACGTGCGTGGAGCAATTTAAGAGTGCCAGAGGCAGGACACACTTGAGTTGGGGTTTTGTTGTTTTGACGATATTCTCTTTCTATCTGCCAAACCACACTCCCTGTGACAAGGATGCTCGCATGAGTAAGCAGGTCACAGTTTACAAAGGTCCAACAGGGGCCTCTCTCCCTGGGAGGCTGATTTGCAAGGGATGGTTACTGTCGCGCCTGCTTTAGAGTCGATGAAAAAACCAGGGGAACGAAGAGGAAACTGAGGATGGGAGAAGCTTAGGTGGTTCAACCAAGACCCCACAGCTCCTCTAGCACCACAGTGTGACGCTGTGCCTATTTGATGCTTACATTTCACAAGGAATGGCGAATGTCCCAACAAACACACATTCATTATTCTATTTCTTATAAAGAGTTATTTTGTACAGTACTCGTGTACCACACAGTGTCTTCTTGCCTGAGACTGTGGAGGGAAACCTCTTAATGTCTTAGCACATAAAGAACTGTCCTCTTGAGCACGGGGAGAGGGGGTCCCTAGTCACACAGCCCAATATCCCTCTGGAGAAACGGATGGATGTTCTCCTGGGCCACCTTTACTCCTAAGGACCCCTATGTGTCTCTCCAAGGTGCCCAGGTTTTGAAAGGGAAAGGCAAGGATTGATTCAGAGAATGAAGGTGGGAAAGGTGGGGGAACAGGTGGAGGTGAGGAAGATGGAAGTTGTCAGCGTCCCTGACATTGGCCATGACCAGCTCACTCTTGGAGAATTTCATGTGACTCTGGCACTAAGTTTGGGGGGAGATGGTGACAAATACAATGTGTCCAAAGGGAGCATGGTGGGCAGTTAGGAAAGAATCCTCACGCGGAGCTGTTGAAGAAACTGGGAGTGGTTAGTCTGGATTGGAGAAGTCTCGAGGAGACATCACACCTCGATCCTGCTAGGCCAAGGACTGGCACAGAGAGAGGCAGATGTTTTTTGGTGGATGCACAGGACATAGTGAGATAATTAGAAAAAGAGTAGCAGGAAGGAAAGTTCACCTCAGTTTAAGAAGATTCATCCTAACAATTACAGCAGACACAGTGACGATCTATGGAACGTTCCATCTTTGGCTGGAATTATACAGGCAATGACTAGATAGCCGTCCCAAGGGGCACCATTTGGTTGAACCAGATGGCCTTGGGTGTCTTCTAGATCTAAGTGCTGTGCCTCTAGGAATAAGGTCTTGGCTCCCTGGTTTCATAATTCCTTGGTGTTTGCTGCAGACCTCTCCACAGTGCAGTAATCCCTTTCTTAAAAAATTTATTTATTTATATTTGGCTGCCTTGCGTCTTCGTTGCTGCGCGTAGGCTTTCTCTAGTTGTGGTGAGCGAGGGCTGCTCTTCATGTGGTGCGCGGGCTTCTCATTGCAGTGGCTTCTCTTGTAACAGAGCACGGGCTCTAGGCATGTGGGCTCAGTAGTTGTGGCGCACGGGCTCAGTAGTTGTGGCTCGCGGGCTCTAGAGCACAGGCTCAGTAGTTGTGGCGCACGGACTTAGTTGATCCGCGGCATGTGGGATCTTCCCGGACCAGGGTTTGAACCCGTGTCCCCTGCATTGGCAGGTGGATTCTTAACCACTGCACCACCAGGGAAGTCCAGTAATTCCTTTTATCTTTTATGATCTCAGGGCCACTTAGAATATTATTTCTTTGGCTGACTCCTTGGCTCTGAAGAGCAATGCCAAAACCTGAAGGAATCATGAAGTGCTGATGCGAAATCTCTATTAATTTCTGATGACTTTCTTATCTTAGTAGATTTTTATGCGCCCTAGGTACCTCACGGTTTGTAGGCATTCAATGGATGGGTGAATGAATGAATGCATGCATGCATGAGTGTGAACATTACTTAGCTAATTATGAAAACAATATTCCAGGCTTCAAGGACAAAAGAAGAGGGGAAGAATCCAGAAATCTTTTGAACATTTGAAAGCAGATGTAAGTTAAAAATTAATGAGTAACGGTTGTTCATGATTTTTTAAAATACCCTTAGCATTTTATTTTTTGCTCTAAAAATAGAAAATTTCCTTAAAGTGATTTTTTAGTCTATAAAAATATATAGCATACATTATACTAAATGGTGAAATATTAAAAGCACTTCCTTTAAAATTGAATAAGACAAGGAGGCTTGCCATTGACATTTCCAGTAAAAAGTTTACTGAAGTGCAATCAAAAAAGAAAAGAAATAAAAAGGTGAAGGACTGCAGAGCAAAAAGCAAAGTTGGCAAAAATTCCAGATATGATTGTCTGCCTCAGAAAACCCAAATGAATCTGAGTTTAGTAAAATTTCTGGATATAAAATCAATATGCAAAAGGCTGCACATCTAGGGCTTCCCTGGTGGCGCAGTGGTTGAGAGTCCACCTGCCGATGTGGGGGACACAGGTTCGTGCCCCGGTCCGGGAAGATCTCACATGCCGCGGAGCGGCTGGGCCCGTGAGCCATGGCCGCTGAGCCTGCGCGTCCAGAGCCTGTGCTCCGCAACGGGAGAGGCCGTAACGGTGAGAGGCCCGCATACCGCAAAAAAAAAAAAAAATAAAAGGGCTGCACATCTATATACCAGCAAAGAACAGTAAAAACTACAAAATAAAAATTGTCAACTTCTAACAGCATCAAAAATAGAAAGTATGTAGGAATAAATATGGCAAAGATTAAAGGACCTTAAGGTGAACATTTTAAAACTCTCTCAGAAGCTGGTGATGGAATTGTAGATTGTTATAACCATTTCAGAAACATAACATTATCTACTGAGGTCAAAGTCATGCACGCTCTATGACGCACCACTTCCATTCTTAAGAACATACCACAGAGAAGCAATTTTTCACGTATGCCAAAATATATATACAGAAATCTTCATAGAAGCACTGTAATAGCAAAATTGAAAAGCAATGTCCATCAGTAACAGATGTCCATCAACATCAAATACTCATCAACAGTAAAATAAATATATGACAGCATATTTATTCCGTGAAATATTAGCCATGAAAATGAATGAACCGCCTATACACATTAGAATGGGTTCATCTCAGAAGTAAGACATGGAGTGAGAGACTGAGGGACTAAAGAATACATACAGTGTGCAAAAAAATAGACAAAACAAACAGTTTGTTACTTGCGGATACATATGTATGTGATAAAACTATAATGAAAAGTATAAATTAATTAAACTTCAATATAGTGTATTTTGGGGAGGAGAGAGAAGACCTTTATTGGGAACGAGCTTAAAGATGCCTTCAAAGGCCCTGTTGGTGTTCTCTCTCTTAGGCTGGGTGTTTATTTTACTATTATTATGTACATTTCCTATGTCCTATTTCTCAGCTCTGTAGTTTTTTTTCTTTTTCCAGGAAAATGCTCTTTAACCTAACGTGGTACTTATCGAAATTTATCCATTCATTCTACTGATGGTGCATTAGTGAATAACATCTACTTAGAATGACCAGAAATACAACTGGGTGTCATGGACTGTATGTTTTCAAAATGTAAAGATTAAGAACTGGCTTGAGGAGATTATACAGGAAGCATGTTATCTCCCTACTTAACAATATTGAAGGTCTAGAAAGACTTCGTAGCATTACCGCAGTGATAGCACTGGTCTTAAGTAATGGTCAAACTGAGGAATTATTTGCACAATAATTGGGATCGATAATGTTCAGAATATATCAGGCAGTACTCACTTTACCTGCGGGCCACAGACCAACTACTCAGGATTCTTGGTTGCAAACAAGAACCGACACTGGTCAACACAAGAAAAAACGATCTCTCAGAAGCCTGTGAAGTACAGTTGAGCCTTGAACAACTCAGGGATTGGAGCACCGACCCTCCAAGCGGTCCAAAACCCGCCTGTAATTTATGGTCGGCCCTCTGTATACGTGGTTCCTCCACATCTCTGGGTCCGCATCCTTGGATTCCACCAGCCTCAGACCATGTTGTACCATGGTATTTACTATGGAAAAAAATCTGCTCTAAGTGGACCCGTGCACTTCAAACCCGCGTTGTTCAAGGGTCAGCTGTACTTGTGGAGATGGGGGGAAGCCTAGTCGGCCGTTTGAAAAGTAGACGTGACTGATGGAAGTTTGTGAAGGTCATGTCGCAGGAATCAGCCCGTTAGGGCACCTCTGCTTCCTCTAGGGCTGCCACCGTAGCTATAAACCCTAAATGGCCCCTGCATCCTGGCCCCTCTTACGCCCTATTCCAGGCTCCACTGAGCGCATCCAGTGGCCAGGTCCAGGTCACACATCTACCCCTTTGGTGCCAGGGTTCAGGGTGAACAAACGGCTGAACTTTGTGACTTCTATATTCCATAAATTTAGGAAAGGAATACAGGTGTCAGGAGCCACAGATGAATGAGTGAGAGAATGAATAGAAGCAGAGGAAAGAGGGAGGGCGAGGGAGAGGAAGCTTAGAAATGATCCGCCATGTTCATCAAAAATTTTGCTCCTGAAGCGCCATCTAAGACTCTGAATCTAAATTTCAGAAGTTGGTGGGGAGGGGGCGGGTCCACAGAAAGCTTCCATTTATTTAACCTGAATGGCAGGCGATATTTTTAAGTTTGAAAAGATTACTGGCATCAGTAACGCAGGCCCTTAAATCTACTTACTCTTTCTATGACTTTCAGTGACTTTGCTTTTACTATGTGAAGGTTGGGGCGTGTCTAAAGGATTCCAAATTTCTTTTCTCCCTAATTGTTCCTTAACCAATTTATTCGTCTCTGTGTGCATTTCTTGGAGATGCATAGCAGCGATTTCAATTTATGAATGAAGAAGTTCAGGATTTGACTACTTAGAGCCGCAAGAAAAATCATCTGAGTGTTTAAAATAAACAATATTTGTCACTTAACCACGACGCTGATGTGCCAGGCATTATTCCGGCCATTTTATATGCGTTACCTAATATAATCCTTCCAACAAGCCCCGTGAAACAAGTATCCTCACTTTACAGATGATGAAATTGAGGCAACAAGACATAAAATAATCCACTCAAGGTAATGAATGGAGGAGCAGGAATTTCGATCTAGTTAAATTTGCTCTAGAGTTTCAGCCACTATTTAATACTGGCTCAGTAAATGTCAATTTCATCAGAGCAAAACAGACATTTTAAAATCCACTTATTGGTCATAAATAAATCAACCAATAAAAATAAAGCACTATTAACAAATACAGATTTATAACCACGAAAATGATCTCTTCTTAATTTGGCCTTCCGAAATCTGCTTTGACTGTCTCTGCGCTCACGGCTAAACAGCACGTAAACAAAAGTCTTGCACTCAGGGAACACCTGTGAGCTCCCAGGCCACTGGCCAGCTGTTCCCCAGTCAGTTCCACCTGTTCTCAGTGGGCAGGTTTCCTCTGGGGAGCTGCATCTTCTCTCCCACCTTTACAGGGAGCTTCCTCCTGGAGAAGCTTAACGCAAACCTGTTCTTCCTGCCGTACTCTTCTCTGCAATACACCCGTTAAGGATTCAACCTGGGTTAAATGTAGATTCCTTTAAACAAGAATTTAAATCAAAGACCAAAAGACAACCCTCAGCATGGGAGAAAATATTTGCAAATGAAGCAACTGACAAAGGATTAATCTCCAAAATTTACAAGCAGCTCATGCAGCTCAATAACAAAAAAACAAAAAACCCAATCCAAACATGGGCAGAAGACCCAAACAGACATTTCTCCAAAGAAGATATACAGACTGCCAACAAACACATGAAAGGATGTTCAACATCACTAATCATTAGAGAAATGCAAATCAAAACTACAAGGAAATATCATCTCACACCAGTCAGAATGCCCATCACAAAAAATCTAGAAACAATAAATGCTGGAGAGGGTGTGGAGAAAAGGGAACACTCTTGCACTGCTGGTGGGAATGTGAATTGGTACAGCCACTATGGAGAACAGTATGGAGGTTCCTTAAAAAACTACAAATAGAACTACCATATGACCCAGCAATCCCACTACTGGGCATATACCCTGAGAAAACCATAATTCAAAAAGAGTCATGTACCAAAATGTTCATTGCAGCTCTATTTACAATAGCCAGGAGATGGAAGCAACCTAAGTGTCCATCATCGGATGAATGGATAAAGAAGATGTGGCACATATATACAATGGAATATTACTCAGCCATAAAAAGAAATGAAATTGAGTTATTTGTAGTGAGGTAGATGGACCTAGAGTCTGTCATACAGAGTGAAGTAAGTCAGAAAGAGAAAGACAAATACCATATGCTAACACATATATATGGAATTTTAGGGAAAAAAAATGTCATGAAGAGCCTAGGGGTAAGACAGGAATAAAGACACAGACCTACTAGAGAATGGACTTGAGGACACGGGGAGGGGGAAGGGTAAGCTGGGATGAAGCGACAGGGAGGCATGGACATATATACGCTACCAAATGTAAAATAGATAGCTAGTGGGAAGCAGCTGCATAGCACAGGGAGATCAGCTCGGTGCTTTGTGACCCACTAGAGGGGTGGGATAGGGAGGGTGGGAGGGAGGGAGATGCAAGAAGGAAGAGATATGGAAACATATGTATATGTATAACTGGTTCACTTTGTTTTAAAGCAGAAACTAACACACAATTGTAAAGCAATTATGCTCCAATAAAGATGTAAAAAAAAAAAAAGAATTTAAATCAAACTGAGGTTTTTCCCCACACACCCTACATATTAAATAATTATGAGCAAAAATATGTTATGGGGGCAGAACAGGCATAAATAGGAAAATAGGCATATCTGTGTATATCTATAATGGAATACTACTCAGCCATAAAAAGGAATGAAATAATGCCATTTGCAGCAACATGGATGGACCTAGACATGATCATACTAAGTGAGATAAGTCAGACGGAGAAAGACAAATATCATATGGTATCGCTTACAGGTGGAATCTAAACAATGATACAAATGAATGCATTTACAAAACAGAAATAGACTCACAGACATAGAAAACAGACTTATGGTTACCAAAGGGGAAAGATGGGGGCGGGATAAACTAGGGGTTTGGGATCGACATGCACACACCACTAGACATAAAACAGGTAACCAGCCTTGCAGACGCCGCTACCCTGGAGCCTCCCACACTGCTCAGCCGTGGTCAACCCCACCGTGTTCTTCGACATTGCCATCGACGGCGAGTCCTTGGGTCACGTCTCCTTCGAGCTGTTTGCAGGCAAATTTCCAAAGACAGCAGAAAACTTTCGTGCTCTGAGCACTGGGGAGAAAGACTTTGGTTATAAAGGGTCCTGCTTTCACAGAATAATTCCGGGATTTCCGTGCCAGGGTGGTGACTTCACACTCCATCATGGCACTGGTGGCAAGTCCATCTATGGGGAGAAATTTGATGATGAGAATTTCCTCCTGAAGCATGCGGGTCCTGGCATCTTGTCCACGGCAAATGCTGGCCCCAACACAAACAGTTCCCAGTTTTTCATCTGCGCTGACAAGACTGAGTGGTTGGGTGGCAAGTGTGTGGTTTGGGGCAAGGTGAAAGAGGGCGTGAATATCGTGGAAGCCATGGAGCGCTTTGGGTCCAAGAATGGCAAGACCAATGGCAAGGAGATCACCATTGCTGACTGTGGACAAATCTAATAAATTTGACTGTGTTGTATCTTAACCACCAGACCGTTCCTTTTGTAGCTCTCAGGAGGGCGCCCCTTCGCCTCCATCTGCTTGGAATATCCTATCATCTTTGTGCTCTCACTGCAGTTCTTTGGGCTCCACATTGCCTTTATCTCCCTCCAAGTTTAGCTGAATTGCAAAGTTAAGTTTATGATTATGAAATAAAAACTAAACAACAAAATTAAATAAATAAAATAAAATAGATAACCAACAAGGGCCTACTGTACTATACTCAATATTTTGTAATAACCTATAATGGAAAAGACTGTGAAAAAGAACAGATTGTACATATATATAAAATATATAAAATTATATATATAGGGCTTCCCTGGTGGCGCAGTGGCTGGGAGTCCGCCTGCCAATGCAGGGGACGAGGGTTCGTGCCCCGGTCCAAGAGGGTCCCGCGTACCGCGGAGCGGCTGGGCCCGTGGGCCATGGCCGCTGAGCCTGCGCATCCGGAGCCTGTGCTCCACGGCGGGAGAGGCCACAACAGTGAGAGGCCTGCGTACCACAAAAGAAAAAAAATATATATATATAATTCAGTTTTTTATATATATATATATATATATATATATATATATATATATATATAAAACTGAATCACTTTGCTGCTTTGCTGTACACCTGAAACTAAGCATTGTGAATCAAGTACGCTTCAATAAAAAAAGACAAAAAATAAAAATAAAGACATGTACGACCTACTGAAAAAAAGAAGAAAAAAAGAAAACAGGCATATCGATTGAGCGGTGTGACTGAAAGTTTCAGGCATCCAAGGGCTCCCTGGGTACCTCTGGCACATTCAACACAGGTGTCAACAGAAGAAAAGTAGGACGTGGCCCCTGCCTGTGGTGGCACCTAACACAGGTAGGCAAACGACACCAGGTATTGTAATAGGACAAAAGTAGATAATATATGCTAAGGAGCTAGATTGAATATTCCCCTAAACAGATGGGGGAAATGTGGGCTGGAGGACTGAGTGTTGGGTGATTCACACATAACTGCTTGACAAAACACGCCTAGCGGGGCCGATGAATGAGCAAGTGTCAGTACATGGTGAGATCTCTATTGGTTCTACCCATCCCAGTCTTATCCAACATTTCTATAAATGAGCTGGAAAAGAAGAGAGATGGTATAATTGATCAAATCTGTGTCGTCTTGAAACTAGGAATGATGGCAAATACATTGCCTAACAGAATCAAAATCCTAAAGGCATGAGGTGTTTCTCCAATCCGCCAGCAGGGTCAGGGTTGTGATGTGTCCAGGTGAAGGGGGGGATGTTCTCATCGTGCCCAGGGCTGCACTCACCACATCTGCGGTGGTCCTTCTAAGCAACACATCCAAATGGGGATTTTAAGATACAACAGATTCTAGGAAGTGACCAGGAAAATGTGACTTGACACCAGTGTAAACAAGGGGAGATATGCAATCCAGTATAGGGAATATCACCTATGATTTCGTGGTAGCCATTTCCATACATTTAAAAGAATATATATGACATGAAATAGAATTTCAGTTTCTTCTGTGCCATTCCGCAAGGCTAAACTAAGACAAGATAGATTTTTGACTTTAAAATATAAGCTGTACGAGGGAAAGAAAAAGAATGTTTATGTAGTACCTATCCGGAGCCAAAAACTGTGCTTCAAATTTCCTATCATCCTCCTTAAAATCAAATAAAAAAGTAGTATTATCCCATTTTATATATTGTTCTGCGTATCTATTGCTGAATAAACTACTGCAAAACTTAGCAGTTTAAACCAACTTATTATTCTTATATCTCATCATTCCGTGGCTCATAAATTTGAAGGAGGCAGAGCAAGGAGAGCTCATCTCCGTCCCATGATGTCTAGGGCCTCAGCGGGAGCGTCTTGAATGGCTGGGGGCTGTTCAGGCATTTCTCTCTGCCTCCCCATCCTGCCCCTTCACGAGGGGCCGGGGGGCTTCCTCACAACATGGCGGCCTCAGGACAGGTGAGTCTCTGCAAAGGGCTTGGGGCTCCAAGAGATGAGGCAGGTACTGCCACACTCCTCTCAGGGCTGGGCCTGGACAAGCGGAGCATCACCTCCTCTGCGTGCACTGGCCGGGCCGTCCGAGGGTCAGCCCACATTCAGGGAGAGGAAATGGGAGGAGCCTCAGAAGGGTCGGCGGCGTCTATAGTCGATACACAGGCGAAGAGGCACAGGATGGTGGGAAGAGGCAGACCCAGGACTCACACCGGATCTGACCAGTTATCATGCCCTGGCGACCACTCTGCACCATGCCTGTGCTCATGGATTCAAGGGCGTCCTGCAAGGTGACCTCTAATGCCGTGTACTTTTAGCCTCAGAGTCTCTTCCAAGCTCCAGACCTTTATCTCCAAACGTGAACTGCATGTATCTATTCAAATGTGTGGCAGCAGACATGAATTCTGAACTCATCATGGGTCCTCTCTCCATCCCAAACCATCAGCCCCTAACACCCCCCTAGTCTCACTGGCTCAGCACCTCATGGGGACTCTGTCCCTGCGCTCACTCATTCCCTGGGTCATCTGTCAGTCACCAAGGCCGTGGATCTGCGTGCACCACAGGCTGCTCCAGGGTCTGGTGCACCTGCCTCGCCAGCCTCCCTCCCCGGCCCTCTCCCCACGCTCGCCCCGCCCCAGCCCCTGCCCTGTCCACCCCCCACCCCCCACCCAGGTCTCTGCCCAGCCACAGTCTCCTCAGAGAGACCACCCACCGAGAAGAGCATCTCCCATGAGCCCCGCCCTCCGCCAAGCTTGCTTTGCTCTCCTCCACTCGATTTATCGTTTCCTGATCCGGCGGTAGCCGTTTATTTGCTTATTTACTTACTGTCCCTGTCTCTCGCTGGAACAGTGCCGTTCGGTAGAAATACAATACGAGTCACATACATTTTACATTTTATAGTCGCCACACATCAAAAGGCAGAAAGAAGCAGGTGAAATCAATTTCAATAATATATTTTATTTAGCCCAAGATACCCACAATATTATCATTTCAACACATAACCAATAGAAACAAAGTATTCATGAGCTCCTTTACATTTTTGGTCTCAGCTTTGAGTTCTGGTGCATTTACAGCCCTTCTCGTGCAGATGAGCCACATGTTGAGGGCCCAGCAGCCACGTGAGGGAGGCTCGAACATATAAACGCCACGAAGGCAGTGGCCGGTTCACCTCCGACTTCTCAGCCTGGAATAGCGCCTAACACTTAGCAAATGTTTGTTGATCGCCTGCGCGTATGCAGGCATGGATACAATAGATGACGTGCATCCCTTGCTTTTGACCGTCCTCCTCCTACACCTGCCTGCTTACTCCTTACCTCCCATGAGGCACCTGTCAGCCCCCACAGGTGTGGCCAGCAGCTACTCTTTTTCAGCCTGAGTTGCTCTAACCCCGTCAGCAGTTCCGGAGGCCACCAGAAAGAGGCTCCGGAAGTCACAGAGCTGAGAGCCCAAAGGCCTGCCTTCCTTCCCACCTGCCGCCTGGGAAACCTCAGGCAAGTTCCCAAACATCTGTGACTCTCATTTTCCTCTCTGTAAAACAGGGTTTATCCATAACTCTAGCCCCAGCCATTGTAAGAATCAAAATAAAGCAACTTAACTAAAACAAACAACTCAAGAAACGGGCAAAGGGCTTGAATAGACATTTCTCAAAAGAAAATGTAAAAATAACCAGCAAGTATATGAAAAGATGCTCACCGTCACTAATCATTAGGAAAATGCACATCCAAATCACAGTGAGTTACCACTTGTATACATTAGGATGGCTACTATCAAAAAAAGACAGAAAATAGCAAGTTTTGGCAAGGATGCGGAGAGATCAGAACCCTTGTGCGTTGGTGGTAGGAATGTTAAATGGTACAGCCGCTGTGGAAAATGGTATCGCACTTCTTCAAAAAATGACAATAGAATTACCGTACGATTCGGCAAGTACTCTTCTGGGTCCACAACCAAAGAAAGTGAAAACAGAGTCTCGACCCGATATTTATACACCCATGTTCATAGCAGCATTTTTCACAATAGCCAAAGGGCGGAAACAGCCCAAGTGTCATTGATGGATGAAGGATAAACAAAACATGGTCTCTGCAGACAACGGTGTATGGTTCAGCTTTGGAAATTCTGGAACACGCTACAAAGTGGATGAACCTTGAAGACATTGTGCTCAGTGAAATAAGCGAGTCAATAGAAAACAAATATTGTGTGAGTTTCCTAGAGCAGTCAAGTTCATAGAGACAGAAAGAACAGTGGTTGCCAGGGGCTGGGGAAGGGGGAACAGGAGTTAGTATCGAAAGGGGACAGAGTTTCAGTTTGAGAAGATGACAAATTTCTGCGGGTGGATGGTGGTGATGGCAGCAGAACAACATGAATGAACTTAATGGCACAGAACTGTCCACTTAAAATGGTTAAGGTGGAAAATATTATCACAACAATAAAAGATAAAGCCATGTCAGTGAAAGTGCTCTGCTAGCTATAACGTTACACAGATGTGAGTTGACGTCATTCCTGGTAGTCCGTTACCCACCCTAATCTGCTCACCCACACTCCTGTGCATCTCTGAGGTCCCAGTAACAGTCACTAACGCAATGCAGTGAGTCCCCTACGGAAGTACATCCTCCTCTCGTCTGTCTCCTTCACCTGTCCCTCCGCAGACGTGTATAGTGGACCATCTTACCTGAATATGTCTTTTAAACTATACCAGTCTGGGGGCTTCCCTGGTGGTGCAGTGGTTAAGCATCTGCCTGCCAATGCAGGGGACACGGGTTCAAGCCCTGGTCCAGGAAGATCCCACATGCTGCGGAGCAACTAAGCCCGTGCGCCACAACTACTGAGTCTGCGTTCTAGAGCCCGTGGGCCGCAACTACTGAGCCCACGTGCCACAACTACTGAAGCCCACGTGCCTAGAACTCATGCTCTGCAACAAGAGAAGCCACTGCAATAAGCCCGCGCACCGCAACGAAGAGCAGCCCCCGCTCGCCGCAACTAGAGAAAGCCCGCGCGTAGCAACGAAGACCCAACGCAGCCAAAAAATAAGTAAAAATAAATTAATAAATAATAAACTATACCAGTCTGAATACTTTTAAGGTGACAAAACGTGAAAATGGATGGAGAAAGCAAGGTAGAGAGATGTGTGTGTCGTGCATTCATGGATTTGTGTCTAAAATACAGCAATGTTATCTTTAAAGTCGGCAAATGCTGGTTTCACCTGCCGGTTTCTTCTGGTGACCTGAATCCGGGTGTGTCTTCTCCTCCTGCTTTGGACTCAGCGCCTGCGAGTTTTTTGTCCCCAGATGGGCGGCGCGCAGTGGATGCGGCGGGAACAAGACTCAGCACGCAGCCTGGGGAGCCTGAAATCCATGCCTCCCCCACGCAGCGGACGCAGGAGCTGAGGGGAGCAATAAGGCCTAATAACCTCCCCTGTCCTCCTAATTGCTTTCTTCTCCTGACGAAGCAGCACACCAGCGGCTCCAGCGGCCCTCAGGGAAATCTCTGCTTGTTATGAGGCCGGTGGGCAACCCTTTCATCACCGTGAAATGCTGCCAGTTTGTGTCAACAAATCCAATTTCAGTCAATCAATAGACAGCCCGCCTCCCCGCTCTGTCCCCCCTGCTGGCAGAGCTGAGCCGGGCCACCCCTCCTCCACTCCTGCCCAAGGAGGCCCCGCAGGAAGGAGGCCGCTCCCGCCAGAGCCCAGGATGCTCAGGCAGCCCTGCCACCAGCAGGGATGGCCCCACTGCCAGGGGTGCGGCCAAGCACCAGCTTCACGCAGACAGGCCTGGGTACCAGTAGCTCTGCCACTGCTGGCTGTGTGGCCTTGGGCGCGTTCTTCACCTCTTTGAATCCTTGTTTCAAAAGCGGGGCTGTCGATGGGCATTTAGGTTGCTTCCATGACCTGGCTATTGTAAATAGAGCTGCAATGAACATGGTGGTACTTGTCCCTTTTTGAGTTATGGTTTTCTCTGGGTCTATGCCCAGTAGTGGGATTGCTGGGTCATATGGTAGTTCTATTTTTAGTTTTTTAAGGAACCTCCATACTGTTCTCCATAGTGGCTGTATCAGTTTACATTCCCAAGAAGATGCAGTACATAGATACAATGGAATATTACTCAGCCATGAAAAGGAACGAAATTGGGTCATTTGCAGAGACGTGGATGGACCTGGAGTCTGTCATACAGAGTGAAGTAAGTCAGAAAGAGAAAAACAAATATCGTATATTAACGCATATATGTGGACCCTAGAAAAATGGTACAGATGAACCGGTTTGCAGGGCAGAAACTGAGACACAGATGTAGAGAACAAGCGTATGGACACCAAGGGGGGAAGCGGCGGGTGGTGGTGGTGGTGGTGGTGGGATGAATTGGGAGATTGGGATTGACATGTATACACTGATGTGTATAAAACTGATGACTAATAAGGACCTGCTGTATAAAAAATAAATTAAATTAAATTAAAAAAAAAAAAAAAGCGGGCTGATGATAGTGGCTGCCTACCGGGCTGTATAGTGGGGAAACTAAGTGGTACAGTGCGCGCGAGGCGCACCAGCCCGGCCTTGGCGACCTGCCAGCCCTTAAGCCAAACAGGGCAATAAACGGAGCTACTGCAGATTCTACAACATCATTAGCACCTGCATCACCACCACTGTCATTCTGAGGATTGTATGGAAAACAGCTCAGGACGAGCCCCCGTGGCTCTACCAAGACGAGGAGGAATTCAGCGCTAGTTCGCGAAGGTTCACTCAGCAGAGATGCTCAGGAGGTCATCAGTGTTTGCAGAAAGAAACAGCCAGACAGCAATGTCCTCATCAGAGGCTGGCATCTGCAGGTAGAGGGGCCTTAAGGAGGCTGCTCTGTTGTATGGCAGACACAGAGGAGGAACCTCGTCCCGAGAGCAGGGCCAGCGGGGCCCAAAGGTGCTTCCCTGCGATTTCTGCATTTCCCCCGAGAAGCCGGAAGGAACGAAGGCCTCCCCACAAGGAGCCCTCTCCCCTGTAGGGGAGACCCCAGCTTCGTCAGTCTTTGGGGGCTAGAGGTCCCTGCTGGGTAACAATGAGTTAACCCAACTCCCTATTTCATTTCCTGCCAGGTGGGGTGACTGTCGCACCTGCTAGATTGGGGGTGATACACCATTGCCTTAGCATGTGACTTCCCCAAACGAGAAGCCTTCAGAACAGGATGCAGCAATGGGAACCAACCAATCAAGCAGCTCAGGGCTTCCCACGAGGTCCAGGAGCCTGTCGTTTCTGACTAAGCAAGGAGGCCGACGTTCCTCCAGTGGGAAGTGGTTAGAACAAGTACCTTGGACTGCATTTTGTTGCTGCTGCTGCTGCTGCCACTTTTGTGTTTAACTGGGGAGGAAAAGAGAGTAATTAGAGGTGAGGTTTTCAGACACAGAATGCCCTGATAGTGACGGACTTTCCACTCCAAGGCAGGCATGGTGAGAGGCCCTTCCACATTTATTATTTCATTTTATGTGTGACAATTACTCTGCAGGGCAGGTATATTGACCTCCTTTGTTAAACGAGGATGGTGAGGCCCAGATGTCGCCAGAGAGCTCGCGGACCTGGCACAGAGCAGGTGCTCGGTAATGAGAGAGACAGAGGCTTGCCTGGGTCACAGTCAGCAGGAGACATTCAAATGGAGGTTCTAAAGGTCCAGGCCACTACCTGATCCCACTTTGCTCTCTCCCTACTTGCTGGTTCCGGGCGGGATACAGGGAGGCCTTCATCAGGAATCAGTGTTGGCTCCTGGGAGAAAGTTCCAGATGGGGAAAGAAAGCTTTTTCTAGGGAAATCTGACTTTAGAAGCATAGCCAGACCTCTCCATGCAGCCCAAGGGCAGGCCCCTTTGAACACTAAGGTAGTCCAGATATTAGGTAGGAGAGAGCCAAAGATTCTGAATAAAAGAAAGAAAGACCCCGAGCCAATAAAACGTGAGTTATGTTTGCTATGAAACTGGGCTTTTCTCAGGTGGCAGGGGGGTCTTCACAGTGCCTGATTCTTTTCTGAAATTTACATTAAATTGACAATTTTTTAAAAAAGAAAGAAAAACCACAGAGCCATGCATGTTGGGGAAATTTTGAGACATGCATGTATGGCGGGAAAGTTCGCTGCTCCTAGAAATTTAATTGCTGGATAGAAACAGACATAGAAATCTGGGTTTCCAACCAGACTGCCCCTTGAGCTCCGAACTGGCACATGAAACTGCCCCTGCCAGCCCTCCGTGACGTCCCACAGGCGTATAGAGCTCAGCGTGCCTGAGACCTGATGACCTGCTGTCCCGCTCCCACCCCTGCCCACCGTGAAGGAGAAAGTGGCCTGCATGCTCTGCTTTGGTTGGTGGCGTCATCGCCCACCCAGCCTCTCAACCTGGACACGTGGAATTCCTCCTAGACCGCCTCCTGCCCGGTTTAGCAGGTCGGTCCGCTACTACGTTGTCCTCTTACCCTTGGCACTGTCCCTTGGCATCTCTGTTCTTCTGTGCCAGCTTCTAAACCGACCTCCCTGACTGCAGGCTCGCCCTCCTCTACCCGTCAGTGGGTCCAGAGAGAATCTCCAAAGCCCACATTTGACCATGGCACTCCCCTACTTACCACCGTCCATCACCCCCCAGCACTGAAGAACCCGGAGCCCAGGCTCCTTGCACGGTATGAGAACTTGCCTGACCCCCAGAGATGAACAAATCGTGCCTGGCTCCAAAGTCCCCACAGTCACGGTAAAGAAGCACCGTCGCAGGGGCTTCCCTGGTGGCGCAGTGGTTGAGAGTCCGCCTGCTGATGCAGGGGACGCAGGTTCGTGCCCCGGTGCAGGAAGATCCCACATGCTGCGGAGCGGCTGGGCCCATGAGCCATGGCCGCTGAGCCTGCGCGTCCGGAGCCTGTGCTCCGCAACGGGAGAGGCCACAACAGTGAGAGGCCCATGTACCGCAAAAAACATAAATAAATAAAAATGAAGCACCGTCGTGAGGGTTCATTTTATTGCCAACTTGGCTAGGTCAGGTGTGTTCATATGCTTGGGCTGTCATAAAAAACACCACAGATTGGCTGACTTAAAAAACAGAAGTGTATTTCCTCCCAGTTCTGGAGGCTGGAAGTACAAGATCAAGGTGGCAGCAGGGTTGGTTTCTCCGGAGGCCTCTCTCCTTGGAGAGCAGACAGCCGCCTTCTCGCTGTGTCCTCACATGCTCATCCCTCTGTACACCCATACGCCTGCTGTCCCTCTGTGTGTCCTAATCTCCTCTTCTGTTAAGGACATCTGTCAGACCAGATCAGGATGCACCCTAGCAGGCTCATTTTAACTTAATCACCTCATTAAAGAGCTTATCATCAAATGCAGTCATATTCCAAAGTAGGGGGGCCTAAGACATCAACATAAGGATTTGGAGGGGACATAATTCAGCCCATAACAGCCATAGTAAACACTTTGGGGTCAAACACCAGCTTAGATGTTGCTGTGAAGGTATTTCTTAGATGCAAATAAGATTTAAATCAGTAGACTTTGAGTAGAGCATATTATCCTCCATTATGTGGGGGGCCTCGTCCAATCAGTTGAAGGCCTTAAGAGAAAATACTGAGTGAGGTCCTCTGAAGAAGAGGGAATTCTGCCTGCAGACTGGCTTTGGACTCAAGCTGCAACGTCAGCTCTTCCCTGGGTCTGCAGATTTCAGATTTTTCAGCCTCCACAATCATGTGAGCCCATTCTTTAAAATAAACCTCTCTTTATTGATATACACATACCTTATTAGTTCTGTTTCTCTGGAGAGCCCTGGTTAATACAATCATATACCCCCCAAAATACCTGATAACACATAAAAATGTATGTCCAGAGGTAGGCAGTCCAGGTCTGATATGCTGTTTCCCAAATCATCAGGGACCAGGCTTCTTCTATCTCACTATTCCCCAATCCTAGTGTGCTCCCTCATGGCCCAAGATGGCTGCTTGAGCTCCAGATATCATATCTCCATTCCAGCCATCAAGAGAGTGGAAGGTACATTAGAGGGCACACCTCCTCCCTATAGGAACATTTTCTTGAAGCTGAACATGAACTTCCCATTGGCCAGAACTCAGTCACAGCTAGTTGAAGGGAACTGGGAATGTAGTCTTTATGCCGGAATATGTGTGCCCAGCTAAAGTCAGGTTTTATATAATGGTAGAAAGGAGGAATGGGAGTTGCATTGCACCACAATACAACATTTGCAACAAGTACCAAATGATGGGTACCAACAACGAATGAGTTACTGAGAGCTTAAGAGGAGATTAACGTCAGCGGGGGCAGGCAGAAGGGGTTCCTTAGTGGAAAGGGGACCTGGGCTAACTTTGAAGGAAGGGTTAATCTGCTCAAAGAGGAAAACATCCCAGCACCCTTGCCCCGGGTTGGGCATAAACACCACTGTGACAGAAGTATGACACTGCGGGTCTCAGCCCAGGATCCGGTGATGTGAGACCAAGGCTGGAAGGCAGGGGTGCCCCACCACAGGCTTGCAGGATGGACAGGCTGACAGGCTAAGGGGGCCCACAGCCAAGGGCATCTCGACTTTTCCAGCACCGAGTCCTCACGGAAGTCTCTTAAGGCTGGGGATGAGGGGAGGGGCTGGGGAGTTGCAGCCATCTCCTCAGGGCCAGCCAGCCAATGGGCGGCCTCGCTGATGCTGTAATGCTCCAGCTTGGCATTTCATTGGCCAGCTCTGTCTGGGCTCAAACTATTTCTTCGTTTTTTTAGAAATTGCAAGTGGGCACAGACAAAACACAGAGGAGAGGGGCTGACGGCCTGAGCCCAGGTGGGTGGACGGAGTGTAGTGTTGTCTGTGAGGACAGAAGCCCAGGCCCCGGGGAGGCCGGGCTCTCCCCCGAGGCACCCGGTTCACTTCTGGGTCAGCGGAGGGGCTTCTCCCCTAGTATTTAGCTTTTGGTTTTACAGTTTTATAATTCACATTTCTTACTGTAGCGTCACTCAGAGCTTTTCATACACCAAAGGTGCTGTGAAGTTTCAACAGGGATATGCCTGTAAGTCAGCAGCCTTTCCCACACTTGGATGGTCTCAGAACCTTTTATTCCCAGAGCACAGCAGGGACCCAGTGTTCCACAGACACACGCTAGAAAATGCTCCTACCAGGATGGGTCACTCTGGAAATCCAGCTTGTCAGGCACGCTCCAGGGCCCCCTCACACCCACCTCGAGGTCTTGCCAGGCTCTGGTTAGTTGAGGGCTGTGACATAACAGGGAACCAGCAGCTGCCCTGGTCACCCGTGGTCCCAGCTAGAGGGGGAAAAAGGAGGGGGAGGGGAGAAGTTTGGGGCTGGGGGAGCCATGCTCTGTCTCCCATCCTCCCCTTTGCACCCAGATTTGCATCCCAGGTGTCCAGGACCCCAGCCAGCCAGCAATGACAGAGGCCCTGAAGCACCAGCATCCTTGGGTGCTGGAGACAGGTTCTCCCCTCAAGGAGACAGAGACTAAGCAGGTCACTGCACTACAGCTTGCTGGGTATCGGAGTAGATGTCATACCAGGTACAGTGGTGGAAGAAGGAAGCAATAACTGTGCCTTGGAGGCGATGGGGGGCGGGGTATAGCACCAGGGCGGCAGGCAGCAGGAGAAGCTCAGGACACAAGTCAGCCCTTAAGCTTGTCAGATGAACCCACACACAGTCCAGGGGCATCCACAGTGCTCTCGTGCCAGGGAAGCAGGTCTGGAATCTGAGAATCAGGCTCGTGGGACAAGGGCCAGCCTCGCCGGTGCCCTGGGAGTTACTAACGCCCAGTGCCCGGGCAGAGGCTCAGCAAGCCTGGTCTGCCGTGTGTCCCGGCCAAACCCACTCCTGGCCTCCAGACTGCAGCTTCCGCCTGATGACATGCAGGGAGCTTCGGTCAGGCGATGGCCACAGGGTCAGAGGCCACAAGCCCTTCAGCGCCCAGCTGGGTTAAGCGCGTTGCATGGTGGGGGGTGGCAGGGGCATGGGAGTTGCTGGCGTGGCGGGTGTCCCTGCAGCTGTGGTCGTGGCTGAAGCAGTCGGAAAAGGTGGGATACAGACGGAGCAGCGACGGGGGAAGGGAGAGAGAGGAGGGAACGGAGCGAGGGCAGCTGGTGCAGGGGCAGTGCCCTGGGAGCGGGACGTTTTCATTTCTGTCCCCAGCTGCTGCTCTTCCGGCCTGCGTGACCTGGGGAGGTCGTCTCTGCTCAGGACCAGCTCGCTTACCTTTAAGAGGAGGTGGGGAGAGTAGCTGTGATCCTCAAGTCCCCTCCTTCTCAAGGGTCATAACATTCTCTTTTCTGGACGGTCCCTCACCAACTGCAGCCACTGTGACCGGGCGTGGGCAGGCGGGTGCAGATAGCACAGCAGCGCTGGCAGGGACAGCACACAGCCCGCCCTCCCTCCATCTCTCCACCTCCTACCTGCTGAGCCCCCCAGGACCCGGAGACTAATGGAAGAGTCTCCTCCAATGCCCATAACGGTCCTGCAGCCGCTTCTGCAGGCCCCGCCTCTCTGCTGGCAGCAGGCTGTGAGTTCAGAGGGAAAACGAGCTCCCTGCTCTCGGGAGATGAAGCCAGGGTTCCGAGTCAGCCTAGGACAGCGGCTGGGCTGCAGCCCTCCAGGCGCGGGGCCCGTACAGAGGAAACCTGGCTCATCCCTCTGCCCCACGAATCTAAAGAGAAGAACCAAAGATCATCCTTTGTTCCTCACTTGATATGGTGCCTTTCCTGCCACTGTTTTCAAGCTGCATTTAGCTAAGAATCCTTTATTTAAATGCATCTTATGTAGAAGTGTAAACAACACATTATTCAATAATTATTTCTTGAAATAAACATGTATTAAGTGCAGTGTTGAGAACTGCGTACCCACCGATGTTCCAAACAGACTTGCTCTCTGCCTTCATAGAGCTTGGTTTAGTGAGTGAGGCCGACCACAGACAAACAAATATTTAATGAACTCACGTGATCAATGCAGTGAAAGGAAAGAATGCAGGGAGGCCCTCAGGTTGAGCCGCACGAGGGCTTTCCTGGGAGGGGGCGCTCCTGCCTCTAGCCAGGACCTGGCAGCGTGAGAGCTGGCGCACGGCGAGGCAGAGCCCTCGGTGGCCAACAGCACCCTGGAGGACAGGCGGCCCCCGTGTGCAGATGGGACAGTGAGACCCCCCGCCTGGTGGCAGGTGCCGACCTCCCCCCGTTGCAGGCTGAGGCAACAGCTCGCGTTCATGTCCCCAGTGGCCGGACACCAAGCTGTAGCTTACTGAGCTGCAGCAAACGCAGAGATTTTCACACAATCTGTCCACATTAATCATCTGAAGATGACCAACCCCATAAAACCCCATAAAAGAGCGTCAACAAATCCAACAAAAGAAAGAACTTATAGCCGAGGAAACTGAGCTACTAGTGTCATCAGAACAGAAAATTTCCAGTCCACGTATTTAGTGCCTTTAGAGAGATAGGGAAGGTATCTATACGTCACATGAAAAAAGATGGTTATGATCAAGAACTGGCAATTACGAAAAGAACCAATGAGAGCTTTTCGAGATGAAAAATATAATTATTCAAAAAGCATGCTGACTATAGTGTAGAGAATGAATGAAGGAGGCAAGGTGCATATAACCCAGGTAAGGGACGATTGTGGCTTTAGCTGGGGTGGAGACAGAGGAGAGAGACAGGAGTAGATGGATTCAAAATGTATTTTATCGCAGATCTGCAGGACTTTCTAACTTGCCAAGGGTTTGGATGTGAGGGTGAAGGAATGGCACACACAGGGAGGATGACCGGAATAGACACGGAAACGCTCTGGGCAAAGGATGCTCAGAGACTGTAATCCCCTGCCCCACCACAAAAGCCTCTTCACCTGCTGCGTGCGTCCAAACGAGGGTGCTGTGGCTACTGCACCATCCCCCAAATGCACCTTCTGAGACTTTCTCTTCTCTGTGTCCTTGACCCAGAGGGCTTGAGTCCATGTGTGGCCATCATGTTTGCCAACCCTGGTGCTCTCAGGGATGGTCCTGGCTGTTGAGGGAGAGAAACGTGACAGTTGCGGGTTGGCAGCCCTTGAAAGCAGGCTCTGAGATGGAGTTTTTTGTACAGAATGTTGATTCAGGAGTCAAACGCCTGGGTAAAGGAAGGGAAGGAAGGAGAGACAGGCAGAGAAAGAAACGGAGCGAATCCCAGTGACGGTCTTGGTCAACCCCATGGGAGGAGGGGGGCCCGATGGCTCTTCAGAGCTGTTCCCGGTTGGGCTGTGATGCCCAGATCTTCGTGGCCGCACATCCCTCAGGCATTAGATTTGGGCAGCCTCCCCATGGCTGGACAGCAAGTCCTGACTGAGGGGGTCTGGGTGGCACTTTGCAATGCTCAGTGCAGTGATGAAAGCCACAGGAGCCCCTCAAGTGACGCGAGGTGCAGCCTTGTACGCACCTGCTCTGAGATCATCACTGAGCAGATCTCCACCTCTGGGGGCAATCAAAAGCTCCTAAGCAAGGGCAGGCCTAATCAGAGCCAAGGAGACTGTACGTCGGGGCAGAAGAGAAAGGAAGGGCTTCGTACGTGGTCAGAGCTGAACCACCTCTGCTGTGGCAGGTGGTGTGATCTGAGCGCGGATCTCGGGAACTTCATCTTCTGCCATCTGGAGTCTACCTGTTCACAACGTAATATCCTGCTGAGAAGCACAGTCTAACTCAATTGCGAGAGACCCTCTCTGCTGGTTCCAATTCCTTTTTCAGAGGACCCGGCTACCTGCGGGCTGAGCCCCAGCTCTCGGAACGCTTTGAAGCCCCAAGTGTGTGCTGATGAGCTGATATGAACTTCTCTGAGTCCCCACGGGGCTCAGGGGTTCTATTTCACACCAAAGTCTGTGCCTGTGATATCTTGATTTGTGAATGTGAAAACTGTGGTGGGAGGTACTGTACCCTAAGACCCCTCTCAGCTACTCAACAGGGCCTGGGATTTTTGAAATTCTGATTCTCCAATGTATCTGCTATTTCAAGTGGTCCCCCGGAAGCGGACTCTGAGATGAGGACTCGTGTGAAGGTGATTTATTGGGAGGAGAGCGAGGAAGCAGGAAATGGAGGAGGAAGCTGGGCAAAGGTGCAGACAGCAAGGCCCCTGGCTGGCAGGTGACTGGCTCATCCACGCGGAAGGTCAGGACCGTGAGCCCTCCACGCACCTGTCGGGAGTGAAGGGCTGGCTCAGGGGGAGGAGGCTTCCAGACATCTCCTGCTCTCCAGACACCTTCCCCATCCTTGACCATGCTGGGGACCTCAGGGAAGTCTGTTTTTAAACCCTCTTCTGGGCTCATCGTCATGTGAAGCTTAGTGTGAATGTTCGATGCTTTTCCACTTGGAGGCGTTGATGGGGCAGAGAGGAGAAGAGGGAAACTCTGGGTCCCTTGGGTGGGATATGGGGTGGGGAGAGAAGACACAGAATGGGGAGACCCCACCCATCAGAAGCCGAGCTTCGGGCACTCCACAACTTTGCTAAGGGCTTCCCCCGCTGCTCACAAACAGTCTGGTCCCCAGCGCTCTCACTGTGACAAAGTTGTCTCCTCATCATACACTGCTATGCTCATTTGTCTCTTCTGGTTCCAATGACTACCTGCGGCTGCAAAGAAGAAATGAGATGATCAAAGGGGCAAACCCTGAATCCCCAAGGCTGTGCCCTCAACTCCAAGCCGAGGAAGCAAGAACCTCTCGTTTAGCGTGGACACCTCGCAGGTGCCTTTTGTTCTGCCAACCACCCATTTCCTTATAAATAGAATCTGATTTTGTTCATCTTCATCCAAGTCCTTTGGGGAGATCTAGGCCATCACCTTAACCAGGGCTGAGAGCTCATGGCCTGGGCTGAATGTGATGGACTCCTGTCCCCTGACAGACGGTTGCTTTAGGCTTGGGCATGGGTGCAACTTTAGCCAGTGCACCTAAGCAGGAAATTCGCTGATGAAACTTTGGGGCTTGGAGTCTGTGTCTTGTTCTTAAAACCACAGCAGTCTTCTTGGATCCATTTGGAGAGCAGTCAATGAGGAAAAGCCAAAACATTTTGGATGGCAAAGTAGAAAGATGGAAATAACCTGTGTGGTTGAGACATTGGGGAGCTGGTGAATTAAGCAACGCTGGAGCTGCTGTCTGTCTGCACTCATTATGTGAGATAATAAACCACTTAGTTGTTCCGATCGTGGCGAGTTAGGGTTTCTATTCCTTGCAACCAACCTCATCTCCATGGACTCAGCTGAGATTTTGTCATACGCTCCACCCAGAGGAGCACCTATGAGCTTCTAGCTCCCTCAGCCTCTGACTCAGTAGCTCAGCTGGATTTGGGGATAGATTCTAGCTTACACGCCACACCCTGACCTATAATGAACTCCTCCCCTTTTCTCTTACTCTCCACTCGTCTTAGCCCCCGCCTGTTAGAGGGAGTCTCTGCTGAATTACAGCACAACACATCCTCAAGTTCCTATTTCTTACCCACCAGCCCGTTCCTGCGGTTGCAAGCAGGAGAAAGATGTTGAGAAGCATGAGTCCTGACAATGCTTTGTAAAGGGATGGGGAATGTTTTCTTGGGTGTTATAGGTGAGTAACAGGAAGGAGAAGAAAATAAGCTCATTTTTTTCTAACATTGATTAATTCACAGAAGGTCACATTTTACATCATTTTAATTAACTTTCAATGAGTTCATGTTCAAAATGGGAAAAAGGGTTTATTAAAATAAGTCATGAGGACCCTAGGTATAACAGCATGGGGTATTTAAATAGGATAGAAAATTGGAAATCTTTTCCTTCTGCTCTGATGCATGGTGGGGTTCTGTGAGTACCTAACTTTTCACAAATAGATCCCCTTTACAGATGACAGGAAGAAATAGATGAAAAGGCATTGGCTACCCCAGGGAGCCTTTCCCCAGACTTCTCACCCCTGTTGGTCCCCCTCCTCAGCCACTGGTTAGGGCCCCTTCCCTGTTAACACTCCACAAACCTCTGTCTCACCACCACTCACAACAATTAAACATTAATTGTTTAATTTTTTATTTCCCCCACAATATTGTGAGATTTTTGAGGGTAAAACTTTCTGTTATTTATTTCTTTGTCTTCTAGCAGGATACCTGGCATATCGTAGGTGCTCAGTATAAGTTTACTGAATGAATGAAATCCAAGAACTTTTTCCTGGGCTTCATTTCAATTCAATAAAGGACAAATATTTCTATATTGCACTGTGTAAAGTGAAAATGAAAAGGGAAAGTCCGTTCATAATAGTTTCCAAAGGCTACGGGATCTGCTGTACATGCAGGGTGGCTGGTGGGACACAGCTGGTGGCCATTCTCTGAAACGTAGACTTGGGATGAGTGCGGGTCCTTGTCCTTCACACCTAGGAATATAGTAGCAGAGTCTTAAAGCTTCCCAGTGGCGCATCTGCGCTCACCTGGGGGGCTGCCAGAGATATTTTTGCCCAAATTAAGCAAAAGTATTTTTCTTGGTTGAGCTGACACTGGTTCTCCAGATACCTGCCCATCTAACTCATGAGCCCTCCACCACTCATATTCATCCCTTGACAATCCTGTCAGGTGAAATCGCATCCCACGGGGTCTCGTTGAGCATGTCGATGTGCCCGGTTACGTAACAAGTCCCATGGCAGGACTACACACCCACCTCAGTTGCCCCACTGTCCACCAACTCACTGTCCTTTTCATTCCAACCCCTATGGGACGACCATGCCCATCCACCTCGGCAAACCAGCATGAAATGAACTGGAGGAAAAAGCACCTGTCTTCTTCTGTTTCAGGAGAAGGCTTTGTAGACGGGAAAGTTTGAGGCTGAATTTCCCCAGGCTTAGATCTATCTCCCTGTTGAAATTTGTAAGGACTTGTGTGACTTACTTCTGAGAAAACCCAATATTCAGATTCCTAAACGTGGAGTCAAACACTATTCATACCACAAAAGGATTCTCCCGTTTTCAAAAGAATGGTCTTCGTAGCAATCCTACAAATCAGTAAGAATAGAACGGACCACCCAACAGAAAAATGAACAAAATGCTTGATAAAGCATTTCCTTTAAAAGTTTCTCTAAGTGGCTGGTGACATAGAAAACTATGCTCAACTTCCTTAGCCATCATGCAAATACAAATCAAACCATAAGCTAATACCAACAGACACCCACCAGCATGGCTAAAATGAAAAACACAGAGAATAGTTAAGTGTTTGTCGACAGAGATATGGAAAAACTGGAACTCCCACTCACTGCTAGTGAGAGGGGGAATTGGTACAACTACTACAGATATCAGTTTGACAATATTTATAAAACTGCATAGAGGCATAACCTCTGACCCAAAGATTCCACCCAACAGAAATGCACGGACACACATGCATTAGGATGTGGCGATCAGCACTATTTGTTGTAGAATACATCTACAACAAATGGGTAAATTGTAAATTGGTCATTATACACACGCCAGTCGATGGTTGAATGGACATAAGCAGTGATATAGTCACACAATGGAATATTCTACAGCAATGAGAATGAACCCACAGCTACATGCAACAACACGGACGAAATTTACAAACACAGGGTTAAGCCAAAGAAGACAGACACAAAAGAGTATAAACTCTGTGAATCCCTCTAAATAAAGTAAAACCTGGCAGAAAATAACCTGTGTTCTTAGAAGTCAGGACAGTGGTTGCCCTCAGGGGGTGAGTGACCGGAGGGGCCGTGGGGAGGGGCTTCATAGGTGTGTTCAGTTTGTGATATGTGCACTTTTCAGGGTGTGTATTATATTTTAGTAAGAACCTTTTTTGGAGTATGATTCAATTTATAAATTTTCCATGTCACATGGAACTTTCTAGAAACATACTCGCCATCCCGAGTTAAATGCACCCCCTCCGTTCAATTGGTGTGGGTGTTTTTCCTCCGGCCGTATCTTCGCTTGTTCGCTCTTCTGCCCGGTTAGGGAGTTGAGCTAGGATTTGGGGAGCACTTCTGTGCGGGGGCATTGGATCAGGAGCTTCTAACAGCTCCGTGGCATGTCCTCCAGCTGAGTTCTACATTCTCCTCCCTCTCCCCTCCACCCCTTCCTCAATGCCCAGCTGACCAGAGGGACTCTTCGGCAGACACGGTGCTGGGCTGCAGAGGATTCTTTGTTCCTCTGACTCCGTCACGGAACAAAGCCCTGAGACTGGGTGCCTGTCCTTTAGGAGGCAAGCATTTATCACGTGCCTGGAATCACCTCCATTCACCTCTACATACTCCCTGTCTATGCCCATTTTACAGAGGAGGAAACTGAGAGGCACCCCCCAAAAGGCTGCATCCCTGGGATGTGATGACCTTTGTCACCAGCTGGCCTTCGTCACCACCATCCTGCCTGCTATTTCCTAGAGAAGGCTGGCTCTGTGATTTTCGTTTCCCTGAGTGGCTACCTTCCTTCTGCAAGTAACTACCTGGGTGACCCACCATCCCTGAGCCGCCGTCAGTGGGGAGCTCTGCTGTCACCTCCTCCATCCCAGGGTCTGGGGACAATCTATCAGGATGCACCTGCTAGAGGCCCTCCCCAGATCCCAGTGGGGTCCGAGTGTCACCAGGCTCTGCTCTGAGCCCGCTTGTTCTTTCTCTGTGGGAGACAGGAAGCCCCAGAGCTTTGCCAGCTTCTCTGCGGCAGGCAGAGAGGAAGCTGGGCCTGGTCGGCCCCTGGGGAGCGTCTGCTCTGGGTGCGTGGTCTGCGGATGCTGTCAGCCTGACCCGCTTACAGATGATGGCTGGCCGCCCAGATTCCCCCCAGGCAGCCTGACTGCCTGCTCGACATCACAGCCCGGCTGTTCAGAACTCACCACCACTGCTGATCACAGCAGCTCACCTCTGCAGACATGAAGCCACTCTGTAATGTGCTGGGGAAGACACAGGGCTACTTGGTGATGTGATTACAGCTCGGCTTCGGGAAAAGAGCCACAGGCCCTCAGCTCAGCCCACAGCCTTTTCTTCAGCCTCGCGTCAGAATTTCCCCCAGGCTTGCTTGTCCAGACCCAGGGGTAGCACACTGACCTCCCCTCAGTGCCCTGGCGTTGTCATGGAAACAGTCAACTGGCACGTCTCGGGAGAGCATGGACACCCATGATCTCTGTGCCCGGGGTCCCCAGGCTCCGATCGTCAGCTGGCTTCCCGTGACCATTTTCTGCACTTCACGCCTGCCTCGCCCTTGGAAGAAAAACTGCTGCAGGATCCCAGCAGGAGTCACAGAGTTTCATTTCAGATGGCCAGAACCTTAGAGACCATCTGTTGTTCCTTTTACCAATGAGGAAATAAGCCCAGAGAAGCTCAGTGACTTCCCCAAGGTCACACAGCCTTGCGGGTGGAAAATGTGCAAAGAGAATGCAGGCCTCCAGATTCAATGACCCCACGCACCGAATTCCAGGCTGGTTTCTCTGAACTGAAGGGAATCCTCTAGCCTCGTGTAGGTTCAGGTGGCCGTTTCAGGAGTGTCTGGCGTTCCTCTCTTTCCTTTGGGAGGCTAGAGAGATGTTCGAGGTGTCTCTAAAGGAGGGCAGACCCCAGGGCTCACGTGGCTCCTGAGAGGCAGGCAGAAAGCCGGCTTCTGCTCGGGCCGCGGGAGGGAGCGGTGAGGGCCTCACTTCTAGAGTCGTGTCCTGCAGGGCCGCCCCCAAGTCAGGGCCGGCTGCCCCCCAGCACCCGGCTGCCACGGTTCTTCTCGGGAGCGGCAGCAAACTCGGGCTCCCCGGCAACTCGGAAACCCAGGGCAGCGTCGTGCTGGTAGTTCCTACACCCCTTGAAACCGAAAATCCATCCCCTCCTGGAAGGCTGGCGCACGGAACAGTCAAGCCGGCAAAGGCCGGCGCGCGGCCGCCATGCAGCCTCTGGGGCCACTTCCCACAGTCACAGCCGGCCAGCCGGCTGCACGCGCCTCTGCAATCCCTCCTCTCCTGCCGTCGGCCCCAAGCAGGGCCACAGACCTACTGCCCTCAGCCGCCATGCTCGCCGTTTGCCAGAGTTTCTTTACTAGGAGGATTCTTTTCGGGGCAGAACATGGGCTTCTCTTCAACCATAACATCGGGCTGGGCCGGAAGAAGGTGGCCCCTTGGGGTCTGGGGGCTTCCTGCGAGGCTGTAGGAAGGGGGACCCTAGGGGCAGGCCTGAGGCTGCTTCTCAGCAACACCATCCCCTTCCTGCGTCCCCCCAGCGCCTCGCCTGCTCTCTGGCCGCCCAGGCCACCCCCTCTCAACCTCCAGCCCCCAAGGGAGGGCTGCCCCAGGTCTCAGCTTCTCCTCCTCTGCCTCCTCCCCATCTGGACTTCCCAGGCCTGGAGCCCACTTTCCAGGGACCTGCCTGTGGGGTGACGGCTGGGGACGCAGCCGATGCGCAGGGCAAGGATGGTGGCTGCGGACTCTCACGGTCTGCCTCTCCAGTTACATCCCAGAGCGAGCACCCAGGTGCCCTGGCCAGGTCCCTCGCCTCTGGCCCCTGTTTCCACACCTGAAGCTCCAGCACTTTTTAAACAAGAGCAACCGTGCCTCCCGGGAGGAGAGTGTTGTTATTTTCAAATGTTCTCATCCTGGTACCTTCGTGCCCTGAGCTCCGCAGAACGGACTCACCGCCTGTCCCCTAAGCCTCAGTGTCTTCGGCTGGTAGGGACCACGGTGACGCCAGCCTCACGCCATGTCTGAGGACCGAGGGCAGTGAAGCCCAGGAAGTGCTGCCCCAGCAGATGCAACATGTGCTCGAGCCCATCACCCTCCCGTGAGGCAGCTGGGGTGGGTTCTAGAGCGTCAGAATAACAATGACAGAGCCCAAGACGTCCCTGTGTAGAGTGAGAGGGCGTTTAGGCCATACCAGGATGTGAACCGCAGACACCCCCGAGGGCCGCCTGCTCGCCTTCCTGTCTCAGCATCCCCACTCTTTGGAGGGTTTGGAAGAGGCAGAGTGAGGCGTTCTCATGGCTTACATTGTCCTGACTGCACACAAGAAACCCAGAAAAAATCTGTATCCGACCTTCCTCAGACTTTGCCCTAATGATTTATCGTACAGGAGAAGAAGTTAAGGCCCAGAGAGGTTAAGTGACAACTTGGGATCACACAGCCTGCTCCCCATCTCCGTGCCCTGAGGTGCTGTCCCTTCCTATGGTCCAGGGTTTGGTCCAGGCTGTCCTTGACTCACCCACTCACAGATCTGGAGACGGAGCTCAGGGCCTGGTAGTCCAGGACCCTCGGGGGCCAGAGACCCCTCTCAAGCCCCGCCTGACGCAGCCTCCCCCAGCCTGCTCCCGAGGGGACAGGTTTCCCCCGGGTGTGCTTGACCCCTGCTGGCCACACAGCTCTGGTCGGCCAGGGCCTGTTCCTCTGCTCAGGAAAACGGGCCTCTCTACCCCACCCAGTGGGCAGCGAACCACGGGAAGAGGAGATTCAAGGCCGATCTAGGAGGGAGTTGGTCCATGTGGACGGTACTTAGGGTCCAACCCAGTTTTAGGAAACAAACACAAATGTTTTCAGACCTCAAGTGAAGCCATGCACGTGAATCAGCTCAGAGGAATTCTCACAATGAACTTGGGCACCAGACTCGCCCTTCACCCGGGGGCTCAGGACGCCGTCCCCAGTATCAACCCCGGCCCAGGGCCTCCAGCCACAGAGCCCCCTGTCCCAGGACTGGGCCTGACACCTACGGTGTCCTCAAGAATTGTAGCTGTTACTATTACCACGGGCCCTATCATCACAGTGAACCCACACGTGGGGAAACTGAGGCCTGGGTGGGACGCGGCTGCAAAGCCAGTGAGAGGCCACATTCAGGCCGACAGCCTTGCGCCGAGGCTCGGACGTCGGGGGTCTGATGGTGGAGCGGAACCTCCGCGCAGGCCTCACTGAGTGGCCACCTCACTGCTGGGGGGCAGGGGTAGATGGGTGGGACGTCCCCCCACGGGACTGGTGTCCCCGTCACCACGAGCCTTGGTGCTCGGGCCCTTGCTGGAACCCCAGCGACCACGCACCGCCCAGCATCCTGCAGCCCCAGCGCCATACCCCATCCTCAGCCATTTCAGCAGCTACGCTGTGCTCATTTCAAGCTTTTAATTGTTTTCTCCTCTTTTAAGTTTTCTCTTGCTCCCTCTGAGAGGCAAATGTTCTCAAAAGATGTGATGCCGGAATGAGGCATTAATTTCCATAGTCACTGAAAAGCAATTGCTGGGGAACTATCTCATTTTCCCATTAAGCGCTGCGGAGCCGAAACCTCGGGGGGTTCTGTTCCCACCCAGCCACCGCCCGGCCCCATCCTCCAGCTCTAACCTCCCCTCCCTCCCCTCCCAGCATAGTGTGATAACCTGCAGATTGTGTCTTACTTCCTGTCTTAAACGCACACCCCGGGTAGATAAATGACTCCGTTTGGCTCGAGACAGCAGATGACTGACAGGCCACTTACTCCGTGGAAACCAGGCTGGAGGGGCTCCCCCGGCTGACAGAGGGGGTGTCTTCCCGGGAGCGCAGAGCAAGTGGCTAATCGCCTTAGCAGCTATGGGAACATGTGCGGCTGGGGGACCGGCGGGCTCCCCAGTGGTCCCCCTTGACAATGGGATGTGGCTGGTGTCTGGAAGGGGTTTCCAGTCTCCCGGGGGCCTCTACACGACAAGGGTCTGGAAGAGGACACGCCTTCCAAGCTCCTTCCCCGGGGAAGCTGTGGTCAGCGGGTCAGACGTGCTGACAGATGTTGACAGCTGTGGTTGACTTGAAAAAATGATGGTGCCTCTTTCTCTCCAAATTGAGAGGAAAGTCTGGCCGTGTCCCTCCCTCCCCACTGAAGGCCCAGGGCTGCCAAAGGCGGAACCAGAGGTTAGAGAAGGAGTCCCCCATCTTCCCCGTCTCCCCGCGCCCTGACCACCGACCCGTCACTGTCCCAGCCACGGGCTCTCCTGGTTGTATTCCTGCAGGCCCTGCACTCCACTGCCAGCTAACGTCCCGTCAGCAGATACAATACTTGGGGTGTGCTCCACCCAGGGCGTTCTGCTCTGTTACAAAGAGCAATTGTTATTATTATTATTTAACGTAGCTATTTTATACATATTTTTAATATTATATAAAAATAATAACTGTTATTAGAATAAGAGCTGAGGGTTGTGGAGCCCTTCTTTACGTGACACACGTCCCCAGGCTCGAGTCCATCCATTCGGTTCAGTGACCGTGTGTGGGAACTGCCGCAGCCCCAGTTTACAGAGGAAGGACTGAAGCCCCAAGATTCAGTCACGTCCCCTAAGGTCACACAGCCGAGCTCTGAGGGTTTGAACCCAGAGTCTCTTGGCTCTGGGGCCTGAACGTTTGATCGTGCGGCCGGACTGTCCATCCAGCCTGCTGGACTCGAGGAACTTCGTGTCCGGCGAGGGTCCTGCGTGGAGCCTGGCAGGGAGGTGCTCTGGGGCAGGGGACCTGCAATGCCCACGTGGTCCCACGGCTGCGGACACCTGCAGCCACTCCTAGGTCTCGCCTGAATGAGAAGACAGACCAGGAGACCACAGCCACTATGCAAAACAGTCTGAGGGTCCTCAAAAAATTAAAGATAGAGCTGCCGTCTGATCCAGCAGTCCCACCTGTGCGTATGTACCCAAAGGAAACAAGATCAGTGTGTTGAAGAGGCTGCTCTACTCGCGTGGTCACTGCGTGTTATTCACGATAGCCGAGATCTGGAAACAACTGAAAGGTCCTTGGAGGGATGAACAGATAAAGAAAATGTGGTATATGTTGTAGATATCGAGGAACATTATTCAGCCTTAAAAAAGAGGGAAACCCTGCCATTTGCGACAACATGGATGTGCCTGAAGGACATTACGCTCGGTGGAAAAAGCAGACACAGGAACACGGAGAGTGCGTGGTGCTCTAACACACGTGGACTCTGAAACAGCCCAACACACAGGAGTAGAGGAGCCAGGTGGTTGCCGGGGGTTGGGGGAAGGGGGGGGTGGGAAATGGGAGACTGTCAAGGGCAACGAAGCTTCGGTGATGCCAGATGAGTAAATTCTGGGAATGCAAAGTACAGCGTGATGACGATGGTTAACAATGCTGTGTTGTGTGCTTGAAATTTGCTAAGAGGGTAGGTCTTCAGTGTTCTCACCGCCAGAAAAAAAGAAAAGGAAATGGTACCACGCGACGTGATGGATATGTTAATTAGCTAACTTGTGGTGATGATTTCACAGTATACGCATGTATGAAAACATCAAGTTGTGTACCCTGAATAGATACAATTTTTATGTGCTAATTATACTGCAGTAACACTTGGAAAAAGAGACCAGAAATGAACAGTTAACAACTTTGCATCTGTTTTTCATGTCTCAAAACAAAGCCTTTCCTACTTTGCAGGTGAGAAGTTGAAGCTCAGAGAGGTTGAATCAAATGACAAGGTCACACAGCTTTAAGGTCTCTGCTCTTGCCATCAGACAGCGGTTAACGGCTCTGTTCTCTTCCTCCCTGTCTTGGAGGCTCCTAAGTTGCCCTTCTTGGCCTTTGGTGCAGCCAGCTCTTGGGTTGGCTTTTATACACGTGTGAACTCAGACGCGAATGCTGTGACCGCCTGGTTTACACCCCGCCCATCGGAGCTCAGGGCTGGGAAAGGGTGGGAGAAAGCTCTTAGGGTCCTGGTCCACCTGGCCAGCCCTGCAGAAGGCCACCGGAGCCAGCTGGACGCTGCGTGGGGCGTGGCTCCGCTCAGCCAGCCTGGCTCCTGAAGCCACGCGCCCCTGCACAGAGGTGCACCTCCGCTCCAGGAGCTGCCCTGCAGCCTGGAGGAGCTCCTGCTGGGGCTTGGCCGGTCTGTCTGCCCCAGCCCAGGGCTGGTCTTCCCTCCAGAGCAGCAAATCAAAGCGCATTTAAGGGAACCCTGAGAAGGCAGGCCTTCCCCCGCCTCGAGTTCCGGGAGCACTTCTGGCAGGGAGCTCGGAGGACTGACTTTTGCAGAAAAAGAATGCGCCTGGAGGAAAGGAGGGTTTCTCCCTCCTTGCTGCCTGGTCCACTAACGCCAGCCTCGCCAGCACGTTGGCAAGGAAGGGGGATTGAGTTCTGTGACCTAAGGAGTCCTAAGGGCACCGAGGCCACCGGAGAGGCCCCCATTTGGAGAACCCACTCCGTGCTCTTCGCGGCCTCCGCCACCAGGGCTGTGTGGTCTCGAGGAGGATAACACAGGGAGACCCACAGCAGCAGCACAGGCCTGGCGGCGCGGGGGTCCGGTGGCTGGTGGAGGGACAGCACAGGCCAGGAAGACAAGGGCCTGGCTCCGTGCTCCCTGCCACCCTGGGGACGTCGCCCGGCCTCTCTAAGCCTCAGTTTCTTCACCGACAATGGGGACGGTGGTGTCAGCTTTGCAGGGCTAGTGGGACAAACGAATGAGAATCTTAACAGGAGCCTGGGAATGTCAGCGTCGTAAGTTTCGCACGTCCACTGCTGCTGACACTATGCTGAGTGCTGAGCGTAGACCAGGCTCCGTGCCGAGGGCTTCATATTAATTATTCCATTTAATTGTCTTAAAACTCTAAATATTCTTACTACCCCCATTTCACAGATGAGAAAACTGAGACTCAACAAGGCTAAAGATGTCTTCCGGAATCACTGGGCAAGGGCGCGCCGAGAGTGACCAGACCTCCCTCCTGCCTTTTCAGCCCTTTGCCCAGCACGCGGTGGTCCGTTTAACTGAGGAGCGTGCTGGCGTTCTGAAGTGCACTGGCACAGAGCTATGGAGAAGACTGGTGTGGAATGGTGCCTCGAAGGGTCGTGGGAGCTGACAAAGCCACGGAGGAAGGCAGAGGCTGCCTATGGCCCCTGAGAGGCCCGGAGGGAACCCTGGTCATTCTCTCCAACATCAGGCCCCATCTTCTTGCTCACTTCCAATATCGGGAAAATAATTTCAGCCATGCACCCTAATATGATTTATAAATTCTATAAATGTGCCCTGAGCTAAGGAAAGCATCTCAAAGCAGACACAGAGATCAACACTCTAGGGGGAGAATACAGAACCGCAACTAGATTTCTGAAGTTTTCCCCCTGCACGCCCCGCGGGTCCTGGCTTGGGCCCTCTGGGCTGGAGGCCACGGCTTTTGGACCCTTATGGGGAGCCCGCTGGGGGCTGGCCCTGTTCTGGGGCCTGGGTGGCCACGGGACAGGCCCTTCCCAGCAGGAGCCCATCGGCTGAGGCGTTTGGAAGCGTAGCCTTTGGGGTCAGACGGGAGCGGGTTCTGAGCCCAGCTCTGCCTCTGAGGAGCCACGTGGCCTAGGAAGTGACCTTCCCTCTCAGAGCCTCCGTTCCCTCAGCTGAAATGAGGGAGACAGACCTCCGTGCAGAGCGGATGAGGCGACAGCCACAGGGCGTGGCACGTGCGTGGCACACAGCAGGCGTTCAAGGAGCCCTGGGTCCCCACCGTGCCAGAGAGGCACGTAGGTGGCCTGGGTATGGGAAGGTCAGTCCTGAGGATGGGTCTGAATGGGAGCAGATGGCCCGGGAAAGAAGTCCCCAAGGCCCCCTTGGCACTCGGGGACCCTCTCCCGTACCACCATGAGAGAGGTGGGCCTCCCGCAGGGCAGGTGTCCCTCCAGGTAGAACTCCACCAGCAGAGACACACACATGCATTCTTTTGGATTAACCCTTCCTCTGGCATCTTCCCAGTTTTACTCACAAGTGCCTGTAAGTCTCTTTGGCAACTTAGAAAGCAGCGTAGAGGCAGGAAAACAATCTGGGAGCAGAGAAACGTATTTTTGGCCTGAATGGCCCCGTGGACGTGTACCGTCTCTGAGCCAAGGCCATTTCGCCTGACCCACACCAGGCTCACGTGGCCACCAGAGAGCTGGGCCAGCTCCCCAGCCCCCAGCTGCAGCCCCAAGGGGGCAAGGCTCGTGCTCTCCTGCCTGAAGGAGCAGTGCTGGGTTATCAGAGCTGCTCCCCATGTGGGGCAGGAAGCACCAATACCTGCTGATGCTCTGACCCCGCCCAGAGTGGCCCAGGCACCCTGTGGCCCGGGACAGACAGTTTCAAGATAGCAACCCAGGGCCAGGCAATCACAGGACCGTCTCCCCTGGAAGAACTGCTTTCAGACTGGCATCAGATCAAACCTGCATCTCAGCAGGGAGGGCAGCCGTGTGTAATGGTGGAGATGGGATACAGGAGACGCGGCCACAGGCGGAGGAGACGGCATTGCTTCTTCTCGGGGGCTGCTTGCTCCCCGGGAGCCAGAGCACACTGTCCCCCAAATGTCCCCACCCCAGGACTCTCTGCGTCGGAGCTTTAGGGGCAAGTGTTAGATTGCACTGCGGCTGCAGCCAGCATGTGGACAGAGGGCCCAGTGGGCTTCAAGGACGCCTCCCCGGCGCAAGCCCGTCTTGCAAAGACCCGGGGGGAGCGGGTGCTGGAGCAGACCCCTGATTGCCCGTGCTCCCTGCTAGTGGCCTGCAGTGCATTGCGCCCGCCTTCCTTGCCCACCGCACGCCCCCGTCCGAAAGCGAAGGGCTCATTTCCCCCATCACCATCCTTACGGAGAGTTTAGCGCAAAGTTGCATAAGCTTTCGCCCCCCCTGGCCCGGCCCGGCCTGCCTGTTCCGCTCCAGCCACTGTGAGGACAGGACGAATTCATCTGCAAAGGACAAGCTCAAACCTCTGGTGGAAAACCAATGCATGTGCCGCAGTAAATGGGAGCAGCTTTTTTAAAAAAGCACGAACTCCACTGGGAACCCCGTTGCCATAGGAACTGGCCTTACAGCTTTGCTTCCGATAATTAATGGAGGGTTTTGCTATTACAGTATTCTTGAAACTTCGCTCTCCCCTGTGCTGCACTGCAGCACGCGGCATCCTCTCACCATTCATAAATATTTCATTACCTTCGGCTGCTGCGTTTCATCACCGGACCACGCAGGGCCTGATCCACTGCTCGCCAAGTTCCCGTGTCCCGTCAGAGAGCAGCTTCTGTTTCTCCTCCTCCTGTGTCTCCATTTCCCTGCCTTGACATTTTTTCTACCTCCCAAACCCAGAAGGGTGACCTTCCTGCGCCCCGGTTTTTAGATCCAGGCATCCACACGCTGGGCCTTGTCTTCTTCCCTGAGGGCCTCTGGCCTCACCCCGCGGCATCAGTCCGCTCGGGCCCGGCTGCCTCTTTGTTTTCCCTCTGAGGGCGCCCTGGGAGCATGCAGCCTCCAGGGTCGGGCCCTGCAGTGAGCTGGCCGAGGTTCAGTGACTGTTAAGGGAGATTCTACCTGCCCTGCAGGGTTGGACAGAGGGTGAGGCCCACCCCACCTCCCAGCCCTGCCGTCCGTCCCCTGGATGTGCTCAGATGTCGGTGTTGGTGACGGCTGGCGCTGGTTTTCATCTTGGTGAAATAACACCCACATGTTTTTTTAGCAGGGTGAACTCCGTGGAAGGGATGGCTCCGGTGAGGGCCCTTCCCAGGCACGGGGAGAAAGGCAGCTCCCCGCCCGGGGACCCTGTGGGGCGCTGCCTGGAGGCAGCAGGAGGAGTCCTGAGCTGGAGTCATAAACACTGGGGTCGATTCACCGACCTTACGTGCAGAGACCAGTCTCAGTGCCACCTCCCCCAGGACCCAGCCGAGCACGGCTACGCTCCTGCGCACCCTGGGAGAACGTCAGGACTCAAGTAGCAGACGTCGTTCGGGGGAATAGGCACCGGTGCTGGATGGACGGCTCCCTGGTCCTCCTATGCGGGCAGCCACGCTGGAAGAGGACAGCCCAGCTGGACCCTGAGCCCGTCCTGGGGGAGACCTGGGGACACTCCCAAGGCCCCAAGGGCTCTGGACTTGTTTCCCTCCCACAAGGATATAAACCCTGCCTTGCCTCTCGCCACCTGCCCCCTCCCGTGCAGCCTCCAGGGCTTTGAGCAGATGGCCCGTGTTCTCTGGATGCCTTCGCTCTGGGTCAGGGAGGCCTCCCCTTTCCAGCCTTCCCCAGCTGGCAGGGCAGGGGGGCAATACCTGTGAAGCCACTTGTCGCAGGCAGTCCTGAACACCCTTCCCCACCGTCTGCCCTTCTCCACGCCGCCCTCACGGGCCCGGGGCCAGGCAGATGCACGTGGTGGACCCAGAGGCCACGGCCTGGTGGGCCGAGGACAGGAAGAGCCAGAGAAGTCCAAACGGGGAAGATCAAATTCCGACCCGAAGTCCCAGGAAAGAGTTCAGGGAAGAAGACGGAAGATGGGGCCTAGAGGGTTGGAAACGGTGGGGCTTCTGATTGGAACGGGGAACCGGAAGCAGAGAGCCCGGCGGGACCGGGCACGGAAAGGTCCAGGGCCAAGGGCAGGGCACCTGGATGCGGCACTGCCCGATCTCCACCGTGGGCCCGAGTGCGTCAGGCTGGTAAGGGGTGAACGTGGGATCATCACAGCCACCGTGACCGCGTTTCTCTTACGGCCTTGACCTCCTTCTCCAAACCCTGCCTCAGTTACAGACGCGTCCCAGAGTCCCCACGCCCCCCAGGCCTTCGGTCATGCCAGCGGCTACCCTAGAGACACTGTCCCCTGCCCCTGAAGTCCCCAGGCTGCCCGTGAGCTGGGGATCGTCTTTGACAGAACTTGCAGCCCCCTTCTCAGTCTGAGTGGGGAGCTGGTCCAGGACTCTCTGCGGAAACCCCGGATGCCTGGGGGCTATCTGGTTATCCCCTCTGAGTCCTTGGCTGCTAAGGCCAGGGACCTTGGGTGCAGCCCCGCCCTCCTGCCCCGGGGACATTGGCTGGGACACTGGCCCCTCTGACGCTGTCAGGCCCCTCTCGAGGCGGGCTCACGCCAGCCCCAAGGAACCCGGACCCCTCCCTCCGACATCCGGCCCTGGTGGGAGGACCCCCGGCAGAAGCCTCTCTTCCCGCACCCCCATGGAGCCCTCTTCTGGCCTCCTGCCCCGCCCCAGTTCCTGGCACACAAATTCAACCCCCTGCCCACACTGCTCACCACCTTCCCTGCCTATCTTTTCTATTTTTTTAATAACTGTAGTAAAATACTCAATGACATAAAATTTACCATCTTAACCGTTTGTAACTGTGCAGTTCTGTGACATTAAGTACATTCACATTGTTCTACAGCTATCGCCACCATTCATCTGCAGAACCTTTTCATCTTCCCAGACTGGAACTCTGTCCCCATTAAACACTAACTCCCCTCCCCCATTCTCCTCCCTCTGGCCCCCTGGCAACCACCGTTCTACTTTCCGTCTCTATGAATCTGATGACTAGGGGCCTCGTACAACAGAATTCTACAGTATCCGTCCTCTTGCGACTGGCTTATTTCACTCGGCCTCACGTCCTTAAGGCTCATTCGTGTTGTAGCGTGTGTCAGAATTCCCTTCCTTGTTAAGACTGAACAATATTCCATTGTATGGATGGACCGCATCTTGTTTATCCATCATCAGTGGATGGACACGGGGGTTCTTCCACCTTTTGGCTATTATGAATAATGCTGCTGTGAATGCGGGTCTGCAAATAGCTGTTCGTTTCCCTTCTTTCACTCCTTTTGGGTACGTACCCAGGGGTGGAATTGCTGGATCATATGGTAATTCTATGCTTCCTTTTTTGAGGAACCATCATGCTGTTTTCCACAGTGGCTGCACCATTTTACGTTTCCACCAACAGGGCCCAAGGCTTCTGACTTTTCCAAATCCTCGCCAACACTTGTTCTTTTGTTTCTTTCGTAGCAGCCATCCTGACGGGTGTGACGTGGCGGCTCGTTGTGGTTGAATTCACGTTGCCCCCGTGACTAGGGGTGTTGAGCCTCTTTTCATGTGCTTTTGGCCATCTGTGTATCTTCTCTGGAGTAAGTCTACTTGAGTCCTTTGCCCACTTTTTTTTTTTTTTTTGCGGTACGCGGGCCTCTCACTGCTGTGGCCTCTCCGGTTGCGGAGCACAGGCTCCGGATGCGCAGGCTCAGCGGCCATGGCTCACGGGCCCAGCCGCTCTGCAGCACGTGGGATCTACCCGGACCGGGGCACGAACCCGTGTCCCCTGCATCGGCAGGCGGACTCTCAACCACTGCGCCACCAGGGAAGCGCTGCCCACTTTTTAATGAGAGTGTTTGTATTTTTGTTGCGGAGTTGTCGGAATCCAGCCTGTTCCAGAGCTCTCTGTGGCAGGCACCTTCTCTATGAAGAAGCCCCCGTGACCTCTGGTCTCCACGGTCACATCTCTCTCTTGCACGAGATCATCTAACTGCCCTGGCGGGAAGCATCTCCAGTCTCTTGCTTTGCAGGCAGCAGGAAGAAGCAAGTGCAGCATTTTCAGGCTCGAGTTCAGAGCAGCTCCCCTTAGGCAGGACGTGTGACGCGTTATTTTCATGACCTTCGCCTTCCTGTTGGCACCAGGGCCTTTCTGGCCTCGGGTCCCTGCACACTTTCCATCGATGGCTTCCGGGAATCGTACACAAAGTTCCTCTACCGCATCTTCCTGGGTCAGAGCCAAACGCTTCGTAATCACCGCTTCAAAGACTCTGCATCACGCGCTTCAGGGATGCTCCAGGGACAGGGAGAAAGGACGTGTGTACCAGAACTGCTGCCACTATTCTAAGTGTCTCCGCACCCCCTCCAGACCCCAGTGCTCAGGGCTGGTTTGCTGAGGGTCTACTCTGGACTGCACTCCAAGCCCTGTGCTGGCCCCCATGTGGGGGACCAGACTTCTGCTCATCCGGGCAGGATCCTACTTCCCAGCTCCAGGGAGGCTCCCTGGCAGAGCTGGAGAAGGGAGAGAAGGCAGAAAGATGGGAAAGGGCAGGAAGAAGCGGCGCAAAAGCTGTCTCCTCCTCACGCAGGACCCCCTTCTGCCCTCTCCTCCACTGGATGGGGAGACCCAGCTGCACACTCGTTTGCTCAGAGACTGACCTGCTTTCCACTCCGGTCTGAACTGGGCAGCTCCAAACCTCACTAAGCAGACGGAAGCCGGGACGAGCCCCAGGGCACAGAGTCTGACCTTCAAGGACCAGGTTTCCCCCCAAACCGGGCAGATCTGATGTACCTTTGGGTCAGCTCTGCCGTCTGACAGGAGCTGCCTTTCAGGGAGTGGCATCTGTCCTTCAGAACAAGCCCAGGGAGGGGGTGAGGGAGTGGGGAAGGGGGAGGGCAGGGGAGAAACAGTGGTGGACGGAGGTGGAGAGTAGGGAGGGAAAATAAGGGCCATCCTGCGGCCCGGGGGAGCCCTAAGTCTCGCCAGATGATGGAGAAAGTCTCCACTTCCAGCCCACTGTCCAAGGAGGGTCACTCAGCTTTTCTCTCTTCTACACAGACTGGAAGGAAATTCCACGCTTAAACACAAGCATGTAAGCGACTGGCCTGAGCCCCTAAGGATCCGTCCGCCTCGGCCATCCTGAAGTCCCCTCGCTGCCGCGGGCAGACAGCCCTGTCAGCCGAGAGGAGCTGGCCGGGTACGAGGTATCTGCCGGGAGCAGGGAGCTGGCCCCTGTCCCCTGCCCGGGCAGAGCGAGTCTGCGTTGGTCACACGGAGAACAGTTGCCCCTGGGATCTGGGGTCGGTTGGCACGGTCTGAGGTGGCCACGGTGTGCCCAGGGATGCTGGAATCCCATAAAACGAGAGCTCAGGGGCCTGGTGTCAGTCAAAGGGAGTGCAAAGGGGCAGCTGTTAACTTACCATGAGAGATTTTCTAGAAAAGTGAAATTGATTTTTGGTCAAATGCAGAGCACTGACAGACATGTTTCACAAAACCTAACAAACAGTTGATCCTTGACCCTTTCTCTGTCGCTCTCCAGGTCTGCACGTCTTTTTCTACCTGTTGAGGCTGACCAGAAGTCCATGGAAACTCAAGAATCTGGTGTCAGCCTGTGAATGAGCGATTCTCAACCTCAGCCGCCCGGCATGTTCACCCGACAGGTTGGTCTAACTCCAGTTCAAGCTCCACGCTCCCTGAGTCCGATTTCAGTGGCCTGGGGTCTGGGGTGGGCACAGGGATTTGTTTTTAAATGCTCACTGGGCATTTAAATGCTCCCAAACGACAATCACATAACTTCCAGCAATCACGCTCCTTGGTATTTGCAACGCAGAGGAGCTGAAAACTTAGGTCCACACGGAAACATCCTGCACGCGGAGGTTTAGAGCCGCTTTATTGCTAAAGTGCCAAACTCGGAAGCAACCAAGAGGTGAACGGATAAACTGTGGTCCATGCAGCCGATGGAATATTACTTGGCACTAAAAACAAATAAGCTATCAAGCTATGAAAAGGCACGGAGGAAACTTCAATGCATATGACTAAGGGAAAGAAGCCCATCTGAAAAGGCTACACACAACTGTATGACATTCTGGAAAAGGCGGAACTATGGAGACAGTAAAAAGATCGGTGGTTGTCGGGAATTGTGGGGAGGGAGGGGTGAATAGGTAGAGGATTTTTAAGGCCGTAAAACTACTCTGTGTGACACTGTAATGGCGGATACGTGTCATTATATACTTGTCCAGATCCTAGCATGTACGACACCAAGAGTGGCCTTACTGTAAACCATGGACGCTGCGTGATGATTACGTGTCTGTGGAGGTCCATCCATCGTAACAAACGCACGACTCAGGTGGGGATACTGATGGTGGGGGGCAGGGCAGAGCATAAGTGGGGACAGGGGTACAGGGGAAATCTCTGTACCTTCCCCTTAGCTTTGCTGTGAACCTAAAACTCTTCTTAAAATATAAAAAAAATTTTAAGTTGCATAACTTAACGTGGGCAAGAGTCTCCTCATGTGATTCACTGTATTGAACTTTCCATTGTTAAAACAGAGGAGTGACATATTTTTAGAGACTCTAATCCGGTACGTATGGATAAAAGCGGACTGTCTGGGCTTCCCTGGTGGCGCAGTGGTTGGGAGTCCGCCTGCCGATGCAGGGGACGCGGGTTCGTGCCCCGGTCTGGGAGGATCCCACGTGCCGCGGAGCGGCTGGGCCCGTGAGCCATGGCCGCTGAGCCTGCGTGTCCGGAGCCTGTGCTCCGCAACGGGAGAGGCCACAGCGGTGAGAGGCCCGCGTACCGCCAAAAAAAAAAAAAAAAAGTTAAAAGCGGACTGTCTGTGGCTGGCTGGCATGGCGGCCAAGTGCCTTTGGCGGGAAAAGCCTCGGCCGGTCTCCGACGACACTGAGAACCGCCCATCAGAGGAGCCACCCCCGCTCAGCGTCACCTAGAGCTCTGCACCCGGTGTTTCACCACTCTCCTCCCAGGTCAGGCATGGCAGAAGCTTCTGTCGGGGGTGGGGTGGAAACCCCTTGAAACTGCATAGAGTTTTCTGGATTTAAGGAATCCTTATTTTCCTGACCTGCCCCTGGCCGGTTGGGGGAACAGGGTCTGTGTTCAACCAAATGCAACTTGCAGAGAAGTCAAGACCCAGGGCAGTTGGTGGTCGAGGCCACCGGTGCCCACCATTCGCACTGCAGACGCAGTCATTCTTTGGGGCTGCACGATGCGTGTCTGAGTGGCTTCCAAGACAACCAATCCTTTGATGTTAAATTTAAATATATAAACTTTGAAGTTTCTCATCAGAGTTCCCCGGGAAAGGGAACTTTGGTTTTGGCGTCTTGCTTTTGCAGAGGACAGCTAATAATCATTTTTAAATCCCTGGTTCGATGGGTAGACCCCTTGGGCTAGAATCCCTTGGCATTCCTCAGGAGAGAGCCCTGCAGGCTTTGACAGCTCCTGGCCTGCCCAGGGCACCGACTGTGTGTGCAGGAAGGGACAGGGACCCGGAGGAGGGTGGGGCTCTCAGTTGCAAAGGGCCACCCTCCCCGCCCACGGACAGCTCCCTTTTCTGCTCTATGCACCCCTTTCGGCTTCCCCAGACGGCACATGGTAACAACCCACCGTTACACACAAGCGCCTCCAACATGGAGAGTCGACAGTTTCAAGAAATCCGTTAGAAGAAACAGCCAGTGTTGCAAACCTGGCAACGGTCTAGAGCTCTTTTTCTCCTTTCCCCATTTTAACTGTTAAAATTCATCTCCGACATCACACACATGGATGAAATCAACAGTCTCTTATCAGATCCCAAATCTGTCAGCCGATGTCTACCAGCCGCCTGGAGCTGAAAGCCTCTTAGCACATGTGTGACTTGAGCTGAACAGGGGCTGGGACGGCAGTGCAGGCAGCTTCGTTCTGGCGCCCGCGTTCCCAAACATTTGCTCTTTTAGAGTCGGGGAGGCAGCGATGCCTTCATTTCCTTCCGTCTCAGATCCATGGGCTTTCAGGCACGCTTCAGTGGGACCAGGAACCAGACTCATCCCTCTTCTCCTGCCCTTTCGTGCAAAGCCAGGTGTCCACGGGGGGCGGAGCTGGGGCGCAGCCCAGAAGGCTCAGGCGCCTGACCAGTGGGTGGACCAGGAAGAAGGGGAAGGCCAGCCAGCCCTGGGGCAGGGCTCACCCCACGCAACCCCATCCCACTGCTTTCAGGGCTGGGTGCTCTGCTCCCACGGAGGGTGGACAGCTCCGGGAGGGCTGGACCCCTGGCCAGATGCCACTGCACCTCCTCCAAGACATGCCTGCTCTCATGACATCTGCTGGAAAGAAACGTAACACCTCACAGAATGTAGGCATTCTGAGAACGGAGCTGCGCTTAATCCATCTACGTATTCCCAGGTGCGGCACAGAAGTACCAGTATTAACAAGGACCATTCACTGGGCATCTGCTGTGTGCCAGGCACTTTATATACATCATCTTGTGAGTGTTAACATCTTTTTTAAGCAGATAAATGGAAACAGCTGGAAATTAAGAAAACGTCCTGAGGTGGCAAAAATGGCAAAGCCCCTATGCGTTTCCCTGGACCCTTTTACGATCATAATTGATGAATGGATGAATGAATGAATGAATGACTGGGTGAGTGAGTGAATGAGAATCAGTCTCTGCATCTACCTGTCTGAAATGCACAGGAGTTCAGGTCTGTGCGGCCAAGGTAGGGCCACCAGCCTCATCCAGGTGGGGGCTGTGGGCTCAGGCTCACGGGCAGCAGAAGCAGAACGTCCTTCCTCTCCCACAGCCTTCACGCCTGAACCCAGCACCACCGCTGCTGAGACTGAACAGTCCCAGGGTCTGCAGCTGGTACCCAGGACAGCCGGGGCCGCCGTTCCGGCCTGCGGGCAGGAGAGCACGTCCCAACTCAGGCAGGAGGCCAAGGCTTCGTGCTCGTCAGGTCTTCAACTACTTCGGCAAGGCCCACCCATACCAGGGTGCGGGCAGTCTGCTTTACTCAGTCTAGCAGTGCAAGGGGCAGCTCATCCAGAGACACCCTCGTAGACACACCAGAATAGTGTTGGATCAAATATCTGGGCACTGAGGCTCCGTCCAGTTGACCCACACACAACATTAGCCACCACTCTACCCAGACACCCCATAGGCTCTTAGACCCTACAACGTCCAGAACTGGCCTCCGTGCCTTCCCCGCCCCCAGCCACCCCTCCCGCCGCGAGTCGCCCAAGCCAGGACAGGCCGTCATAGCCTCCGAGCCCCGTGGACTCCACCCCTGGCAACATCTCTGAGTCCTCTCCCAGGTCTCCGCCCCCAGCACCCGCCTGACTCTGGGCTCCATCACTCACCTGAGGCTTGGCCCCCACCTGCCTGCTGCTATCCTCCACCCTCCAGGCTTTTTCTCACTTTCTGTCCTTCTGAAAGGCGGTGCCCTGGCCTGGAGTCTGTGGGGCTTTCCTCGCGGGATGAAATTCCCACTCCTGGGCTTGTCACGGAGCGCTGCCTGCCCCTCCCCGGGGGGATCTGACCAGTGACATGGCTGCCACTCCCCAGTGGTGACCCCTGGCGAGAGACGCAGCCTCTAGCTCCCCACACCGGGTCCCCTCTAAGAGGCCTGAGGGCGGAGGAAGGGCAGGTGGTCGGTCCCATTCATGGTTCTGTTCATTAAGACCTCAGGGAGCGGGGACAGCGTCATCCCCTGAGGGGTGTCCATTCTTTCACTCACTAAACATATCCTGAAACAGGATTTCACGACTGCACCAGGCCAGGCCTGGGGAGGGGAAGAAAAATAATGCTTGATCTATAATTGAGGGACCAAGACGTGCTTGAAGTGCAACTGACAATGCAAGGCCATGAGAGGGATACGGTTGGTACCTACAGTTTTCTAGATACAGGAAATGCTAATGAAAGGAAGGAGGGTGGGAGGAAGGAAGGAGGGAAAGAGGACAGAGGAAGGGGAAGAAGAAAGGTGTTTACCCAACGGTGCTGAAAATGTAGGTCCACCCAAACACCTGAACACAGATGTTAACAGCATCTTTGTTCATAATCGCCCAAACTCAGAGACAGCCAAGACGTCCTCCAATAGGTGAACGGATAAATGAACTGTGGTCCATCCAGACAACGGGATACTATTCAGCTCTAAAAACAAATGAGCTATCAAGCCACGAAAAGACGTGGAGGAATCTTTAACGCATGTGACTGAGTGAAAGAAGCCAACCTGAAAACGCTACACGCTGTATGATTCCAACTGTATGACATTCTGGAAAAGGCAAAGCTATGGCGACAGTAAAAGGATTGACGGTTGCCTGTGGCTGGGGGGAGGGAGACATAAACAGGCAGAGCACAGAGGACTTTTAGGGCAGCAAGTCTACTCTGTATGAGACTGTAATGGGGACACATGTCATTACACATTTGTCCAAAGCCACAGAATGTACAACACCAGCAGTGAACCTAGAGCACACTACAGGACTCTGGGTGATAATGACATGTCAGTGTAAGTTCATCAACTGAAACAGATGCACGCATGGTGGGGAGACCGACGGTGGAGCAGGCTGTGCATTGTGGGGTTGGGGTGTATATGGGGAACCCCTGTATCTTCAATTTAAAACAAGTGTCTATTGAAAGAAAGCAAGAAGAAAGGGAAAAGAGGGAGGAAGGGTTCTACAGGGAATTGAAACCAAGTTTGTGAAAATCCCTTTTTTTGGAAACACAACGGCCCCTCCTGGCCCCCAGTTATCACGTGGTCTGTGATCCCTGCCTCACTTTAGGTCTGAATCTCCTGAAAGCGGCTGTCCGCTCACCGGTCCTCAGTTCCCTTGGGGCAGCAGCAGAGGCCCGTTGACATCTCTGGTCCTTGGCCCCCCGGAAGCAGGGTGACCCCTGGGCTCTGTGAGCAGGCACCTGGGCCTCCCCGCGCCCGTCTGCTCGGCAGGGGCGTCTGGGTCTCCAGCCTCATGTTAGCATCAGCTTCCTCTGGGGCTCAACCTTCTTGACCCTCCTCCCATGGGTCCCCGCCTCTCTTTCCCTTCTCTGTGTCGACGCCCCTGCCTCCGTCTTCTGCAAAGGGCCTTATAAAAGCTGAGCTGAGCCCAGGGCCCCCGGCTCAGTCGGGACATCTTCAGGGGACAGTGGCCTTAGAGGGACTGTGTGGGGTTACCTGGTTCGCCTTTTCCTCCCTCGGACTTGAATATCCAGTTTAAACTTTAAACTTGGTTCTCGATCATGGCAATTCTCTATATATACTTCTTAAGCCTTTCTTCTAAAGTCTATAGTACATGCATATATGCCCAACACCAAGAATCCTCAAATGACATTTTCCTTTCTCCCCAAATTCTTACTGATGCGTCTTCATAGATCAAAATTTAATCTAGATAGTAGTCCCCATTACTGCTTCCCTGTTTCTCTTTTTCATTTCATAGCGAATTCAAAATTTATATGACTGTACCGTGAACTATTCAAGATGTACACAATGTCTATAGAATAATTCAATACACTACTGTGCATCCACCATCTGATTAAAGAGATAAACCGTTGCCCGTATGTTTGAAGCTCTCATGGTACCAGCTCCCCATGAACAGGTAAACCGTGAAATCAGACCTTACAATCGCCATGCTTTGCTTCACATGGTCAGTACATATACATGCATCTCTACACAGGATATAGTATCATTTCCATGTTTTATATTTATTATAAATGAATCTCAGTATATGTATTCTTCTGCAACTTGCTTTCCTTATTCGACACTACATTTTTGAGATTCACGCATGTGTCTCCTGCATTTTTCATGGCTGCATAGTACTCCCTACGTGAATACAGCACAATCCATGAATCCATTGTTTTACTGGCAAACATCTAAAGAAGTGGTACTATGAGCATTCTAGGACAGGTCTTCTTCCGTCTTTCAATGTGGTCCATCATCTTAACAGATTTCCTAATGTTAAACCAGCTCTGGATTCCCTGGAGAAGCCCAACTTGGTCATGACGTCTTTTTTTTCTTTTTAATAAATTACTGGATTCAGTTGGAAACTTTAACACGGAGGCCTGCAGGCAGCTGCAGGTGGCAGCTGGCCGATCGCAAAGCCAGGACCGTCCTTGAAGGGCCTCGTGTAACTTCAGGTGGGCAGCATAGCCGACTCCTTCCTGACTGTTGCAGGCGCCCAATCCACGCCTCCCGCCCCCTCTCCTCCCCCTGGGGAGGCCCTCCTCCCGGCTCCAGGCCCCCGGCCAATGTCTGCTTTCCTTGTAGAGCAGAGAAGGATGTCAGCTGCCACATGGGCCCCCGCCACCGTCCCCCCCAAGCTGGGTCATTGCCAGGTAGCGGGCCTGCCTCTCCTCCTGTCCCTAACTGAGACTCGGCCGTCTGCTGGGAGAACCCCAATCCACCCAGTGTCCATGCTCACCTCGCCACCCCTAGGGCAGCAGGAGAGAATGCCACCTACACAGCCAGGTGCCACCTTGCTGGTGGAGGTTAATACTGGAGAATCAGCTTGGGACAGAGATGCAGGTCACGTCTTACTGAAAGGTGATGGGGCACTTGCATGAGAAGCACAATTTCTTCACAAGGATGCAAGGACTTTAAGAGATCATTTGGTAGAGTGCTATTTGGGGGGAGGGGAGAGGGAGGGGGAGGGGAGGGGAGGGGGGAGGGGAGGGGGGAGGGGAGGGGGGAGGGGAGGGGGGAGGGGAGGGGAGAGGGAGGGGTCTTCCAGGATCTGCCTCTTCTGCTCCCCTCCCCACTTCAAGCAAGTCAGCAGCTGTTGTGTTCGATGCCCTCGGGGGAGCATGTGGTGGGGTCTACCTCTGCCATCACCGGATCTCCCTTCTGGCTTTTTTATTTTGTAGGAAACCCTAAGTACTTGGGGAAACGGAACTTAAGCACCTGGAAGAAACGTAAATGATCACGCAGGCTTAAAAGAGGTGCCCAGCCACTTCTGCCGTCGTAACACAGTCCTGCCTCTCCGAGAGGACAAACCCCAGAAAGGAAAGAGCCGCGGGGGGTGTCTGGCCCGATGCGCCGCAGGCAGCACACGGATTCTCCGCCTCTGGTGCGACAGTGGAGCAGTGGCACCTGCTCTCAGCAGCAGCCTGGGTGTGTGACGCCCGAGGACCAGATGGACGCCCGCACATCAGCGCTGTGTTAAACCCGGGGGCTGGGAGAGACGGAGCCCTGGGGACCAGCATAGTCACACGCCCCATCTGCCAGCGCGCAAGCTCAGGGTTAGAAAATGCATTGGGGAAAACGTGACACGGAAGGTCGTCCGGTCCGTGGGCCATGAGGCACACTTGCCACACCTCATGCAGGGGTGGATTCTGCCCGCTGTGTCTCTTGAGCCCAAAGCTGCAGCTCAGGCTGTGCCTCCTCGTGACTGCAAATTGCAGACACGCCCCGGGAAGAGGCAGCAGCAGCCCAGGCGCCTGGCTTGCACACGGGTACCCGGGGACCGGAAGGGACCCACCAGGCTGGCTTTTAAGGCTGCGAAAAGCCAGCGCAGGGAGAAGGGCTCTGGAAGTTTCCAGGCTTCCTGCCAGCTGCGGGAGCCACGTGCTGCCAGGTCCTGTGCATCCCCGCGGCAACACGTCATGCCAGCATCGGGCGTGTGAGTTCGAGACTCCTTGTTCTTAATTTCTCCCCGGCTGTCATCATCACCTTATTATGCCTCTGTGCTTTTCCCGTTGGGACAGGGGCCTTTGACACTCCACAGGCTGCATGTGATTAGACGCGGTGGAGCACGCTGGTGGTTCTGTTTTATTAAGGGAAAATGGAAATAAATTCACTGCACAGAAAAGATCAAACCATGAAATCACACAGAACCAGGAATGGACCAGAAGGTTTCTCTGCATCGTGCTCGGTCCCGATTCCTCAGGTTAACCATTAAATTGTCTTTTAAAGCCATTTTCTTTACTTCTCCCCTTTTTTGAACTAATCCTCTCCAACCATCCAGCACAGATTCAGAACCACTAACCTAGAAAAGAGGGGAAAAGTGAAGGTCGCCTTGGTAACGGGAGACTTAGAGTGGCTGCATCTCCCTGCCTGGAGGATCTGATCCGTGCATTCCTGAACTGCTCTTGCGGCCAGGCTCTCAGTATCCTTGCCTGGAGGCAGCGACGAAGCTTGAAAAAGACAGCGCCAACACCCCTGCGTTTGCAGGACCATCTCTGCCTGCTGATACAGCCCCTGCTTCTCCCTCGGGATTTCTCAATCTGCTCTTGGTGTCTGTTGCAAATCTGCCTTTCCCCCGTTTTATCCGTTTTATCCTCACGTCTCTGTTTAGATCATCAGAAATGATTTTGGAAATAAAATTGTACCCTTCGACCCAGAAATTCCCACCTGGGAATCTAGCCGAATGCGCTAATCCACAAGACAGAAAAAGCTGTGGGTCTGAAGATGTTCACAGCAGCGTTTTTTATACGGGTGACAGATGGACGGCAACTTGCATAGGAAATCATAGGAGGATGACTATGCAACGTGTAGTATATACAAGAAATGGATAAAAATGGAGTCAACAAAATTATAACCAACACTACCTGGCAATAGAGAAAAACACATATCACAATCTTACATCTTCAAAGAATACAAAATCACACACACAGCCGATAAAATATGTACACACAAGAGAGGGCTAGAAGGAATGTACAAAATACTATTAGTTGAGGTGTTAGGTGAGAAGCCTTAAGCATGATTTCCCCTGCTTTTCTAATTAATAAAATGAATAGCACCCTTAACTTCTTCAAATATAAAACAGCATCATAACTTAGAAAAGGTTTCTTACCAGTTATTAATTAAAAAAACAAAAACCTCTTATGTATGTGGCCAAGTGAGTCAAGAAAGATAAAAGTTGAGCTTTTTCAAATCTGGAAAAAGACGTCTCTTCACCAGAGCACTGACATTGCTCTTCTCGCCACCTGTATTTTGTTTACGTTCCTCTAGGTAAAATGCTAATTTTTTATTACCTGTCTATTCTGTTGGAGGCTACCTTCCACGTGACCTCTGGGTCTCCAGGTAACCATTCTCTGATTGAGCCTCTCTATTGTTGCTGCATAATCACGGCCTTTCCCTCAGCACCGTAGGCTCAGAAAGTCATCGCTTGTTAGGACTGGAAGGGATGTCAGAGCTCACCTCTCCCGTGTTTCTCCAAGTGGGGTCAGCTGAGGGTGGGGATGTACGGGCTGTGCTTTTCCTTCTTCACTTCACTGTGGGTTGATAATTGCATCATAGCTCTAAGCAGAAGGCATTTAGATGTAGTTTTATAATCATATATATTTAGGTGTCATTACAGTAGAAGTATTTTCAGTCAACACTGGGGAGCACGGGAATCCTCTTTCTTTACAAGGGACCGGGCCCTTATGAAGCCTCCACCTGCCTTCAGGCGCTGAGGACCCTGAGTCCCGGGAGGGGAGTGGCCAGTTCTGCTCCCTGGGGGCGGGGGAGGCTGCGGCATCGGCGAGCTTAGCTCTCAGGATGTAGAAGTTCCAGCTGGCGCTCATCCGTCAGAGTCCATCACAGGTCTGAGAGCTCACTGATGCTGTGCGCTCCCAGGCCGGCGTTTCAGCGATGGTCAGATTCGTGCATCCAGCCAGGACCTCGCCTCTGGTTCCAGATTTACATCCCGAGCTGCACACTGGACATATCGTCCTGGACATGACTCAGCCAGAACAGATGCCCCAAGTCCTCCCTGTGACGAGGACTCCCCCCTGATCAAACTTTAGTCGGGTTCTCCTGAGCCTTCTTCTTGGTCTGCTGACCTTAGCTGGCAGAGCCCAGGCTGTCAGGATGCTGGCCAAGCCATTTTAGCAAGAGTCCCCCAACCCTTGACACCTAACCAAGTTCCTCTTGGTAACTTTCCACTCACTGACCCCCTCACTCTGCCCTCACCCACTGGCTATACATCCCCGGCTGCCCCTGTTAAATTCACTCTCTCTCTCCTACGACCATAGTCTTGAATAAAGTCTTCCTTGCCTGTTTCACTCTGTCCGATTTTTCTTGGACACCCCCCAGAGTCCACAAACCTGTGCTGTTTCTCCACCAGCCCCCAGCTGCCTGAGCCATGAAACCCAGGGGCCGTCGTCCTTGTGCCACCCTCCCCTTCTTCTTTGCATCCAATCAATCCGTGTCCAATCTGTCCACTTCTCCCTCCCTCCCTCCCTCCTCCCTCTCTACCCTGGTCCCAGGCACCACGGTCTCCAGCCAACGTGACTGCAGGCTCCTCCAGCTGGTCTCCCCACTTCCACATGGGCCCCCCTCCAACCCATTCCACGCAAGGCGGCACTCACCCACCTAAACCTTTCCAGGGCCGTCCCTTTCTCTGAGGTTGAAGTCCGACCCTTCACCTGGCTACAAGGCCACACGGAAGACTGGTGCACGTCCTCCTCCTCGGCTGCATCTCACCGTCACCTGCCACCCCGTCCCCTCCACTACGAGCCTTGCTGATCATCTGTTGGTCCTCAATCACCTCATCTCTGCCTTTGCCCGGGCTCACAGCGTCTTCCACTCAACAGCAGCTTCTCACCTTTGGGTCTCGGTTTAAATATCAACCCTGCAGAGACCTTCCTGGTCCATAAATCTAAAGGGGGACTCTGTCGCTCTGTTTCATGCCTGTGCTTAGTTTAGCAAATTGTGGTTAGGAGTTTATCTCATGTGCCCGCACGGTCGTGGGTGTGTGACAATGACACGGCTGCCATCGTGGGGCTGACATTCTAGCGGGAGGGAAGCCGGATGACACATCGGCAGATAAATATGTGTGGTTTGTGATGGGAGCTATGAGGGAACTAAGCACAGGCTTGAGTTTGATTAGCTACCCTGGACTATTTACAGGTAAAATGAAGTAGTCGAGAGAAGAGAGAGGGGGAGTGGATAAGTAAATGGGATAAAACGTAAACGAGTGGCCAATCAGAATAAAAGCTATATGGGAGTCCCTTGTACTATGTTTGTAACTTTCCTGAAAGTTTAAAATTGTACTAAATGTTTTTTCTTTAAAAAAACCTAACTCTGATCCCATCCATCGGTTTTGCTCATTTCCCTCTCGCCTTGTCTGTAGCTGAGATTGGAGGTGCCGCGTCTTCCCCACCAGGTGGGTGAACGGCCGGGTTGGGACAAATGCAGGCAGGGGTTTTGTCTCCCAGCACGGAGAGCAGAGCGGGTCCCACAGCTCTCGCCCCACCTGGGCACCATCTCACTGTCATTTGGCTTCTAAGTGATAGGGTCCGTGTGTTAAACTGCAAAGTGAATCACAGAAAACTAAAGCCAGGGAGAGTGTCCACTGGATAAAGGACCAGCGGCTGTTGTCACCTTGTCCAAAGGGAGAAAGCCCTGGATGGGACGGAGAAGGAGCAATTGTCTCTGCTGCGTGAATTGGGCGGGGGGGGGGTGGGGTGGGCGGTGTTCAGAAGGGCTGATAAGGGAGGGGAAGGTGGCCTCGCTCCAGGAGTCCTTTAAGGAGCAGTGTTTCCTTTGTGACCTGTTTCCTTCTGGATGCGCCACAGGAGGAAGGACCCGTACCAGCATTTCATGCCCCGGCCAGGTCCTTCCCATGTGTCCTCTGCTGTAGACAGCTGGCATTCTGAGCTGCCTCAGCCTTCCTGGCAGCGCCCCGGGGATGTGACCCAGCCTCCCCCATCAGACGCATCTGCGCAGAGTCCCAGGGACTTGAGTCCGGAGTGGTTGCGGGAGATGGAGAGCCCGGGCGGGCAGGGCCAGTGGCTGGCGTGTCTGTGTCTGTGTACCCACGGCGAGGCTGCAGGCGTGGCTCCCGGAGGTCCCGCCACCCTGCAACTTAGCCAGCACACATATATATTTGCATCTCACTGTCTGCACACTACTTTTATTGTGGTAAAATACACACAACACAGCATCTACCGTCTTCGCCGTTGTCAAGTGCACAATTCAGGGGCATCAAGCTCTTCCTTGAGGCTGTGTAACCGTCACCGTCATTGAATGCTAGAATTTTTCATCCCCCCAAATGGAAACCTGTACCCGCTAAGCAATCCCTTTCCACCCCTCCACGCCCAGTGCCCGGCAACCACTGATCTGCATCCTGTCTCTATGGACCTGCATATTCTGGACATTTCATACAGGTGGAATCATACTCTCCGTGGCCTTTTGTGTCCGGCTTCTTCCCCTCAGCGTAGTGCTGTCAAGGTTCATCCCTGCTGCAGCGTGTTGTCAGAACTTCACTCCTTTTTAGGGCTGAATAGTATTCCATTGTACGTATAGACCACACTTTGTGTAACCATTCACTCGTTGATGGACATTTGGTTGTTCCCAACTTTCGTCTACTGTGAATAGACACAAGTTTTTGTTTGAAGTCTTTGTTTCAATTCTTTTGGGTTCAGTCCCAGGAGTGGAATTGCTGGGTCATGCGGTAGTTCTATGTTGACTCTTTGAGGAACAGCCAGACTGTTTCCCTCAGCATCCTTTTAGTACATTCTTTTGTACTTAAGAAAATGGGCAGCTAAGAACCCTGACTACTCTCTCACTCTCAGCTTACGGATGGGAAAACTGAGGCTCAGGGAGAGAGTGGTTTGCCCGAGGCTCCTGGCGGGCAGGGGCTTGATCCAGGCCACAAACCCTTCAACGGTTTAGTGGCCAGACTTTGGGACGGTGAGATTCCCTTCGTGCCTTATTTCCTGCTAAAACCATGCAGTGATTCCCAATAGGGGTCCCAGGCTCCACGCATCAGTGACAAGGGTCTGGAGGCTGTTGTGAACATCTCACACAGCGAAGTGAAAACCTCCACGTTCCCCCAGCGAGGCTGCTCAGGCTGCCTAAAATGTCAAGTTTCTTTGCTTCGGGCAGGAATTAAATCAGCCCGGGTGGTAATAAGGTTGTGTCCTGCTGACCAGAGACCCTGGCTGGCAGTTATGTATATCTTTGATTAATTTTAAAAATGAGAAAATGAATAAATTATTGCTTGGTAAATGCAGCTGTTTGGTAGATGAGAATCTCTTAAAACATGGGGTCCTTGGGGAGAAAAATCACAGATGTGTTTCTCGGGGGTTAAACAATTCATGAAAGCTTCGGCCTTGGCCGGGCACCCAGCGATCTGGGTCTGGTCTGGGATGTGCTGTTGACACGTTGGACTGCACGCAAGTGACCACGGCTGTGAGGGCCTCAGTCCCCTCCTCCCTCCCAAGAAGGGGCGACTCTCTGTGCTGGCCTGTGATTCTGACCCACGACAGGGGTAGGCGAGAGATGCCTTTCTTCTGGAGGCTGTGGTGCAGTCTGGCCTCTGCCAGCATCTCAGCATCATCAGAGACAAGAGATCCTGCAAATGGGGAAGGCCCAGGACAGCTCCATCCCTCCAGACTCTTCTGCCGCTGTCCCTCCATCCCAGAGATGGACTGGTGGCGCAGTGGTTAAGAATCCGCCTGCCAATGCAGGGGACGTGGGTTTGAGTCCTGGTCCAGGAAGACCCCACATGCCGCAGAGCAACTAAGCCTGTGTGCCACAACTACTGAGCCCATAAGCCACAATTACTGAAGCCCGCGCGCCTAGAGCCTGTGCTCTGCAACAAGAGAAGCCACCGCAGTGAGAAGCCCACGCACCGCAATGAAGAGCAGCCCCCGCTCGCTGTGACTAGAGAAAGCCCGCGCACAGCAACGAAGACCCGACACGGCCAAAAATAAATAAAATTAAAAAAATTAAAATTAAAAAAAAAAAAATCCGCCATTCACCGTCATCGTCGGCTGGTCCCACCAGGCCCCAGGCGCTTCCTCTCTTTCCAGCCTCCCGTCTGCGTTGCTTCCACAGGGCCCGCCGCTGGGCTCCCCGGCAGTTCCCCCCTGCTCCCCTGGCCGCCGTATGTTCTTCTGCTCTTTCCTTGCACACCTGTGGCCACATCACTCCTCAGCATCTAAGGTAGCCACGGCTCCTGCCCTTTCCGGCACATCCCCACCAGCCTTCTGGAAGCCTGGGCCCAGCCACGTGCAGCCCCCAGGTGGGGCTGGCTCTTCCCTGCCTCCAAGCCTTTGGCTCTTCCATAATTGCTTTCTTGACATTTGGCTTGAAAGAGTGACAGAGAGCTTAGCATTTTGATTTCTGGCGACACGCAGTGTCCCTGCCAACAAACGTGGTAAGTCCCAGGGAGCCAGAGCACCAGGTTCCTACGGGACTTTGAACCAGTCCGTCACTGTCTGGAAAGCATCGTAACCGCCTACAGAACCATCCTTACAGACACACAAAAAATTAACATCTGTAAAGGACTTAAACACGCGAGGACAGGCGCCTGCCAGTGAGTAAACATACTGGTAGCTCCTGAGGGCAAAAAGCTCTCGTGTCGCGAATACCAGTGTCCCCGTCCCATTAATCCTCCAATGCATGTCGCCACCCTCTTTGACAAATGTCCAGGCAGAAGGGTCTTGAGGGGCGGGCCCAGTGGGAAGGAAGCCTGGGGAAGTGCCGGGCTGAGCGGCTCCCTCTGCTTCCCCGGCCCGGCCTCCAAGCGCTCTGCTCAGTTTGGACTCCAAGCTTCAGCTTCCCTAGTCCTCTGGCCAGAGACTAGCTGCCCTTCACAGGGCCCTTCACTGCACGCCATTTCTAAAGGCCTTGCTTACCAAGGAGGCAGCAAAATACAGGAGGAGACATCTGGAAACGATGCTGGGCCTGGAGCCAAGTGTTCTATCCTGGGCCCTGCAGGGGTCTGGCTGGCAAGTAGCTGGATGACTTTGGGCCAGTCTGGGAGACGCTGTTGGTTGCCTATGAAATAGCATCCCCATCCCCCTTATTTTTTTGGTAGAGCCTCTTTTCCTACAATAGAGGCTGGAAATGACAGACACTTCCTTTCCCAGGTCTTAAAAAAGCTGGAGTGTGGGCCTGTGAACCACTCCTGGCCAATGAGACTTGAAGGGAAGGCTGAGAAATGTTTTCTCTATAAGAAAAAGAAATTTGTGAGGAGAAACTGAGATCCCTTGCCCTCTCCATTCCTGCTCTTGGAGGCTGTGTGGAGATATGCTGGTTGGTGCTCTTGCAGCCATGTTGTAGCCATGAGGGGAAGACATCGCCCACCTGCTGCAGCTGGCAGAGCAGGAGGAAGAGGCTGGGGTCTCAGTGACGACACTGGACCACGGAACCAGCCCTGCCTCCTCCAGACTTGTTGTACAATGAGAGAATTGTCTAGTCAGTCTCCATTTGTTCTTCATCCAACTAATACAAGTCATTTTACTTCTCTGGGCCTCAGCAATTCATCTCTAAAATGGAGCCACCGGACAAACAATCTCTAAGGTTCCTTTGAGTCCAGACCTTCCAGGATAGCGCCATGTGACACTACATTTTTCCAGAAGCTTCCCAGACCTTGCAATCCCTTTAGCTGGGAGTGTGGCCTTCTCTGAACCCACAACCAGATCTCCTTTTTCCCTTTCACTGTCTACTTACCAGGCCCCATGCTAGCAGCTTTCCCATACGTGGTGTCACGTAGTCCTTGCAACACGGACTGTCCCATCCTGCAGATGTGCACCGCGAGGCCAAGAGGTGTTCTCGAGGAGCCCACATTTGAGCTTACCTCTGCCTGGCTCCAAAACCCAAGTTTTTAACCATTTTGCTAAACCTCCTGTGTTTTCTTGAAAACGTGCTTTAAGTGACCCCATTCAACAGTATTTTTCAGGTCCTGAGGCCCACACACGGCATCAGTCCAAGAGTGAACAGACTCTCCCGGCCTGGGTTGAACAGCCAGTGAACGCTGCCGAGAGCCTGCTGGAGGGGCCGGCACAGAAGAGGCCGGTCACCTGCGTGCGGGCACCCAGACTGGGACAGCGCAGCGTGACCTCAGAGCCGGCCAGCCCCGGGGCCCGCTTCAGGGAGGCCGGCCCTGCTTCCTCTCCCTCGGCCGGGTTCTGCCCGTGGGGACAGAGGAGCTCAGGTAGCCAGCCTCCCCGTGCCGCGAGGAGGCCCTGCCGCCCGCCCGGCCCGTGCGGTGAGTGACACACAGCGACGTGAGCGCTGGCCGCGGCCCTTGCTGGGGAGCGGCCATTTGCCAGGCGCTGAGCCCTCATCCAAGGGGTGAGGCTGTGAACAGACCCAACACGCTTCCCTCTGGCGGGGCCGCGGCTTCATTCTCATCACCTGGGTCTGAATTAATCCAGGCCAGAGGGGCAGGGGGGAGGGGAGGAGAGGAGGGAGGGGCTGCTTGCCCAGGCCGAGGCCTCGCAGGGCGGGCGAACCAGAAAGGGCTGCAGGTGTTATCTGGACGAGCTCCAACTCCCCCGTGACCAGCCGGACCGCCCTCGCCTGGGCGGAACGGAGAGGTGCCTGGCTGGGGGCCCAGTGAGAGCCCCTCGCAACTCCGCCTGGGACGCCCTGCCCGCAGGGCCTGGGGCACAGCCTGCGCTGGGGCCCTGCAGTGAGAGCCGGTCGGGCCCTGCACTTCCTCCTGCCCCGAGGGGCAGATCCCTGGGCGGCCCAGGAGCCTGTCTCTACCGGGGAGAGCACCTGGGAACCGCTCCCCTCTGGCCACTGGTGTCGAGGGCATCCACACCCGCGGGCCCTCTCTGCGCAGCCGGGCCCGGCCTGGCTGGCTTCGCCTCAGTTCAGAGCCAGCTGGGAGGCTCCCCTGCGTCTCAGCTGTGGGATCTGGGCCCTGAGGCCGAGCTACCAGTTCGGACACCGCTGCCCTCCGGATGTTCTGCCCAAGGGGCTGCCCGGCCGGTGCACTGAGGCTGAGAGAGACCGAGCCTCCTGGGAAGGTGAGGCTTGAAGGCCTCCCTCCACCCAAAGACACGGCAGCCCCCATTTACTAGGGGTTCCCTCCACGGCCACGTGCGGGGCCGTCTTTTCAGAGTCCTAAGGACAAGAGGTTGCTCCCTCTGTCTTGGGATCCCTATTTGCTTCCTAGGGCGCCCACAGACCGGGTGGCCTAAAACAACAGGAAGTATTCTCTCACATCTCCAGAGCCATCGGCAGGCCATGCGCCCTCTGATTCCTGTAGGGGGTCCCTCCTTGCCTCTCTTAGCTTCTGGTGGTCTGTCTTCACATGGCTGTCTTCTTATAAGGACACCAGGCATCGTGGGAATCTTAATCATTGCGTCTCCATGGACCCCGTCTCTAAATGGGGTCTCGGCCTGGAGGTGCTGGGGTAGGACTTCAAGGTCCCTTTTGAAGGATGGATGCCCGTTCAATCGTAACAGGGCCCCGAGGATCTAAGGGGGACGTGTGCAGCCTGGCGAAGCCTCAATCCTCCTGGCTAAGGAGCGCATGGCTCCAGCTCAGAGCATCTCTGGACGTGACACACACACACATACACACGGATCATCTGGGACCTGGATAAATGCAGGCTCTCATTCAGCAGGTCCAGGAAGGGGCCCGGGACTCTGCATTTCTCGTGCTCCTGGTGGGGAAACCACACGTTACAGAGCAGGGGGCAGGTCCACTGAGCCTTCCTGAGGAGGTCAGGTACCAGCGGCCCCTCCCCCATGGAGAGGCGGACGGAGGAACACCCCAGCTTAACAGCATCCGCACGTACGCCAGGCCTCACTCTGGCCCAGCTCTCTGGGGCCAAACCCCTGGGAAGGAGAGGACGGCAGACTGAGCTGCCTTCACCTCTGCCTGGGTTTCCTTGTTCACCCAACTCAGTAACATCCTGTGCTTCATTTCTCTTGGGAAACACCTTAGGAAGGGGTTGCCGGGTCATATAGTGAATGCATGTTTAACATTTTTTATAACAGCTTTATTGAGATATAATTATCATCCTATAAAATTCACCCTTTCAAGGCACACAGTTCAGTGAATTTTCATGTATTCAGACAGTCAAACAATCATCCCCACCTTCTAACTCCAGCACGTTTTCCCAACGTGGGTTTTTAAGAAAAATACGGATTCACTTGTAATGGTCAGTATATCGTGCTAAAAACTGAGAGTGTTGCCCTCTTCAATCCATTCAACCCTCATCACAACCCCCGAGTGACTGGAATCGCCATCTCACATTATTGTTCCTGCAGCTGCACCCTGTCCCCTCCCCCGTGTGGCCACTCTCCTTGGAGAGAGCTGCCTGCCCCAGGTGTGTGGTCGACTCAAGAATGATCTTGCCCGCAGAGTCCCCGAGCCCCTTCTACACCCATCTCTATGCCTGCTCCCTCGGCGCCGAGCTGCTGTCTCCACTTTGGAGCCGTGGTGCTGTGAGATGCGTGGAAATGTGAGATGCAGCACGTGTCATTTGTCTCTTTTCCTTTGTGGTATAGTTTACGCACAGCGAAAGGCACAGATTTTAAAGCATACAGTTTGATGAGTTTTGACAAATGCACCCGTCCACGTAAACTGCATGTCTATCAAGATAGAGAACATTCCCGTGGGCCCCTTTCCATCAATCTCTTCCCAGGCCCAGGCGACCTCTGATCTGCTTTTAGCCCCTACAGATGAGTTCCGGCTGCTCTGCAGCTTCCTGAAAGCACTGCTCTGATGACTAATAATGTTGAGCATCTTTCCAACTTATTGGCCATTTATAAATCTTTTTTTTTGTCAAGTACTTGTTCATTTTTTAAAAAGCTTTTTTTAAAAATTACTGAATTATAGGACTTTTCCCCATTTTTCAAAAGATTTTTTTAAAAAATTATTATCGAATTGTAGGAATTCTTTGTATATTCTGGATATAAATCCTTTGTTGAATATACGTGTCACGATATTTTCTCCCAATCTGTGGTTTGTCTATTCTTTTTTTTTTTTCTTTTCTGGCCACACCGCGCGGCATGCAGGATCTTAGCTCCTGACCAGGGATCGAACCTGTGCCCCCTACAGTGGAAGGGCAGATTCTTAACCACTGGGCCGCCAGGGAAGTCCCCCTATTCATTTTCTTAATGACGTGTTTCAAAGAGCAGATGTTTTAAATCTTGGAAAAGTCCAGTTGATCATTGTTTTTTCTTTACTAGCTCTTTCTGTGTCCTCTCTAGGCAGTCACTGCCTCCACCCAAGGTCACAAAGATAGTCCTTTACATTTTCTTCTCTAAGGCTGCTAGGAAGGTTTGGGCTTTTATATTTAGGCTCCGTCTTGAATTAATTTTTGTGTGACGTGTGGCATCGGGGTTGATTTACACGGGGACCCAGCTGCTCCAGCACACCTGTCGGAAAGACTTTCCTTTTTCCATTGACTTGCTTCGCATCCTAGTTGTTTCTTATTAGTAATAAAATATAGATGACTTCAAACGAGTCACTCAGTGGATTCGAAGCCGTTAAAAATAGATCGCAAAGTTTCCTCTGTAATAATGCCAGTCTCACACACCTGCGTCCTGAAAGCCCTTCTTGTTTGGGAGAGAAGGGCGACTACACGGCCAGCAGGCCACGGTCGGCACACAGCCCCGGGCACCCGTCCTGCCCGAGGGCTCCAACGGCCCAGGGTGTAGCCGGGACACAGCTGGGACGCGCGGCTTTAGTGTTGAGCCCACTGGTTAAACTGATTTCCTCCTTGGATCGATCCTTGTAGTTTAACCAGCCTCACGTGCCCTCCTTGAAGTCTCCTGTTTAACTCAATGCGGCCTGGTCTCCCCGCATCCTTTGGAAGTGTGTGCAGGCCAAGCCCTCTTTGAGTCTTGTGTCCGAACAGACAAACACATGTGCACGTGCGGGCCTGCACTTGGGGAGCAAAGGCTGTGGAGGGCGCCCCCCATCTCACACCTGAGACTGCAAAGGGCGAGGCACGGCCACTGTGTTCTCATCTGTGTCGTTTCTTGGCAGACACAGGGCACGGCAGGAAGACCGCGGGCTTTGGTCTTACAGAGAGCGGGCCTTAAATCCTAGTCAATTTCCCGCTCATGGGAGGACCCTGGGCCTGGTCCTTGGCCTCATGTCCTTAACTCCTAGGTGGACGTGCTGTGGTTAAGTTTCAGAGTCTGTGTGAGGCTAAAATGAGATGCTTAAGAGTTTTACACACAATCTTCTTCCTCCTTGCTGAGCCGTCCACACTCGGTCCCTGGACGGAGGAGAGGGTCGTCACCTCCATCGCAGAGCGGAGGACGTTTAGCCTCAGGGATGCTAAGTGACTCACCATGGCAGAGCCAGGTTTGGGCCTGATCTAAGCTCAGCCTCAGGCTCGGTCCAGTGCTCCATGAGGCACCTGATCCGCCCGCCCCAGACCAGCCCCAGACTTGGGAATGGGCCAGACAAGGGGCCCGAGCCGGGCAGTCTCCTGCCTGTACAAGTGTCTGTAGCCCCTGCCTTCGAACAGGGCACCGGCTTTGGGTGTGTGTGTTGCTGTTGTTGGCTTTTGTAGACGCCCATCTAGGAGACCAGAGCCACTAGGATCTCGAGTAACTGGTCACCGAGGGCAAGAAGAACTTTCCTCCTGCTGCCCCACCTTCCCGGGAGCTGGGACGCAGCCTCCTGGGAGCACGCACTACCCTCGCAGGGTCTTAAATTGTTCAGTTCTGGACTTTCCTGTCACTCAGCAGCTGACCTTTCCAGCTGACTGTGGCCCTGAATCTGACCTGCCGTCCTGAAGCAGCAAGTGTAACTCTATTGACCACTTGAAGCGTCGGATGATAGAGGACTTTCCAACGGTTTTGGTACCGAACCCACGGCTGGCCCTGTGGGCCCATGTCACATGCCCCAGCACCTGTGGAGAGGGTCCCGGGGCTGGGCAGTGGTGCTGCCACTGTCCCGGTGGTGATGTCCGCAGCGCGGCGGTGGCCCCTCCGCCTTGCGGTGTCCAGAGTGAATCCCCACCCTGATTATCGTAGGCCAAGCACCCGGGCAAGTGCAGGGGGCGTAGCTGGGGGCAACGTGAAGAGCACAGGCTTGGACGTCAGAGAGGCCTCCTCCAGCCCTGGCTTTGTGGCACCTCCCCGAGCACGTTGATCTCACTCCTGGAGGGTGAAGGGAAGAACGGGACCACCGGGGTCGTGAGGATGGAAGGAGGGCATGCTGGGCCCAGTCCACCTTTTCCTGGCTCATCTATCGCACGTGGAACAGCGGCCCAGACTCAGGTGGCTGAGCACATGCAGTGCGCTGTGCCCGGGACACCCAGGGGGCGGGGCTCGGCCACTGTCAACCCCACCATCGCCGTTACGTGTCCTCCCTCTACTGTGCCCTGCGGATGCGTACGGAGGGCCTGCCTGGCAGCCGCCGAGCACCGTCCAAGCGATGACGGTCGTCACGGAGACCGGACAGCTGACGTGGGGACAGAGGACCCCATGTGGCCGCTGAGACATGGGGTAGGGAGAGCCACTGTTCGGGGGTCATCCCTTCCCTAGCCGGTTCCCGATGTCCGTCGCCAGAGCAGATGTCACCGGCAGCTTCTTAGGTTCCGGGTTCTACACCTGACCAGCCTCTGCAGCAGGCAGATTCCTGTCCCGGCTTCACGGAGGACGGGAGGGCGCCTCCCGGCGGGTGACACTGGTGTTGGCCACCACGCTCTATTTACACAGACTCGTCTGTCACCGAGCTGCAGAGTGCTGTTCATCTCAGCATTATCTTGCCTATTTTTTTCTTCTTTTCTTCTTTTTTCTTCTCACCATTATCTTGCCTATTTTTTTCTTCTTCACTCTTTATTCTTTATTCTCTTTATTCTCCTGCGGGAGTCCCATGAGAAAAGTGAAGAGCTGGATGTCCCCTCAGCCCCCTGGTGGGCGGGCCCACCTGTGGCACGAGCGCCAACACCCAGAGCGGAGGCGGGGCTCGCATGAGCCCGCGCGGCTGGGGGCTCGCAGAACACGGGTCCCGGGAGCAGGGGGGAGGCGCAGACCTGGCAACGCACCCGAGTCCGTCTAGCTACAGGGTCTTCGTTGGGAGGCAGCAGGCTCGGGTGCGCTCCTGGTTAGGGCCCGAGACTCCTCCGGCCTCACAGGAAAATTTAGGGGAAGGCTGACTATATCTCATGGAGTGTCGAGAGGAACGTTCAGCAAAGCCCTCTGCGAGCCCCCCCCCCGCCCCCCAATGTCAGCACTGCCCCCAGGCCCTAGCACAGCGCTCGGCATCTGACAGATGCGCGCTCAGGGCGTGGGCCGAGGGGCCGTGCCACGTCTTCTGGGTGTTACGCCAGGATTTCCGCGAATGCCTAAGGGGTCTTGGGGATAAAAGGGGTCTCTGGAAATGCAGCCCCGGGCTGGATCAGGAACGGTCTGCTAGCAAATGCTCCTGGAGAAGAGATTCCCAATCACGCTCTGCATTAGACCCCTCCTCTCCGGGAACAGCGCCTGTGGCCCCAGGACCCTGGACAGCAGCTTGGCGAGGCTGGGATGCGGCTCTCATTCCCTTGAAAATCCAAGGGACACGTCCGCCTGGGTAAGAGGGTGAAATGACATTGCAGCCGCTCCTTCCTGTTGGAGCAGCTGCCCACCCTCACACCGCGGGCTGCTAATGGCCGCGCTCATCAAATATTTATCCCAGCGCTCAGACGGGCCTCCATCAGCCTCCAGCATCACACCGGGGACGGAATCTGATTATGAAAACTGGCCAGGAGGGAAGCAGGCAGACCACAAAGCGCTCGCGATGGCAAAAGGGGAACATCAAAGCCCCGTATTCCTCCATAAAGGTCGTCTCCGGAAGCAGAGGCCTTCCATTAGGAAACAAACTCTCCGGGGCTTCAAGGACCTGGCCCTGCAGTGCCGGGTGCCACCCAGCCCCGGGGCGCGCTCTCTCCTCTGGGGGTGGGGGGTGGGGGCGGAGGCAGCTTTGTCCACACCCTGGGGCCAGAGCCCCGGCTCCAAGCCCCACTTTGTGAAAAGGAAGTAAAACCCTGCTCGCTCAGAGATGTGACTCCCTCCACCTCTGAGGGATCCCTGGCATTTCATCCGCGCGCTGTCTGCAGCCTGCCCTTTGCAGAACAGAAGAAGGAGGGAGAAAGGAACGGGAGCCGACTGAGAAAAGCTTCTACGGTCTGGAGTGTGTCCCTCTGTGTGGCTCCGCTCATTACACGGGGGCAAGAGCCTGTCAGGTAGGAAATCACGTCTGCTGTTTACACTTTAACAGAACCCGGGGACCAATTAACTGCGCCGAGCGCCAACGGGCAAAGCATTTCTAAAAGGAAGAGAAGGTAACTCTCGTATTATTGCTCCTTCCCCCCACTTTTCCCAAATAAAAGACACATGCTATGTCAACAGCTTCTCAAGAGCAATCCTTTATCTTCTGAAAGTCCTGAAACTGACCCATTTATCACAAGATGACGGATGCCTCCGCCCACAAACAGTATCTTTTTCTCTTTGGTTCAGCAAACCCGGGGCCCTGGGAGGGCCGCGGCCGGGGAGGTGGCGACATCAAAACCTGCCCTCGACGCCCAGCAGCCGCACGGCCGCCTCCTGCACGGCCTGGTGGACGCGCCCGACCTCTCTCTGCGACATCGTGCGCTCCATGTGGCGGTAGGTGATGCGGTAGCAGTGGCTGGTCCTGTGTGTCCTGGAGAACGGGAGAGAAAGGCAGGTGAGTGGGGGGCAGGCATGGCTCCTGCAGAAGCAGTGGTGAAAGCTGAGGAGGACACAGGGCCACCGATGGGGCGCTACAGAGGCGCACCCCTGCTGACGGCCGGCGTGTCCCTTACAGAGGAGCCGGTGACAGGAACGCTGACCGCTGGGTCCCCTTGGACTGAGTGCATCCGTTGGGAGGGAAGCTTCTTGCAAATCGATTTCCTGGGCCGGCCCTGATTCAGCAGCTGGGCGGGGGCCCTGGGCTCCGAGGCGGACCCTGACAAGCAGAGCGGTTAGGGACCAAGCGCGCCCCCTGCAGGCCGTGGGGAGCATAGGACAATCGTGCCATCTCTGTGCCGGGCAGACAGTCCCTCTAACCCTGGTTCTACCAGGCGGCTGCCGGCCTGGCTGCCATGGGACAGCTGGGTGATTCTGGAACATGGGGTCCCGACAGCACTAAGGCTTCTACTGCGTGGCAGCTGCTGAGACACACGGGTACACAGCAGCTCATCAGGAAGCCCCCGGGGCCCTGGCCAGCCGGCCTGGTCCTCCCCTCTCCGGGCACTTCTGTTTCTCTCCTTCAAGCCACCAAATTCCTCCTTTCCAGCCCCCTTCCTGGGAGAGCCAGCCCTGCCTGCCTCGCTGCAGGTGGAGAAGCTGGAGCAGACGAGTGGGTCCCAGGCAGAGCCCCAGGGACATCAACACACGCGCCACGTGCCCGCTGCCCAGCGGGAGGCCGCCCGGGGCCTGCAGGAGAGCTAGAGCCTTGAACAGGGGCCTCTGGTGGGGTCGGGCGCTCCGTATGCCCTGGGAGGCCCGCCGTTCCCCACAGGTGCCACAGGGCCCGCGTCCGTGCTTCTCGGGGACTCGGGACACTTCGTGGACTTGCTCTCGGTGGGGCTCCCTGCTCCCTCTCCGCCCATCTTGCCGCCAGGCCCCTCGCTGAGCAGGGTGTCCCAGCCTCCCTGATCTGCTCTCTTTCCTCCTCCGCCCGGGGCTGGTCACCTTCCCCTGCTCGCCGCCTCCAGGAAGGGGGAGGACTGTGCCTCACAGGCCTATTCGCGTTTCAGTCCCCTTGTGGATCCAGGTAAGAGAAGAAGGTACCTCTGAGTGGCGGGGGGAGGAAGCCGGTCCTTAGGGGGCTCCTCGGGACCCCTGGTTCCACACCGCCGGCCCTGTCGCCCCACCCGACACCCCACCGCCTGCCCGAGACAAGGGAGAAAACAAACGTCCGCCCTGCCCTCCTTGCTTTTCCAGCTCCGGCCAGTGGCTCTACTCAGTGGCCGCGCCTGGGATGGGCCCTGGGTGCTGCCCTGAGGTCCCCCGATGAAGGGGGCAGCGCTTCCACCTCTTCCCGCCCCAAGGCCATGCGATGGGGAAATGTCTTTTCAACAAGCGGTGCTGGGACGCCTCTGTGTCCTCATGCAGGACAGAACGAAGTTGGCCCTTTCCTTACAGCAGACAAAATTAACTCAAAATAGGTCACACACTTAAACGTAAGACCTAAAACTATAACAGTCTTAGAAAAAAACACGAGAGTCCATCTTCATGACCCTGGGCCAGGCAAAGCTTCCTTAGGTATGACACCAAAAGCACAGGTGACAAAAGAAAAAATGGATGAGTTGGGCTTCATCAAAATTAGAAACTTTTGTGCTTCAAAGGACACCATTAAGAAAATGAAAAGGTAACTTACAGAATGGGAGAAAATATTTGCCAATCCTATACTGACAGGGGACTCGTATCTAGAATATATAAAGAACTCCTACAACTCAACAATAAAAAGACATAATCTGATCAAAAATGCACAAAGGATCTGAATAGAATTCTCCCAAGAAGACATGCAAACAGCTGGAAGTGCATGAAAAGGTGCTCAACGTCATTAGCCAGCAGGGAAAATGCAAATCGAAACCGCAGTGAGATGCCACTTTGCACTAGCTAAGACGGCTACAATCAAAAAGACAGAAAATAGCGAGTGTTGGAGAAGATATGGAGAAATAAGAACCCTCACGCGTGGCTGGCGGGGATGTAAAATGGTGCAGCCGCTGGGAAAGAGCCGGAGGAGCCTCTGAAAGTTAAACACGGCAGTTCTTCAGACCCTGACGCACAGTCACCCTGTGATCCAGCGGTCCCTCCAGTAGGCATACGCTCAAGAGAAATGAGAGCGTCTGTCCACACAGACTTGTGCATGAATGCGCAAGCAGCATTCTTCTCGACAGCCAAACAGTGGAAATAATCCCAACGTCCTTCAAATGATGACTGGATAAACAATCTACCACTACACGGAATATTATTCAGCCATAAGAAGAAATGAAGTTCTAATGCTACAACCCAGATGGACTTTGAAAACATCACACTCAGTGAAAGATGCCAGACGCAGAAGACCACGTATTATATGATTCCACTATATGAAACGTCCAGAGTAGGCAATTCCATACAGACAGGAAGCAGATCATAACCGCCCTGGGCTGAGGGGTTGGTGGAAAGTGGAGTGACTATTAACGAGGATGGGGTTTCTCTTGAAGGTAGTGAGCATGTCTGGAATGGGATAGTGGTGAATGTTAGAAAGCCACTGAGATGAATATTTTAAATGGATGTATGACACGTGACTTACATCTCAGTAAAGCTGTTCTATTAAAAAAAGAAAAGAGACTTGCCCTGCCGGGCGCTGGGCAGGCCTGCGCCTCTGCATCTCCCCAGCGAGTCCCCTAGACGCTGGTCTCCATCGCATGCGCTGTGCGCCCCTGCGGGACGGCACCTGGCCGTGTTACTCCACTTTGCTCCTCTGGTGCCCAGGGCGATGTCTGGCATAGGGCAGGTGCTGCATAAAAGCTGCTGAACGAATGCTTATGCAACCACCGAACCCCGGGGTGGGAGGCTGCGTTCAGGCCTAGAGGAGGCTGGTCGCACTGCCCTGCCAGCGTTCCACGGCCCCGTCCCGCGTTCAGCCACGGCCTTCTCCTTCCCTCTCCCACCCCTGCCTCCAACAGTGAGGGAGGCGGACGCCGTCAGCTAGGAGGCAGCGAGGGTAGCCGCAAACACCGGGGCGCCCCAAGCCCTCCGCCGACGTGAGCCTCAGCCGCCTCCGCGGGCCGGTGCGGCGGCCACAGGGCAGGCCTCGGAGCCAGCGCCTGGCCCACGCCCAGCGGTGCCGTGTCCTCCCCCGGTGACCCCGGCTGGTTCCCGCACTGGGCCTCAGGATGGAAGGTGGATAACAGTCGTGTCGACCGCGGAGAATGGCTCCAAGCAGAACCAGCAGACAGAGCACACAAGTGTGTGGCACAGAACCGAAGGAGCTCGGTGAGCGGGGCCTCTTCCTGCGCTTTTTAAGTGAGGTGAGCAGGGAGCCCCGTGGGCACAGCAGTGAGCTGGCAGCACGGGCCGCTGTGGCTCCTGGTGGCAAAGCCTTTGGTTGAACCCAGGCCCCCAGAGACACCAGGCCACGGCACCCGACGCAGAGGCTGTGTGCGCCGCAAGACGCTTCCCCAGCAGGCCTTGCGCTGGGGCTGGAGGGCCGAGGCCTGCCCTGCCGGGGCCCTTTAGGGACAGTGTGCCCTGCAGGGGTGGAGCCCAGCTGTGCCCCGCTGCACTGGCCTCTCGGGGCAGCCGGGAGACCCACCTTCCCGCCCCCATGCACAGCGAGGGCCCTTCTCCCATCCCGACATCACCAGGCAGCATCCCGGGTTTCCAAGGGATAGAGGGTTCTAGGGGAGGAGAAATTAGTTGAGCAAGAAAAAGGGCGGAGGGACTGTGGGCTGTTTGATGACGATGCAAACATTTACTAGAACAAGTGCGGCGACAGATCTGGCGACCCAGCAAGGGTGGGAGGATGGTTTCCTGCAGGGGAGGCCGCTGTCCCACCGGCCTGGGCAGGGGCCCGTCCTCCCCGCCCCCCTCCCCAACTCACAGGGGCCTAGAACTGGCTCCTCATTTCCAGGCTACGACACACATCCTGACTCTGAGTTTCTCCTCCGTTGAAAGAGTAACAGCACTGACCCCATCGACTTTTCCCAACTGCCTCGGAGACAAGGTGACAGGGCTCGGACGCCATCAAGCGCCGCACGGGCGTGAGATGAAAGAATCCTCACAACGCTGTTTTTCTATTTTTTCGGTGGTTCACTCAGGTCTCTGTCTCTCAGCTGAAGAGCTGGTAATACGGCCTCTACAAGTTGAGATTTCCAACCAAAGACGAGTGGGAAAAAAATGTATCTCCTCGCTTCTAAGTGCTTCCAAGAAGGCCCCTATAAGGATTCTTGGGATTCCAACAGCTTTTACAAAACACTGTGATGAGTTGGGAGCAAATGAATCATAAACATATGGATTAATTTTAAAAATTGAGAGAAACAGTATTTGGCAGAATATTTGGCCATAATTCAGTAGACTCAACTGAAAATCAACCAGGTTTGCCTTTTCCTAACATCACTGGAGAGGGAGGGAGGGAGGCGGGGAGAGAGAGAGAGAGAGAGAGAGAGAGAGAGATTGAGAGAGGGAGAGAGGGAGGGAGGGAGAGGGAGAGAGGGAGGGAGGGAGAGGGAGAGAGGGAGGGAGGGAGAGGGAGAGAGGGAGGGAGGGAGAGAGAGAGAGAGGGAGGGAGAGGGAGAGAGAGGAGTGCCTTTTGTCTGTTTGCTAGAAACTTCTTTTGGAGCTTTCAGATGGTGGATTACTTGGTCCTTCTTTCGCTGGCGGGGAAACCGAAAGCCACGGACCTGGCCCCGGGTCTGAGCGGAGGACCGAGTCTCTCACCCCTGAGGAGTGGTCGATCCGTGAAGACCACGGAGCTGGAGGGTCTCACAGCTCAGCGTGGCACAGGTGAGAAGGTGGATTCCCCAGAGGGAGGGATGCCCGGAGGGCCAGCCCCCACTGTCTGGATTAGGGCCTTTCTGATTCTTTTACATCCTCCCAATGCAGCCTCTTTTAGCCCAAAAGCCTCTCAATCTTTCATCTGTCATGGCCCCCGCTGGCTCAGAAACAGCACCAGCAGCAGACGTTTATTTACGCAGCGCCTCGTACATACCAGGCACTGGTATGTAAGCCCTTTACATCCACGAACCCATGTAAGCATCACACCCACACTGGGTAGACAGCATCACTGTCCTGACACACAAATGAGGAAACAGAGAGAGAGAGAGAGAGAGAGAGAAGAGACAAGCAGAGAGAGAGAGAGAGAGAGAGAGAGAGAGAGCAGAAGTCACTGGGCCGCGTCCACACCGCGAGTAAGTGGTGGGGCTGGATCTGAAACCAGCAGCCCAGCGGGAACGTACAATACGTGGCCACTGTGGAGAACAGTCCGGTGGCTCCCACGAAGGTAAACACAATGACCACGTGACCCAGCACTCCCGCTCCCGGGTGTACCCCCCACCCCAAAGAACACAGAGCGAACAAACCAGTGGTGACCAGAGGGGAGGGGCAGAATAGGCGAGGGGGATTAAGAGGTACATGCTACTAGGCGTAAAATACACAAGTGCTAAGGATGTAATGTACAGTACAGGGAACATAGTCAGTATTTTTGTAATAACTTTGTATGGAGTATGACCTACAAAAAATACTGAATTACTATGCTGTACACCTGAAACTAATATCACATTGTAAGTCGATGATAAGTCAGTGAAAAGGAAGTACTGCTAAGCTCACTGCCGCTCTGCAGGTAACAGCGTGCCAGTGATGGACTCTGTGCAGGGACTGGGGCCACCGGGCTTCCCTGGACAGAAGGGACAGTGGGGCAGGGGGCCGGCGAGGGCTGGACCGCCTCCATCATCCCACCATCAAGTTGACGCCGGCAACCACACAGGCTCCGACCGCGAGGTCAAGTCCTTCCCTGGAGGCCGCCAACACCTGCTCCCGAGACAGGGGAAGTGTCTGCTTTTCCGTCGGTGACGAGAGCAGCCCCTTCACGTTCTCGGTGGCGCGCTGGGCACCTCCCAGAATGGGTCGCTGCGCCCACAGACCCTGCTGACGCGACCTACCTACAGGGGCTGCTCCACAGCGGGGACGGTGCTGTGCTGGGGCAGGTGCCATTTTCGGGGGACTAGGCGGTGGGAGCACCGACTCGCTCCTGCTCGTGTGATGGCCACCCTGCCGCACCCTTTGCCCGGTTGGGAGGCTCCGGTGAGGGGAACAGTGTGATGGGAAAGGGGTCAGGGAGGGGGCTGGTTGCCAGGGAAATGGGGTGTGAGGGGTGGAGAAGAACCCAGACTTGCAGCAGGGGTCCGACTTCCACTCCGTCCCCGGCCTCTGCTGTCTGTGCGACCGAGCCCTTGGCGCCCCCCTTGTGACGTGAGGATGACACGTGCCTCCCGGGGCTGGTGCAGACACGGCAGCAGAGGCTGACGAGACCCCGGCGGCCCGGGGTGGGCGCTCAGGGCCCGCTGCTGTGTCCCCCACCTCCTTTACCTGCAGGGCTGATGGGGAGAGGAAGGATGCCGGGGGGAGGGCAGGGGGCACGCTGGGGAGCCTGACTGGGAAAGTGGGGGGAGGCTGGGAGTCAGGGAGAGAGGTGAATTACCGCCCAGCATCGGGCACGATCTAAACAAGTGCTCTAGAAACTAAGAAAATCACTTCCCCCCCTTTACCTTCCCCGTATTAAAAAAAGGAAGCCAAAGGGAAGAGGAAAATGTGAAATCGTGATCATAAGACCTCAGGTCCGATGACGGTGTGCCCGTCTCCTCATGAACTGCCCTGGGGTTTTCGAGGACAGAGGCCGCGTCGTTTTAATGCAGGAAAGGCCCCAGCCACGGCCGTGTGACGGCCACCTGACCTCACCAGGGACAGGGCTGGACCGAGCGACCGCCCGCCCCCCCCCCCCCCCAGCTCTGCATCCCAGGAGTCAGTGCAGAGGACAGAGGGGATTCTGGAGGGGCCGAGCGGTTGCAGGGCCCGCGCGGACGAAAGGGAAGGGGTGCCCGTCGGAGGGATTTCGGGGCGGGCGGCGCAGGGACGCCACAGGCGCCATGGGGGTCTCTGGGTGACGGCCAGGCCGGCTTTCCAGGGAAGAGGCCCCGCAGGAGGTGGGTCTCCGGTTGGCACAGACCCTCTGGACTGAACTGGCCTCCCATGCACTGCCTTCTCCCGCCCCTGCGCCATCACGCACGCTCCGCCCCCGAGCCGTCTACTTCCCACGCTCAGACGCTCGGCCCTAGGCCTGGCGCCCCCGAGGGCCGCTCGGAGCCGAGCCTCCGAGTCCGTGGTGTGGACGTCACCGCCTCTCACTGCCTCTGTGGCTGCAGTCTCTTCCCACAGGGATTTCTGTTCCTTGGCGTCAGTCACCAGAAACCAAACCAGATGGTTCCCCCCACGGTTAGCGCCGTGGGAGAGACAGCTCCAAGCCAGGCCCCGAAGGAGGGAAAGCGGGGCCGGGCTAGAGGAACCCGCTTCCGGAGCTGCCCCCCGCTCCCGGGCCGCCCGCACACTGGCAGCTGAAGAGGTCCCAGGAGACACGCGCTTTGCAGGCAAGACGCGCCTTTTCACGTCAAACACTTGGCAGGTCCTCAGGGGCGCCTCACGTCCCCCAACACCCCTTTCACTCCCATCAACCCCCGCAAAGTTCCCGGTTCTTCCGAGGCAGGGTCTCAGGCCAGGCAGCCAGGAGGAAGGAGGTCGTGCCCTTGCCTCCCCGGGGGCGGGCCTGTGTTCTTGGTCCCCACGTGCACGTCCATATGAAAAGAACTGCGCTGGGGACGTTTTCTAATAGACGCTCCCGCGGGGAGGCTCGGGGTGCAGCCCAGCCAGCCCTACTGCTTCCCAGCTCTCGGACCTTGGGCCAGCTCTTAATCGCTGGTCCAGGTTCTTGTTCTAAGATCCAGATCGTGTACTCACAGGGTTTTTGATGGACTGAATGAAAACAGTATATGTAAAGCGTTTGGCACCGTTCAGGCTACAGTTAACAATTGGTCTTATTATTTATGTGGCTGAAGAGTCTAGACACTCAGTGGGGGCCACACAGAAAGGCCCGAATGACCTCGGACAAGGTGTCTGAGCTCCACCTTCCTCATCTGTACAGATGGATCCTAACAGGATACATGCAACAGCCCGAAGGAACCCTGAAGACATTACAGTCAGTGAAATAAGGAGACACAGAAGGCCAAACAGTAAACAACTCCTTTTCCATGAGGTCCCTGGAGTCGTCAAATTCATAGAGACAGAAAGGAGAGTGGTGGTCGCCAGGGTCTGAGGGACGGGGACAGAGAGTTAGCGTTTAAGGGGGACAGAGTTTCAGCTGAGGAAGATGAGAAAGTTCTGGAGGTGGATGGAGGTGACGGCTGCCTAACAGTGTGAATGTCCTTAACGCCACTGAACTGTATACTTAGGAATGGTGAGAAGAGTAAATTTTATGTTACGTATACTTTATCACAATAAACTTTCATTTTGGAGGAGGAGAGTTCGCCCGAACAACCTAGTTGACTATTACTAGAAGAGGAAGCTGGGAACTCGAATTTGTACTAAAGATAAACAAACAGAAAGCAACAATGGAAAACCCCAGCAGACCACTGCTTGGCCGGTGGCAGGACCATCGCCAGAGGACAACGTGTTTGGTTTCCACCTGCCCAGACGGCTCCTCTTCTTGATTTCATGAACTTAGCAGCCAGGCTGCCCTGCGTTTTACACACATGGTTTCTAGGACCGCTGCTTATCTGCTCTAACAGCATTTACCGTATTTGAAAAGTGCTTTTCAACTCTCCATTGTCTTCCAAGCCATCCTCCTACATTTCTAACAAGCCTGAAGTAACGTCTCATGTTGCAGATTTCCAAAGCTCTGTGCTTGTCCTCTGTGTGGGGAATTTGGAAGAGGTTTTCCTTTTCTCCCTGGCTGCGTCCGCACAGCCCAAGTCAGCAGAGCTAACTTTAACTCCGTGCTGGTGCACCGCAGCTTCCCGAACGCACTGGCACCTCAGGGGATGAGCCAGGTCACAAAACACAAGATGTTTGGCAGGTGAAGTGCTACCTTTTCATCTCAATCAATTGATCCACAATGATTTATTCTGTGTGGAGGCAGACACTGAGGAGGTACAGAACAGGGATAGGCATTGCTTGATCAATACATAAATATTCATGGGGTGGCCGTTCTGGGTACAACAGAGCAGCAGAGTGAGGGGGAAGAGGTATTGCAAAATAAGACAAAGAAGGATGAGGCTAGATTACCATCTGCTTGGGGGTTGAGACATGGATGCATGAAATGACAGCTAGCAGGACAATGCTGTTAGTGCTACGTGTTAAATGGAGGGCACAGATTGTAAACGACCTAGGGGTTAGAAAAGACTGGCAGGGAGATGAGATTAGATCTCGATCTTGAGGACGAGTAGGATTTCAGCAGGTGAAGGGCAAAGAGCGTAATCTAGGTGGCGAATGACACGTGGTACTGGTAGGGATGTTCATTACATGTTTCCTCTTCTGTTTCAACAAAGGATGCTGAGGGTATGTTCCAGGTATAAGTGGTCCAATGGAGAGCCATCCAGAGGACGCATGATCTGCGGGGAGAGGGCCTTATCATCCTGGCTAAGAAGGCTCAACTGAAAATCCATCCTTCAGCAATCAACCCAAACCACCGGGTCCCGGATGAGGTCTGTACGGAGTCCTGTGAAAGGCTGGTAGGACCTTTGCTCTGGGCAGTTTTGCTGTTCCTAGAGGTGGGCCCTGAGATCTCACAGCCCCAAACAACAGAGGGTTCCCGAGATATAAGGGTATGTACGATGTCACCCGTCTGGTATGAAGAACCACCCAACCAAGGAGTACGCTACAGAGCTCTCCTCAACCCCATCACTCATGAGTAGGGTTAGCCAGGAGTGTGCTATGTCGTATAGCTTTTATTTCTTCAGTGAGTCTTGGAGAAAGTGGGCTAATTACTTTGAGAGACTCAGTGTCTAGTTAATTATGAAGGAAGCACACATTAGTAGAGAGAAATTTATATATATTTCCAATGATTTATGGTTACTTTGCAAATGCTTTTGAGAAGGGACTCCCGGGGCTAACTAATAGCGTCATCTCTCGACAGATACTGAGTGAGAGGTTACGGGAGAGAGGGACTAAACTGGGACTCGGCTGGGAGGACGAGCTTCCTCTAGCCATGATACTCTAGGCTGGAATACAGCAGGGAGAGCTTGATTATACACCATTCATCCAAGCAGCATGCTTTACGGAATCACAGAATCCAGGATCAGGAACTGCGGAGATTTTCTGGTTCAAGCTTGAGTTCCCTCTGCAGAGCCTGATGCTGGACCACTTCCGGGGCAGCCCACCCGGGACTCACAGAGCAGGCTGAGTGGGAGCTCCCCTCACAGTGAGCTGGCAAGGGCTCCGGCCTGTCCTCGCTGGTCCTGGATTCACCCCAGTCCTTCTCCCCCGGGACAGCCCTGCCCACCCCTCAACTTACTATCAGCAGCAAAACAGCATGACGGCCCCGCCAGGACCACTGGTGGTCAGAGTCAGAAGGGATCTCGGGGGCAGCACACGTAATGTTTAATATCACTGCCTGGGAGGCTAGACATCTGTCTGTCCATCTACTCCATTCATTCATTCATTCAACAAATGAAATGAACATGCACTATATGGCATGTATTCTGCTGGGTACTGAGGACCCAATGATGGAATAAAACAAAACAAAGCAAAACAAACAAAACAGACCTGACCTCATGAAGCTCACAGTGTAGCGTAAGAGACAGGTGTTAAAGAATTACCAAGCAATGAGAATTGCAACTACACTAAGGTGTTTGAAGAAGAGGAACATGGAGCCATGGGGCCACAAAAAAGGGCCACTGACTTCGATGGTGGGTCAGAGAAGGTTCCTGTGCAAGTACCATGAGCTGACCTCACAGGGGGAGGGACTTACTGGGTGAAAGGAGGTTGGGGGAAGCGGTTCCGCCCCCGGCAGGATTCTGGGTAGAGGGAATGGCATGTGTCTGTGAACTGGGTTCAAATCGCAAGTCCTCCTCTTCTGGGCCATACGATCTTGGTCAGATCGTTGCCTTCGCTAGGTGTCGGCTAGAAGACGGTTTTTTTTTTTTTAGACGTTTTTGAGGCGGACCATGTTTTTTTAATTTTTAAAAATTTATTTTATTTATTTATTTTTTGGCTGCGTTGGGTCTGCGTTGCTGCATGCGGGCTTTCTCTAGTTGCGGCGAGCGGGGGCTACTCTTCGTCACGGTGCGTGGGCTTCTCATTGCGGTGGCTTCTCTTGGTTTGGAGCACGGGCTCTAGGCGCGTGGGCTTCAGTAGTTGTAGCACACGGGCTCAGTAGTTGTGGTTTGCGGGCTCTAGAGAGTAAGCTCAGTAGTTGTGGCACACGGACTTAGTTGCTCTGCGGCATGTGGGATCTTCCCGGACCAGGGCTCGAACCTGTGTCCCCTGCATTGGCAGGCAGATTCTCAACCACTGCGCCACCAGGGAGGCCCCTTGATGTGGACCATTTTTAAAGTCTTTATTGAATCTGTTACAATATTGCTTCTGTTTTATGTTTTGGTGTTTTGGCTGAGAGGCACGTGGGATCTTAGCTCCCCAACCAGGGATCAAACCCGCACCCCCTGCACGGGAAGGCAAAGTCTCAACCACTGGACCACCGAGGAAGTCCCTAGAAGACGGTTCGGCTTGTCATGTCATGAAGCCTTTGAGCTCAACCCAGGGTCATCACAAGAGCACCGTCACCAGAGGGCCTCAAGGTTTAGGACTTTTTTGTTTTAAAACCCAGAACCCCAGGCTCTCTGCCACGTGACACCTTTCCAATCTGTCCCCTCTAAATCACACAGCATCTACAGCACAGCTCAAAGCACAGCCGCTCTAGCTGATGTGGGCATGAGGAACCCGCCCACTCGGCCTGGCCGCCTGCCCACGGCAGCCCCTCCCCCAGCAGCTTATCAGCATCCCGAAGGCTCCAAGGAGGGTGATTTAAAACCAAGCCCCCCCAAAAAACAAACAAAAAAATAAATATAAAATAAAAACCACCCCATATTCTATGATAGAAGGCAGCAAAGCTCGGACAGGCAATGGTTTGCACGAATTCATCTCAAAACTTAACAAATCCAAGTGAAATTTGCTTAAAATAGGACTGGAGCTCATTTGGGGACCACATTCTTCTAAGTAAAGAGAAATCCTTGATCCCATGGAGCATAAACACAGCAAGTGCGGCACAGAGCAGACAGGCTGCGGAGGTCGGGAACCCGGGTTCTTCCCCTAGAGTTTGTCACCGTAGGACGAGTGGCTTAACAGAAGCCCTTTAACAGCTCTGAGCCTCAGCTTCTCCACCTTACAGAGGGGATTACAACTTCCTCGCAGTGTTATCAAGAGTTAGCAGGTTCTGAAGGCACTTTGTAATTACAGATGAGCCTTTAAATTTATCATGATAAAAGAGAGATTTCATTTTTGCAAATGGCCAGATATTTAGTGCTAAAATTGAGGAGGAAAAGTGATCTAATTGCATCATATTCCAGACGCGCCAGAAGCAGCACAGCCATAAAATAAGATGCATGTTTTCCGACGTGGCTTATTGTTGGTCCCATGAAAATGCCTGCAGAAAGAAAAAGGGGGTCCAAACAGCTTTTGAGACGAAACAGCATCACATGGCCTTCAGCACACAGCATCTGGAGGGGGGTGTGCTATTTGAACTCAGAAGCTGCTGGAACGTTACGGTCACACCCCAGTCACCCCATGTTCCTAACGGATTCATTTTCACATCTGGAGAAGGACGTGACTATCCCAGACTCCTATTCCCCTGAGGAGCTAACACGATGAACCACACTGATGGAAACTTGTTCTAGAACCTTGTACGACTTATGTATGGAAACAACTTTTTTTTTTTTTTTTTTTTTGCGGTACGCGGGCCTCTCACTGTTGTGGCCTCTCCCGTTGCGGAGCACAGGCTCCGGACGCGCAGGCTCAGCGGCCATGGCTCACGGGCCCAGCCGCTCCGTGGCATGTGGGATCTTCCCGGACCGGGGCACGAACCCGTGTCCCCTGCATCAGCAGGCGGACTCGCAACCACTGCGCCACCAGGGAAGCCTGGAAACAACTTTTAAATTCCAAATATTGACAAGATTAAAGAAAGCTCTGGGCCTTGCCCTCACACAGTCTTCGCAAAGTTGAAGCTACTTTGTCAATAGTAATAGTAGCAGCAAGAAGAAAACTGACAATTATAAAGCTATGAGGCTTCCAGAACCTCGTGCCCGTGTGATCTCACTGGCTGTGACCACAGGGCAATCCCGAGAGGTGGACACTCTCACCTCTGTTTGCAGAGCAGGGACAGGCCCAGAAAGATGGCGTGAGTGGGTGAGGGCCGAGGCTGGAACCTCGCTCCCTTCCTTTGCGTTAAACTCTCCTCACCTTTTCTCCCAGACATACTCTGCCGGCCTACTGATGTCCACTGCAGTCACCGCTGACTGCTGTTCAACAAGGATACCACGGTAACTGATGAATTTCAGGCTGCTTTTCAAAACGTGACTAGGACTTTATCCCCAAAAGGGAAAAATTAATGCGTTAGTAAATATTACTTGGCAGAGAAAGTGTAGGAAGTATAAAGAAAGAAAGGGCAAAAGAAGAAAAAAATACTTTAAAGGGAAGAAGGATCTATTATGTATAAAGTGTTAGGCACTTTAATGTTTCATTTCATCTTTGCCATTAATAGAAAACATGGATGAAAAAAGCCAGAATGAGGGACAATGTTAGCTTGATGAAGGCAAAGTCAGACCTGGAAAACACAGAACACAGATGTGCAGGTGGTGGGCTGAATGAGTAAAGACATAAATCTGGTTTAGAATTTGCAGCCACAGTGAAAGAAGCCTGATCAATTCCAAGGTTCTCACTGCCCGAGCGGAGAAAAGATCATAGCTGTTCAGGGAAGGAAACCCACCCCAAGGTGATATTCTAAGATAAACGTTTAGGTGGGGCTTCATACAGGGAGCTTTAGGTGAGCAATGACTATGATTTCGGGGTCACTTAGTACGCCTGGATGCAACCTCTCATTTAATTCTCATTACAGTCCCCTCGTATTGGGAATTATTCCCCCTATTTTGCAGGCGAGAAAACTACAGCTCAGAGAGGTTAAAAGCATCTTCCCAGGTCACTCAAGTAGAAGGTAACAGAGGTGGCATTCCAACTTAGGTGTCCAGTTGTCTCCAAAGCTATGATTTTAGTCCCAGGCTGGGGATGCTGTCTAACTTAGTGGCCAGTGTCTCAACTATATTGCTATTTCAAAGCAGTCGTGGGTTTCATAAGGCTAGTCCCTTGATGAAACTTGAGGGAGTAGCTCTAAAATGTACTTCCACGAAAAACCAATTTTGTTTGGGGCCATGGAGGTTGATAGGTTCAAGTGCACAGCGTCTTTGATGGTCTGGCTATCTTTGTTACTTGGTTAAATCTATTGACCTCTCCAGGTCTCAGTAAAACCAAAGGAATGCTATCTGCTCCTAACTAGTCCTTCAGTTAGGAAAAACTGAAGTCATGTGAGCAAAGCATTGTCAGCAACTTGGGAGAAAGTACTAATAAAGTAAAAGCCCAAGTCAATAAACCACTTCAAAATATTATTGAGTTGAGGTTGTCCATTTTCAAACTCAATGGAAAAAAAAAGTGTTCTTTTTTTGGTATTTTCTTACTTCAAAAAAAGAAAAAAAAAGACATCGAACTTACATTTCTGGTGTACTGGAGAAAAACATAATCAATTTTCTGAAGTTGAATTCTGTCCATTTTAAATGCTTAGGAAAGATTCAGTAAGACTGCCCATGAGTTAATTTCAAAGGCAAAGTATCAACAAGACACTTCAATTGTGGGCTTGAGGGCCAATGTGACACCGTCATGCCTTGAAGAAGCTACTTGTGTGGTGGTCCAGCATCTTTTGGCTCCCTTACTTCACGCTGAGTTTTTTTTACTGGGCAAAGGAATGAGGGAAGAGTTGGGCACAGAGTGTGCTTTGGACAGATTGCTAGAACAGGTGATCAAAGAGTAAGTCTGTCTCTTCCTCTACCACAATCTGTTCCATGTATGACAATTAGAATAAGATAGCAGTGAGCCAGGAAGACTCCAGAATGATGGCAGAATATGATAAACTAAAGATCCTACTGCTACATACTCTTAGATGTGCCGAATAACATATCGGAACATTGGCTTTTAAAAGTGGATAGCTGAGTAGATTATGAAAGCAAGGGGAAATCACCAGGTGCAAAAAATAAAGAAAAAAAAGACCTGCAACAGTAAGTGCCTAGAACTTCAGCCGCCTAGAGTAGGAAGCAGTATCGGTTATTGTAACATAGAATTTAGATTTTAATGTCCACCTGAGAACAGAATATGAAGGCTTTGGTCCACATGAAGCAAGAAGTGGGACCTGAGATTCCCACACAAAACTGGAACTCTGAAGGGCTGCATCCTTGATGTGACAGTAGACTAAGAAATGCCTCAGATCTGCAAGCTGAGAAATCAACACAAAATTGGCCCTGGAATAATGCTAACCGTAGGATACCTAGACTACTTGGCAGAAGAAAATGCAGAACAGCCCTGGAGAAAAGTGTGGCCACATGGGATCACTTCAGGAAAGGCCCCAATGAACATAATCTCACAGTCAAAAAATACAGGACACATGAGGAGACAACCCATTATATGCCACAGTCACTAGATAAAAAACACAGCAGGATTAGTACCCCAAGAATTTCTAATACAAGAACAATCCAGAAAGGGTTTAAAATGATTGAAAGTTAATTTCAACATTTAAAAATACTTAAAAGACATAAAAGATATGGAAGAACATTATGAATAAAAAACAGCAGATCTGAAAAAGACCAACATAGAAAATGTATAGAAATAAAAATATAGTTATAATTTAAAAATGAGTGGAAGGGCTAAACCACAGATTAGATACAGCCAAATGTAGAATTAATAAACTGGAAGACACATGTGTGGAACTGTTTAGAATGCAGTAGAGAAGTACAGAAATGAAAATATGGGAGAGGGTAAGAAACAAAGGATAGAATATGAGTACCAGAAGAAGAATAGAGAGAGAACAAAGAGAGACAATATCTGAAAATTCCAGAATTAATGAAGTCCTCAGACTCAGGAAGCACAATAAGTTCTGAATGGGATTAAAATAAAAGTCTGCCCTAAGCACATCATAATGCAACTGCAGAAAAACTAAGACCAAGAGATGACCCTGACAACAACTACAGAGGAAAAATAGAGAACTTAACAAAGGAACAATTAAAGACATAGGTGACTTCTCAATAGCTACAAAGAGGTCAGGAGGTGATGGAATAACACCAACCAAATGTCAACCTATATTAGTTATACTCAGCTAAGCTGTTATTCTGGAATAATGGCAAAGTGAAAACATTTTCAGACAAAGTGAGACAAAATGAGAAAGTTTACCACTCAACACCTGCCATGAAAGCCCTGTGAATGGTACAGTTTAGGAAGAAAACTGAACTCAAAAAGAAGTGGATGTAAGAAGCCAGCAACAATAATACGATGGCTTAGATCACAACCTAGTGAGCCAGGTTCACTCTCCATCAGAGCTGTTTGAAAGCTGTGGTTTCAGACGTCCCGGTTTCCCAGGGGTAGTCTCCATCTTAGATGAGTTCCAAATGCCCTAAGTTGGAGCAACTAACTCAGAAAAGCTGATCTCCTGTCTTGGTTATTTCCATCAGCCCCAGGCTTCCCACAGAACCTGACTACTCATGGAAACACACGGTGAAGCAAGTCAGCAGAAGGACTGAGCCTAGCTCCGGAGTCACACAGACTTGCTCTCATTCTGGCAAGTTACTGACTCTCTCTGAGCCTAGTTTTCGACACCTTTAAGTAGGGCTAATAAAACATACTTTATAGATATATGAAATAAGATTAAAATATAATGACTGGCACAAAGTGAATACTCAATAAAAGACAGGATTTACTATAATAGTATTAGCATTATAAGCTTTGTTAATTTAATGAGCAATGCATACATTTAGATTAATAAAAGGTTATGTCCCCAGATTTACCTAAAAAGAAAAAGCAAACAAGGGCATTGATATTAACTGTGATGTACCGGTGCCAGCTGCTAAGCCCTGTCCGTTCATCCTCACACTGTCCCTGGCCCATGAACACCTCCGCCTGCAGGACATCTGAGCACCACGTGTCGGCACTACCATGGTGCTGCTTCAGTCTGGACCTCCCACCTGTATCAAAACTATAGGGAAGTGGCTGGTGAGTCTCTCTCTGAAACACTGTGTTGACTGTACTTGATTTGGAAGATATCTCCCGGTTGTTTTTGTTTTTTTTAAATCACTCTCTGCAGTTACCTCTGGGCACAGGAAAACTCAAAACAGAGCAGAGAGAAAAGCCAGCTCTGTGGTGCCCTTTTCAGCAGATAGGACAAAGCCATGAAATTTATATGCATGTTAACACGGGGAGGTGATGTCTGGGTTACTGACGGCTGTATGCCATGGCCGATCACTTTACACTTCATTAACATATGCTCATTCACTCAGCCTCTAGGTGTAGACCTAGGTCTACTCCAACGAGAAAAACAGCAACTCGCAAAACACAGGCAAGTGTCCACGCAGAAAAGCTGCAGAGCGATCTGGTATCTATTGACAGATGTGGGCGGAGCTCTGAGCTGGGACAGAGGTACCAGTTTAATTCTGGGCCCTTGAGCACAATGCTGGAGAGGGCCCCTTCCTCCTTGTCACCAGCCACATAAACCCGTGTCCAAAGCAGCGCCCCTCTGGCCACCTGCTTTCAGTGTTTGTGGGAGTGATTGGTTCATAATGTTTTCACACAAACGTGTTTTTTCTCTCTCTCCTTCTCCCCCGCCCTCCCTCTGCCCCCAAATCAAGATGGAAGGGACTTTTGGGTGCTGAGTTTCTACTCTGTTCTGGGCACCTTCATTAAAGCATCTTATGTACTTTTCAAAACTCTCTTACAGAGTAATCACTCCATGGTGACGGTAAGGAAACTGAGAGCCAGAGGGGCTGCGTAACTCACTCACCTCACCTGCCCTGCCGGCTGGGGCAGAGTCTGCAGGGGCCAAGAGGATGGGGAAACACGGGGGGTGTCAGAGGCTCGGGTCCCCCTGGTGTAGCCTTTCGCTAAATACCGGGGTAACCCCGAGCAAGCACCTCCTGTCTCTGGGCCTCAGTTCCTTCCCGGGGACTGGATGGTCGCTAAGATCTCTGGCTGCTCTGACCACGAATGTCCAAGCGCACCCACGTCAGTCACAGGTTAAGGACAGAGAAAAGCGGGGACCCTGGGGGAAGCAGGATTCTAACTCACCATGACCCCCGATTCGTGTTCTGGTGCACTCTGGCGGCGGTACCTGCTGACGACAAGCGAGCAGACCACGGGTTGGGACACCTGGCTGCTGGAGATGTCTGAAGCCAGACTTTACCACAGCCGCCTTGAGTAAGTCGCTGCAAAGCTGCTAATTGGATTCAGCAAGTTGCTGAGTCACTGTCGGGCAAGATCAAGCCGCTGTGCACAGGCGAGGAGGCCCAGCCTGTCAGCAGCTGAGAACATCTTTGTGATGAAGAAGAACAGGGGTGTGCAGAGCAGTGCCTGGGACGAGCTTTCACAGTTTACGATCAGTAATTAAAATCGAACAGACCACAATTAGAAAGCACCCACCACAACCTTATTTTGCCATTTGTCTTTTAATTAAATACACCCCGGGATTTAGCTTTAATGCACAGAGATTTCGATGGGGATGGGGTAGAAACCACTGAGATGGAGCCTGATGTGCTGGTTGTAACGTCTTCTTAGAGGAGGAGGGTGGAGAGAAGCTGCTCACGTGTTTCGTGTAAGTCACGGGTCCCTCCGTCCTGGGACCTCAGCACAGCACAGCAGAGGTACTGGGCGAGCCCGGCCCTTCATGAAATCACCTCCGGGCATAAGAAGGGTGCCCCACAGAGAAACCAGGGCAGAGCTGGTGGCAGACTTTTTTTTAGGATGGTAAGTGGGAAAAATGTACTGTTAGGCCATAAAACAGAAACGTTTGATGGGGTCCTCTGGCACAAACTGGGGGGGAGGAGAAATAAATTTTGAATGGAAGGAATTCACAGAGCCCCCCCCTTTCTCGTGATGTCAATGGCTTCTCACAGATGAGCAATCACTTAGTGCCTAGCAAGTCCAAGGTCCCGTGTGGAATCGGGCCGTGGAAAAAGGGTGTGGGAGGGGTATACATGGCCTGCCGGGGCACAGCTGGGTACTGCAGGCCAGCTCGGGCTTCTGCCAGGCTCACCCCTGGAGCCAGAGACAGGCAGGAGGGAAGCATTTACTCATCTGCCCCGTTATCGGGACTTGGCGCGAGGGGGGCACCCCACTTTAGAAGCTCCGGGCGGACCCATGATTGGAATTAGTTGAACTGACCCCCCTTCAAGGACCTCTCACCAGAACGGGTGCTGCTGAGGACAGTTCCCATAATGGATCATTAAGTTTGCTTTGCTCACCAGGAGAAAGCTGTCTGTTGCACACTGGGAATTGCTGCATTTTTATTATTCATCAACCACCAAGTGCCCACGATGGCAGCACCTGATCCCCAGGTTGGAAGATGCCATTCGCCTAAAAAAGTGGACACTGAATGTCCAATCTATTGGCCTAAGTCACGACATTGGCTACTCCTGGCTTTTCTTTCTAGACTGACACACCAAGGAGGTTCAACTTCACGATTTCCCGAAATAGTTGAAAATCACTGAGGGAGAGTTATGTTCCAAAATACCGTTTATAAGACAGCGAGCTTGTACCTAGAATGCATGCGCCAACCCAGAAGCAACGTCGTATGTACGGTGTTAGGATTCCAGCCCAGCCTCTCAAAACCCACCTGACTCATTATGTTTATGAAGTTCACCTGAGCACAAAAGGGTGAAGCAGAAAGTTCTATGCTGATTTGGAGGGGGCCTTGCTAAGCGATCCACAAAATGGTGAGAAAAGACCTGGAAATCCTATAAGGATGGGTTGACCAAGAGAGATGCTTAGAGATGAGTTGCAAAGTTGAAAGAGAGCCTATTAATAGTCATCTTTTTTATTTATTTATTGCGGTACGCGGGCCTCTCACTGTTGTGGCCTCTCCCGTTGCGGAGCACAGGCTCCGGATGCGCAGGCTCAGCGGCCATGGCTCACGTGCCCAGCCGCTCTGCGGCACATGGGATCTTCCCGGACCGGGGCATGAACCTGTGTCCCCTGCATCGGCAGGCAGATTCTCAACCACTGCGCCACCAGGGAAGCCCAATAGTCATCTTTTAAGTGATCTTGCCCTCCTTCCAGGTAGGAATAAGAAGTCACCAAGAAACCCCTTCAGTTGCCTGTCGGCAAACCCGCAATTCCACCAGCGCTCACACCATCCTTTTTCTCTTTGGTTTCTCCTCCCGCCTGAGGCTCAGTCCAGCACCGCGATGTACGTTCCAGCGCCTTCAAATTCTGGGGACCTTCCGTCTACGTCCCCCCTCTCCCTAACCTTCCACTTCCCCGATTCCTACTCATTCCGCAGGACTCTGCTTGGAAGTTGGCCCCGTGAGAAGTTCTCCCTGGCCTCACTGTGCTGCTGAATTGTGATGTCTGTCACTTGTCTGTGCCCACCCCCGGCCCCTGCTAACTTCTGAGAAGGCAGGGTTCCCTGCTGGACCCTGGGCACCAGCACGATGCTTGGTCCACAGCAGCGGCTCAGCAGATGCCTGCCAAACGGCACAGCAGACTTCCTTACCGGTGGGATGCCTGCTGGGGGAGAGAGCAGTACTGGGCCCGCAGCAAAACCTCCCCACATGCCCCAAACACCCAGCCTCCCAAGAGCTGTTCCCTGTCTATGCTGGCATTAGGGGAGTCCACATACAAGTGTGGGCCCTGGCTTCCTGGTCCTTCATCAGCAGTAATCACATTTTCCCCAGTGCAGGGGAGAGGCCACCTGGCAGCTGCACCTAGGTGACAGCTTTGAGAGGGGGACACATCTCTTTATGGCTTTTTGCTTCATAAACTGTAAAAATGCCAGAAGAAAGAAGTTTCCACACTGAGAATGAAGCTTGAAGAGACAACACCTTTCACAGGGGCCTGCACGTGGTCTGAGGGTAGGCACAGCAGGGTCGGTCGGTCGGTCCGTCTTCTCCAGGGTCTGGTAGAGCCCCAGCCTCCTCCGGTCTCACTGCAGCTGGATCCACCCCTGTGGCCATCAGCACCGTCCCGGAAAAGGGAGCCAACCGCCAGAGGCGAGGGCTGGGGTCCCTCGCTGGCCTCCACACTCACCAGTACCTCTGTATCCTGTCTCCTGTCTCCCTGCTCCCCTCCACCCCCACTTCTCCCCACCGCAGCCCGTGTGATCTTCAACCATACAAATCTGATAACGAGACGCTCACGATGCTAAGGGCTCTTGGGATAAAGATGAAGGTCCTGCTGGGCTGGCCCCGCCCACGTCACTCCCCTTACTGCTCCCTGTTCATACACAGCCCCGCCCACATCACTCCCCTTACCGCTCCATGTTCATACATGGCCCCGCCCACGTCACTCTCCTTAACGCTCCCTGTTCATACATGTGAGCACACAACCTTCCTGCTCGTCTTCAAGACACACGTGCTGCCCCTGCCTGGGATGCTTCCCTGGAGGAGGGGTCAGTCTGAAGCGAGGGCAGGTCGGAGGAACGGGGCCTTTGGGGCTCAGCCCTCTCGGGGCGCCCCTCTGCCCACCACACTGGCCCCAACGACTGTAGCTACCAAACTGAGCCAAAGCCCCTCCTCATTTCACCATATCAATATTCAAACTGTATTCTGATCTTTACTTGAGTTCCGTATCTATTTTGTAATTACATCTGAACTCAGTGAAGAGGGAGGCCATTTCTTGGTCCTCCTCAGAGCATCACAAACCCAATCTGTTCCTGTTTCAGGCTAACCACACACAAGGTCAGAAGCAGGGTCGCCGGGATGCAGGGTGTTCACTGCAGGCAGCACCTGCCTTGCACCTGCTGAACAGCCGCGGGCAAGCACTCAGTGCCGGCGGCAGCTGCGCTGACTCCTGGTCACCGCCCCAGGCTGGCAGAGCCAGGACAGTGTCTGGGAACAAGTCACTCAGCCCCTGAGCCTCAGTCATGGTCTCAAGACAAGATGACCTACTGCGTGCAGTACCTTAGCACCTTGTCAGACACACATCCATAATCGAGGCTCGTTCTTTCTGTTTTCGGTTTTACTCTCACCCATGATTCTCGCCTGTGGCCGTGAGGGCTGCGGGACCCTGCCCAGCCCTCCCCATTCCTGGTGGGGAAAAGGGTCAAGTTCCCACAGCACAGTGGTCGCGAGGGCTGTGCTGCCCTCATGCTCCCAAGAGGATTTTCTCTGCATTTTCTGCACCAAACAAGCTATCCTTCTCACTAGAAATGAGCCCCTGAGACACACTTATTTGTTTCTCTTGCTCAAAAAGGGAGGTGTCGTTTGCTCCCTTCGTCAGCTACGAACTTGAGGGGGAGAGGGCCAAGCTCTGGGTGGCACAGACACCTGCTCCCACGCTAGGGTTGTTGGTGGGAGGGTAGACAGCAGGGTGACTAGACCGGAAGACGGGGAGGGGGGGAGGGGTTTCATGGGAGGTTTTTTCTTGGGGGGGGTGGAACTGGCTTGTGGGCAGATTTTGAATGAGACTATTTGTTAAAGCCATTTCAGATAAAGTCTTGGTCTTCAGAGATGGTCCAGGATGATAAAGCATAGAATATTAAAGAAAGGAATGAGCTGAGAATTGGAGAGAATGGAGGCTTTAGGTATAGATTTTAAGAACAATCAATCTCTAAGTTCAATAACTGAAAAAAGAGAGGCATCTGAGGAATCCACAGTGGGTTGAGAACTCAGTATATTCTGTCATCAATGAGAAAAGATTATTTAGTAACAGAGTGAAGGCTGATAGGTGACTGTAGGCCACTGTCCCCTAACTCTCAAGACCAGAATCACGTGTGCAGTATCCCAGCCTCGCTGCAGGGACACGGGTGGTTGTCTCTCCAGCGCCCATTCCACCTCCCACGTGGTGGTACCCAGCCTCTAAGATGGCCGCAATGATCCCTCCCACTGGTGTTGATGCCCTTGTGTGACTCCTCCCACATCACACCACAGCTGGCCTGTCTGACCAAAGAAGATGGCGGACGTGACATTGTGTCACTGACTTCCATGCCCCACATCTAACCCCAGAGCGAACCCCACAGGCTCTGGCTTCCAGAATCTGATCATTGCCCACCACCTCCATCACTACCATCCGAACCACCACCGTCTCTTGTCTGGATTATCGCGAGCGCCTAACTGGTCTCCCTGCTCCCACTCTACCTCCTTGGAGTAGCCAAAGCAATGCTGTTAACATACATCACCACGTGGAACCCTGACTAAGGTCTTCTAAGATCTTCCCACCTCATTCAGAGTCAAAGCCAATGCCCTTCCAGTGGCCTCCAAGACCCTGTGTGACCTGATTTTATCTCCTCCAGTGCCTGTCACTTGCTCTGCTCCCACTACCATGCTCTGTCCTGGCTGGCGCCCCCTGCACACCCCAGCCCTCAAATGCAGGGCACCCCATCTCACGCTCTTGCCTTTCCTCCATGGCACTTATCACAGTCTAAGAACATCACACGATGCTCATTTATTTTATTATCCGTCTCTCCCCACGAGAATATAAGCTGTCTGCAGACAGCACTTGCTCCATACTTCTGTTCACCACGCTAGTCTCACCTGGCAAATAGCAGGGGTGTAACACACATCAGCAGACCTTGGTGCCGATTACAAGCAAGTGACGTGCACTGGTTTGGGCACTGAGGGGACAAGAGTGAATGAGACCCAGCCCTGCCTAAGGAAGCCCCCCACGCCCGCTCCCCACAGCAGCTCTCTGCCCAGCCTCCTCCTGACCATAGCCCAGCATCACCAGCCAAACCTGGCTACTGCCTGGAGGCTGGACCACTTCACTGAAGCCCCAGGCCTGAGTGGGTGCTGTTTGCAAAGAACTTTGGTTTACGGAAGCTAAGAGCACTGTGCCACCCTCCTTGGCGAGGGGCTCTGAGTGGTTGGAGCTCAATGACAAGGGGCACAGAAAGCCACCGTCTGGATTATATTCTAAGTGCACATGAATGTACGGCAAGCAGACAAGGACCTGCACTGTCAAACGTAGAAACCGGATACCACTGTGTGTGTGTGTGTGTGTGTGTGTGTGTGTGTGTGTGTGTGTGTGTGTCCCCTCTTCCGTGCACCATCTCAGGACCACTGTCTTGTACCACTGTGTGTGTGTGTGTGTGTGTGTGTGTGTGTCCCCTCTTCCGTGCACCATCTCAGGACCACTGTCTTGTACCAGTGTGTGTGTGTGTGTGTGTGTGTGTGTGTGTGTGTCCCCTCTTCCGTGCACCATCTCAGGACCACTGTCTTGTACCACTGTGTGTGTGTGTGTGTGTGTGTGTGTGTGTCCCCTCTTCCGTGCACCATCTCAGGACCACTGTCTTGTACCAGTGTGTGTGTGTGTGTGTGTCCCCTCTTCCGTGCACCATCTCAGGACCACTGTCTTGTACCACTGTGTGTGTGTGTGTGTGTGTGTGTCCCCTCTTCCGTGCACCATCTCAGGACCACTGTCTTTGTTCTCAAGGGTGGGCTCTGACTTCCAGAAGAAAACCTACACAGCTCTAGGCTGCTCTCAGCAGTGCAAACAGATAATTACCTGCTGGCTGCCTGGGAATGTAAGGTATCAAATAGATTGCTTAGTAATTAAAATAATGAAGGGAGTCATCAGGGCTGAAAGATATTTTTTGTCTTTTTAAACTGAAGACTCCAAGTAAGGGTTAAAATATGAATTGGAAACACCATCCTGATGAATCCGCCTCCTAATTACTGGCAGGCCAGTTGGAGGCTGGTTCCACATCACAGGCTTTGGGGTTCCTTTCAACGGTGAGCCGCTCCCAGGGTTCCCCTCTGTGACTCCACCACACAGGGTCACAGCGGGCTCCCTTTGGTATAAAAGACCCATTGATTTATTTATTCTCTTATTGCAGCCATGGACCTTCTGTGCTTTCTTCAAACAGGTCTTTTCATTCCACTGTCTTTGAAAAAAGCTAATAAAGAATCAATTACAAGAAATACGCACACATAGAAATTGGTATTTATCTAAGCAGGATATCTGCTGAAAAATAACAAAGACCATTAAACCACAGGTACACACCATGAAGCCTGTCTACTTAAGATCTCCCACTACGGATGTGGCTGCGTCCTGGCTCTCAAAGGAAAGGATCGTCCCTTCCCAGCAGAAGGAAAAGGAGTGAAGGGTGAGGCCACGGGTGGGGAGCTGTCATCCCCTTGCCCCGAGAGCCCTGGGACCCACTCCATAACTTAGGATTTCCAGGAAATCTCTTGAGAAGCCATTTTTTTCCCTGAGAATCTGGCATCACAAGAGCCAGAAAGTAGAACAGGGCTAATAATAACTTCATCATCACTACAGCCCTGGTTCAGAACTTGGTTTTATCTTTTTAATGGCTCTTCTCTAGGAGAGCATCTTGTGGGTCTATTTGTGGGTGTTCATTGTGGCATAAATGTTATAGATCACGGCATAAACACCACTGCTTTTCCTAGAGAGTGCCAAACGCTACAGATGAAGCTACCGGAGTGACTAGGCTGGGGAGAAGGACCAAGAGCATCACGACTGTGCTCTTTGCCACCAACATTTAATGACCAAATCCAAACAGACCTTGACTGGGGTAGTTTCTTCACGATTGTTCGTTACACCTTACATTTACGTTTTCTGCACTTTTCTGCACGTGTGCTGTATTTAGCAATAAAAAGGCAAAGTGATTTCATGTGCTGCCCACCTAGAGGTTTCTGTGCTGAAATCACAGGACCGCCTGGAGCTCCCGGGTGCATCTCTGTAGAAGTCAGTGAGCGCGCGGCCTACGCACAGGCGGAGAAATGCAGGGCTTCCTCCCGCCCCCAGAAAAGGGAGTGCTTCTTCCCAGCGGAGAGCTGGTCAGGAGATGGGAATGGACGGGAACCATTGGGCAGGGGAGCAGGCTTAGGACTCAGAGAGAACTGGGTTTGCATCCAAGATCTGCCACTTACTAGCCACGTGCCCTGGTGAAGTTATTTAATTCCCCAAAGCCTCTGTTCTCACCTACAAACAGAGACTCTTAGAGCGGCTATCTCAGAGAGCTGTTGTCATGGTAATTTGCTGACACACAGGTTCAGCCAGGATAGTGCTGGCTGTGGGTACCAGAATTCCCAATGCAAATGGGCTCACAGAACACAGACATTTGCTGGGTCGAGTTGCTCTGTTAAGAGTGGGGCAGGAGAGAGGCCTGGTCTCTGGTCTGGTCTCTGGCCTGGTCTCTCTGCCTCTTCCTCAGCCCTGCTCTCTTACACATGCCCTTCAGCTCCAGGCTGGTGTCCACAGGCCAGGAAAGCCATCCTCTCAGGGTGTCCCTCATGAGTGAGGAAAGGTCCAGGAGCCCTCAGCTACCTCACACCTTCCCGCACAGATCGCGGGCCCCAGGTGGGCGACTGCCCATTTGAAGCTGGTCGCTGTCACACTGTAGGTACCAGGCGCTGGCTGGTGGAACTGGTGGAAGAGATGAAAGACCATCACGAGCTGAGAGCCGTCAGCTGGGGTCAGTGCCCCAAGCCGTAAGGGTGGAAGTACACTGAGGAGAAATGAACACGTACATAAAATGTTCCTGGCATGGAATTAGCCCTCAAGGAATGGAAACTGCTATTGTGGTAGTTGTGTACATAACAGACATTTATTAGACGCTTCCTGATAGAACACATTGGTTTTTCTCTTCCTCAAAGCAGAGTGAAACAGCCGACTTTAAACTCAGCACGATTTCAGTGAGTCTGCTTTTCCAGCCTCCACTCACCCTCTCTCCCAGCTCCTCCAGACCACGGCGTCTACCAACGATCCCAGCGAAGCCTCCTGAACATGGAAGCACCTTCAGTGTAAGTGTGAGCCTTCGGCAACTGCATCAGAAACATGGTTTTCTTCTAAGCGAGGCTTGTTACTGATCAAATGCTCCCATGAAACTTTCATAAGGTTATTATAGAGCCTGGCTTTCACCTTCTAACACTCAAGCTGTCTCATACAGTCGCAAAGAGACAACAGAACCAGAAGCATTGATTAAGTGCTCCTGTAAATCAATACAAACAGCCATAGCCTTTCGGCCGCTGTAAGAAAAGTGATGCACGATCTTGGCCTTATCTGTTGGCCTCCAGAGCTTGTGGTCCATGTCCCCACCACAGGGGCTGTCGCTGTGGGTTCCAGTCTCAGGGCTGGGATGGACTAAAGGAGGTCTCCATGGTTTCCAATGTGACAGATCGGTTTGAAGGGTGAAAGTCACCAACTTCAGGCTGTCCCATAAAGGGAATTTTAGAGACAAGAAAAGGGGAAGATTCAAAAGGGTGTGTAAGCTGCTATTTAATAAGATATTGGGATCCTTGAAGGACTTTCCTCAGGTTCTCAAGAGGGCTGCATCGCAGCCAGGAGAGTCTGCAGAGCTCAGGCGAGTAGATACGGCCTACAAGGCACGATAGATGAATAACGCTATTCACGTATCCTGTTCCTGCCCCATAATCTCACATACGCCCTGGCCCCGAACCCACACAAACACACGCACACCCGTGGGCACCACACTGGCCATTAGGCACAGGCGTAATTTCTCCCAGGGGCTCTACGACCCATTTCTGGGCAGGACTGCGGACTTCGGCTTCTTTCCGTATCCCAGAGTTCCTCCAGAGACTATGACTGCTCTCTTCTGCTTCTGGGATGTAGGGACGCTTACTTGTTCAGAGTGATATTCCCAGACCCCTGTTCCTGATGTTCAACCCCCTCAGACACATCTTCTCTGCAGACACTGGGAGGCAAGCGGGGAAGGGGAAGTGGTAAAGGTCACGGGAGGGTAAGAAAAAGCAACCAACCAGCCAAACGACGCAAAAAACCAAAACCACTGGAGGAAAATTCTGGCAGAGAAAAAACCAGAGGAAACTTTGTACAAATAAAAAGGCCTCCAACTCTTCCAAAGGCTTCTGCCAGCAGAGCGCTCACTGAACCTCGTGCTTAGAGGGTTACGCGTGTAATGGGAAAAAGTAAAATATACTTAATAAAAACCACCTGCTACGGTTTTTGAGAATTGGCATCCGTTTCCCCACACTCATCCCTTAGAATACCTGACTTGGTTCTTTGTTAGAAACTCTGTTCAGAATCAAAGGGATGAGAGAACTGGGAAGGGTGGTAATGCAGGAAGAAGGGACAAAATCAGAGACGGGCGACGATTAAAAGCCAAGTTGTGAGGGTGGACAGCTGTGCCCCAGCTCGGTGTGTGGGAGGGAGGCCCCAGCAGCCTCCCCACGAGCCCCACTGCTCCGTGAGCATCCTGGTAGCAAATAACGGGGAGACGTGGGAGGCAGCACACCTGGAGCTCCAAGCGCACTCCGGGGAAGAGGCCGGCTCCACTGGACCCCTTCACCTCAGAGCTGAAACCTGGGGCTGTGCTTCCCAAGGCCAAATGGACACAGAAACAACATGGTGGCCGAGGCTGAGGTCAGAAACAGACACGGAGGTGTCCCGGGAGCCTGCTGAACACGGAGGCCCCGCCTGGGAGGTGAAGGGCAGGTGCGGCAGGGCATGCGGGGCCCTGAAGACACTGCGGGACGGCGTCAGGAACACTGGTGGTTCTCACCCCAGAGATCCTGGAGAAACGCCCCCCCTCTCCACCCCCGGCTGCTGGGCATTAAGTCCTCCGCGGAGTAAGAAGGAACCCGAGGGAGACCTGGCGGCAGCAGGAGAAGGAGCCCGGCAGCCCGCGACTGATCCAGCAGGCTGTGGTGGATATCCTGCCTCACTGAGGCTCCCTGGTAAGGAGGACAGAGCACCAAGCGCAGAGTCCCCGATGTTTATTTTCTCAAAGGCCCTGCCTGCACAAGACAGAGGCAGGGACTCCAATGCCACACAAATCCTGGAGCAGGGACGAAGGCGGCGTCCCAGTCCTGGCACTGCCCCGATCAGGTATCTGTTTGCCACGGGGGCTCCCCTTTGGCCAGGTGAAGTGGGCGGTGCTGCCCTTTCTCAAAGCTGCAGGTGAGCAGGTAAGTGGAGACGCCAGAAACCAGCATCTGGAAACGCGGGTCCTCTGTGGCTCAGTGACAACACGGGGCGGGGGAGGCGTGGCTGTCAACATCCTCAGTGGGGCTGCTTAAACCCAGCTGAAGGGTGGTGCTTCTTCAGGAAAAAGCACCTGGTAGGGGACAGAGGAGAAGGAGACGCACAAAAATTCTTTAACGCTTTGCTTCATATTGTCGCCACTAATTTTAAAAGGAGAGACCAACTCACTTGGCACTTAATTTCGATCAACAGACGACATGGCTTCTGCTACCAGAGACTTAGAAATTTCCACTGCTTACTTACCCACTGGGAGAGATGAAAACGGCCTCGAAGGTCCCAGGGGTCTCAAAACCACCCAGGCAGTCCCCGACACCAAGAGCCCCTCCACCAAATCCTCACAGGTTCCTTACTCTGAAGGAACAGCGTAAACCTCACATGTTATTTCACCACGCCTTAGATGAAAGGTTTCAAAGGGCCCCAGCCCATGACTCAGGGGGACCTCAGGACTTCTTCTACTGCCACCAGGCACGTGCTCTGGGCCAGACACAGGTGCATGCAGGGGGCTGGCCTGAGCGTCACTCCGGATTGAAATAATTCGGTGGTGGAGAGCAAGGACTCTGGGGTCCTTGAAACCTTGCTTCAAGTCCTGGGTTTGCTCTATGACCTTGGGGGAGCTATTTACTTTTTCTAAGCCTCAACTGCTTCACCTGTAAAATGGGGTGAGTAAGAGTATCTATTCTGTATAGCTGTTGAGAGGATGAAATAAACTAATGCAAGGAATGCATACAGCAGGGTAGCAGGGACATCAGAGGCCCCAAGAGCTGGGAGCCGGGAGGCCTAGACCCAGCTAACCTCCCTCGCCTTTGCTCTAAAATGCTGTGAACATGTGGCAGCCGGGGAGCCCTCCTGCCTGGACCCGCCGTCTGGGTAGGAACTCACCCACTGCCCGCCTGGGCCCAAAGCCCAAAGCAAGGATTACAGAAGACCTACAAGGGAGATTCCTTTTGACTAATACTCCAGGATTTTGCCACGAGGAGTGAAGTAGTCAGCGAGCCCTAGAAACACGTCTGTCTTGTTCACTCTGAGCTGGTCCCACCTCCTACACACAGGTTCTCAGGGACCCCAGGGGCCCGAGGCCACAGTTCCTCCTCCGAAGCAATATTAAATTTACTCTCAATGTAAAAAAACAACCCAGTGCTAGGACTTCCCTGGCGGTCCAGTGGTTGAGACTTTGCCTTCCAATGCAGGGGGTGTGGATTCGATCCCTGGTCGGGGAACTAAGATCCCACGTGCCTTGCAGCCAAAGAAACCCAAAAAACATAAAACAGAAGCAATATTGTAACAAATTCAATAAAGACGTTAAAAAAATGGTCCGCATCAAAAAATCTTCAAGAAAACGAAAAACAACCCAGTGCTTTGGTTTTCACTACTGCCCCCCAGGGAGGGAATCTGTCAAACAACAGGCCCGGGTCCCAGCTTTGCCAGAGTTGGAAGTGGCTGAGCCCGAAGTCAGGATTCTTGGGTTTTTTGTTTTGTTTTTTGATTCCCGCGTGGATCTCAAGGGCATCATGCCGAGTGAGAAAAGCCAATCGCAAAAGGTCACATACTGAGTGACTCCATTTATATAGTATTCTTAAAATGACAAAATTATAGAGATGGGTGGTTGCTAGAGGCTGGGCGGCGGGGGAAGGCAGGCCTGTGACCGTGAAGAGGAGCCCAAGGGAGGGGTTTTCACGGCGGCCCCGCGCTGCAGGAGCCGGCAGCAGTGCTCACGCCGGTCTGCACACGCACGCCGACGCCCCCTGCTCGGCTTCTCTGGGAGCCATCGTACCGTTATCTCTCAGTGAAAGGATGCCATTTGCAGCAACATGGATGGACATAGAGATGCTCATACCAAGTGAAGTCAGTCAGACAGAGAAAGACAAATATCGTGTGATATCACTTACAGGTGGACTCTAAAATGTGACACAAATGAACTCATCTACGAAACAGAAACAGACTCACAGACAGAGAGAACAGACTTGTGGTTGCCAAGGGGAAGGGGGAGGTGGGAGTTTGGGATGAGCAGATGTAAACTATTACATATAGAATGGGTAACCAACAAGGTCCTACCGTATAGCACAGGGAACTATGGTCAATATCCCGGGATAAACCATAATGGAAAAGAATATGAAAAAGAATGTATACATGTATGTACACGTCACTTTGCTGCACAGCTGAAACTAACACAACACTGTAAATCAACTAGACTTCAATAAAAAAATAAAGTACAGTCATGTTTCCAACAACAGGACAGCGTTAACTTCCTCAACGTTGGAAATTACTGAGCTAGAGGTCCGGATTCTTGTTTGCTTTTTGTTGCTCTCTTTTGGGTGGCGTGCGGTGAGGCCATCTTTTATCGTATCTGAATTTGGGGCACTAGGGTGTTTTAAAAGCCAAACTAAACTAGTGAAGAGACAGAAGCCACACAACCTAACCTACTTCCTGGTGCCTTAGATTCTGCCAGTTCGAGGTTGCCTGGATCGCAGATGTTCACCCCGAGTAGGGTATGAATGAGGGAACTACATTTCAGCATCGCACACACACTGTCCCCCCGCCCCCGAGGTTTCCCAAGGGCTGACGCCCTGAGACTTGGCACCGACACCACCACAACTGCAGCTGTGGTGACGGCTGCTCTGTCACTGCCCAGGCTGCACTGGTTGTTAAATATTTAAAGTAGAACTCCTAGGCCTTACAAGACCTTATTTTGTATTCTAGAGAACGAAAACAGAAAACGAAAAGCAAAACAAATGCACAACTTGTTGATGAAAGTTTTATACTTTCAGGAGTCTTGAAACTTCTAATTTTTTTTTCTAAATGTAGGGCCTGTGATGAGTATTTTGAATTTAACTGTTGGAAAGAAATCTGTGACTAGCTTCGTGACTTGTAACTAACTCTTCTTGCTGTTACCATATGGTGTTTCCTTTAATAAAAACATTTTGCAGAAATAATGATAAAAAAATTACTTCAAGCTTCTAAAAATGTTAAGATGTTTCTGGCAATAAAAATACTCCTTATAATCATGTAGATAACTTTGCATCTGATAAACAGGAAAAATTCTGTTCTCCTTGTCACTTTATTTCTAAGTAAAAATGATGTACTGCACTGTCATTCATCCTGGGACGTTTTCTGAGTATCTTCTTATTCATTGACCTCTCCCTAGATTGCAGGAATGTACATTCAAGGATCCTGTTCTATTTACGTATCTGTTATGATCCCATTTCCTTTGCCTTTTTGCAACAGAACAACATACTCTATTTCTACAGAGCTTTGAGCCACACTGTGTGTCAGTTATGATGGGTTCAGCTCCATGCAACAGGAGAAGCTGAGCTGGCTTCAAGGCATTAAAAATTTCTAGGGCTTCCCTGGTGGCGCAGTGGTTGAGAGTCCACCTGCCGATGCAGGAGACACGGGTTCGTGCCCCGGTCCTGGAAGATCCCACATGCGGCTGGGCCCGTGAGCCATGGCCGCTGGGCCTGTGCATCTGGAGCCTGTGCTCCGCAACGGGAGAGGCCACAACAGTGAGAGGCCCGCATACAGCAAAACAAACAAACAAACAAACAAACAAACTTCTGGAGGTGCAAGGCCAAAGTAGCTGTCTGGGAGGCCAGAGGGATCGGGACCCTTTCTTCTTTCTGTTTCACCGTCCTTAGCAAGCAGGCCGCCATCTTTTTATTTTTTATTTTTTTGCGGTACGCAAGCATGTGGGATCTTCCCGGACCGGGGCACGAACCCGTGTCCCTGCATCGGCAGGTGGACTCTCAACCACTGCGCCACCAGGGAAGCCCAGCAGGCCGCCATCTTCATGCGCATCCCCTAATGGCTACAAGATGGCTGCTCCGTCTCCAGGCCTCACGTCAGCATTGTGGACAGAAGGGCAGTAAAAGGACAAAGCGGCAGGCTGGGCAAAAAGGCTTCCGGAAACCGCATCCAGAAACTTCCGCTTCTTCTTATTGGTCGGAACTGGGCGGCATGGCCAATGCCAGGCCAAGAATAAGAGAGCTGTGGATGAGGGGTCAGGTCAGTGTCGCTCACGCTGCTGCAGAAGGGGGCTTGCCTGCCCTCCTGCAGGGTCTTACCTCTGAAGTGAGTCCTGTTTCTTGCTTCCCCACCTCTTTTTAGGGTCCCGGGGAGGGGTGGTCAGTGTGTGTACGAGGCTTTGTCTGCTCAGTTTCCCTTTATAAGAAGTAACCGTGCGATCTTCCTTCGCGTGGGCTTGTCTTGCTAATGTGTGGCACCTAGGAAGTCTGATTTCATTTCCTTCCATTAATTCACAGGGCAAAGTGAAAGCGGAGTGGGTTTAAATCAATGTCTTCACCCTAAATAATCGGGCTTAGTGTGGAGGGAGGGAAGAAACAGCCCCGCGCACTAATGGGAATTGTAGAGACAGGAAAGAGATGAGTGAGAAGGAAGGTACGTTATTCCACCTCACAGAAGCCGGAGCAGTGGATTGGTTTGCTGTGTATTTAACCATCACTCTCTCTCTCTCTTTTTTTTTCCCCCTCCTCTTACACTTTAATAAGCAATTTAACATAAATCCTAGGTCTTCCTTAGAATGCCTGGTACCTGTTTTGACAAGGTTCATATACAAGAAACATAAACAAACCTTCCTGTACCACAGGCTTCATTATTAATTTTACTCATTACAGTTAATGAAAAATCAAACACCCAAATGGCTGGGCATGAGGTGGGCGAATAAGCTCTCCTCTCCTTAGATGAGAAATCCTACAGGAAGGAAGATAAATGCTTAGGGCTCAAATAGGCGGACGATTAGGTATGCCTGCTTAAACGACCCGCTTTACTGACACTGCAGCTCAAGCTGTCATCTCCTGACAAATCTGCCTGCTGTTTGGATGGAGCTACCACCCTTCCCTACCTGGGAACCTTGTTCCCAGACTTCCTTGCCCAATTGCAAGTGAGAGCCGGGTGGCAGCAGACTCAAGTACAGAGCTTCGCCTTTCTGCACGAACCATCGTTCCAGATAATGCTCCCTCTGGAATGAATGTGGGGGTTCTAGCAGCTATGATGGCTTGAAATGTATGAGTTGAATTCATTCTGGTTTGTAATTAAGGCTCTGTAGTCATCTCTGTCATAAATATCCAAGGGTACATGTAGTAAACAAACAAACAAACCTGGAGGTTAAACTGGAAATACGTTTCTTGCTTTTGTTTCAAAACTAATATTATCAGTTGGGTTTTCTGCATTTTAATATAACCCACCACTTCTAAAGTCCACAGTTCCAGCTGATGGGTCTTTATGGGAATAAATGTGGACTGAATCTTCTTCTAAGAGGCTGCTTGGCCCACTGCGTGGGTCTTTGTAGAAAGGAAGTCAATAGATGGAAAAAAACCCATGTTTTTAGAGTAAAAAATTCCCCCCCCTGTTTTAGGGGGTGGAAGCCATGGTCTTACAAGGATTAAAGCAAGTGTGCCATGATATTCCCTGCTATAATCTGAAGTGAGTCAGGACACACTTCACTTAGATTGGAAAACGAAAACCATGTGACTGACATAGCTTCAATTTCCTCTGCTGAAAACCAAATCCCATTTTCACTGGTGGGTATTTCATTCATCTTTGCTTTTTTGGTTTTTTAATTACATAGCAGAAAGTGCTACTGTAATTTCCTCCCTGTGTAATGACAGCATTATTCATCAAGAAGCTTTTAATTCTACACAGCAATTGCTTCTCTTCAAAAATCTGATTTCAATCTCCTCAGAGGCAGAAGGGTATGATTTTTTGACCTGAGGGTTAATTATCTGCAAACAAGTTAAAATCACACAAAACCTCACCCTGGGAAAAGGGAATCCAGGCGTGACCTTCAGGCTACCTGTCTTGCTGTCAGAGGGTGTGGAGCGCAGGTGGCCTGGCACCCCTGCCCATGGATCCCTTGTCTGTCCTGTCAGACTGCACCCCGCCAGGGAGGCCACGAGCGCCTCGATCTCAGCTTATCTTCAGAGCTCAGTTTCTGGCACATAGGAAGGACTCGATAAACGTTTGCAGAAGTGACCTGAATTGAAGGGACAGTGAACGGAGGAACAGGCTTTGAAATATTCCTGATTAAAAAAAAAGTTAAGTGTATGAAAAGGCCCTATTTCTGGACAAACAAAAAGAGCGAAGCAATGAGGAGACTCACTAGGGGCCGTCTGGGGACCAGGGATGGGGCTGGTGGGGGGGGCATGGCCACCCCGTGGGACCCAGTCTCTTCTTCCCAGACTCTCATCTCACAGCCACACCTCCAGGGACGCGTGTTCCTCTCCCCAGCTTCTCCAGTTCTCTTTTGGTGGGCCCAACACTCACTTATTCATTTGTTTTATTTTAATTCGGAAGCCTTTCTGAACACAAGTACGCTCGATGCTGGAACTCGGGGCAGTGGGCTGGAGGGAGACAAGGACCATTGACACCTGAGTGCCAGGTGCCAGGTACCACCACTTGCACGGCCCAGCACGAACCCACCTGACACCCACGGCCCCTGGCGGCTGAACGCAAGGTGGTCCCTGCCCTCAAGGGCACCCGATGCTGGCACTCGGTGGGTGCTGACCAATGAGCTGTATTGTTTATGAGGCTTCGGGTCCGGCGAGGAAGGATGCACGTTAAGAAGCAACGCAGAGCGTGTACAGAGCTCCAGAGCAGCGGAGCGTGGGAGGGGCCGGAACCCTGAGGCACACAGGATCCTGGGGCAGACTCTGCGATGGGGTCACAGGATCCCGGGGAGGAGAGCCGGAGAAGGGAGGCAGGGGCTGCTGAGGATCTGCACGGCCAGGCCACGCTGCAGCCCAGACGACACGGGACCCTGGACACGTGGCGTGATAAATCACGCTGGGACGTGGAGAAGGGAGAGGTCCGCAGCCGTGCTAACGAACGCCGAGGCCCCGAGACGGGCCAAGGGGCCCCATTTTTATGATCTTCAATTTTTAATGGGAAAGGATGTCTGAGAAGACAGACTTCAAACAGCGCGCCCCAAACCGAAAGCTCCATGGGCCTCGATGGATTTCACTGCAAAGGGACTTTGAGCTCCAAGTGCACAGTACGGCCCCACTCTGCCCTCTGACACAACGTGACCCACAGAAGGATGTGCAGGAGATCAAGGGCAGGACAGAGGGAAACTGTTCATTAAAAACCTCGCTCGCCACGTGGGAGCCATGGCTTTGAAGCTGGGGCCCAGAGCCGAGGGTGCGGTGGGACACACTAGTAAAGAATGACCTGGTCCAAGGCGTCAGTAGGGCTGGGGTGGAGAAGCCCGGCTTAGGGTGCTTTAGGTCAACCCCTTGGGAAATGGGCAGGTTTTCTGAGGGTAAGTGAAGGAATATAGTGTGTAATTTTATACTTGGAAAACTGTGCTTCAAAACCAAGCAAACAGAAAACAAAAACAAAGCAGGGAAGCCTGCTGCTGAAGAGAGAGAGGGCAGAGGCACCTGAGAATGAGCCGGACCCCATCCCTCCAGAGGGAAGAACGGAACTCTGAATCTATAGGAGCTCACAGCACGGTGATGGATCCTAGAACTTTCCAGAAAGGAAAATAAAATGAGCACGTATGTCATCTTTGAAAATACAAGTAGTTGGATGCATGTTGCCTCTTCTGAACAAGGCTTCTCTGTGATGGGACTGTGGGCCTCCCCCTGCCTGCTCCCCCGAATTGCCTCAGATACCCCCTGCTCCAATCTCCTCATTCCGCGGCACTCTCCGCCAGGTCCAGGCCCGGCCCCAAGGCCAGGCTCTGAGACCCCTCTGGCCGGGCTGGAGCTTGGGCTCCACATAGGCTCAGGGTGCCTGGCCCTCTGCCCTGCCCTTGGGAGCGCCCAGGACAGACAAGAGCCCTGACCGGGCCCGAGACCAATGGGGCTCTGGGGGCACCTCGTTCATCAGCACAAGCCGTTCATTTCAGCTTCTGAGAGAGGAAGTTGAGTCAACACGCACTCAAGACCACGTCCACCACCAGCTGCACAGGGCCTGGCTCTTTCCCACAGAAGGAATATTGATGCCGCCTGGGACTAAAGCCTGCTTTGCTCAAGTGCCCCTTTCGGTTAAGCTGTGAGAAGTGGAAAGCATAGCCATCTGCAACGTGAGTGGGCACTTTGGGTGCTGAGAGCCATCGCAAGCCAGTGCCAGCTTCCCGAGCAGCACGGCTCCCAACAGGCTGCAGGACGGGTGCTGGCAAAAGCATGCTGCCCAGCGCTACAGACAAGGGGCCCTTTGCGCCACCTTCAAAAGTCAATGCAAGGGGCTTCCCTGGTGGCACAGTGGTTAGGAATCCGCCTGCCAATGCAGGGGACACGGGTTCGAGCCCTGCTCCGGGAAGATCCCACATGCTGCAGAGCAACTAAGCCTGTGCGCCACAACTACTGAGCCTGTGCTCTAGAGCCCGCAAGCCCCAACTACTGAAGCCCGCACACCTACAGCTCATGCTCCACAGACAAGCCACCGCAATGAGAAGCCCGCGCACCGCAACGAAGAGTAGCCCCCACTCGCCACAACTACAGAAAAGCCCGCACACAGCAACGAAGACCCAACGCAGCCAACAACAACAAAAAGTCAATGGAAGGAGGAGGAGTGAGTCCAAGTGAGGTGGCGTCTGGGACAGCTTCCACACAACAGGCTCAGCAACTCCTACAAAGCTGGGTCCCCAGATGCAGGGCCAGCAGCCTCAGAGAGTGGAAAATGTTACCAGAAAGCACAGCCCACGTGGGGCACGTACCTGGTTATTTCCTGGGGAAGCCCGATCGCAGGAGGCTCAGGACCGGGCTGGACATTTCCAGGACTCGAAACTGAGCCTCGGCACCCTTCCCCCGGCTCGGCTGCCCTGAGGTTCCGGGCTTGCCTTCTCATTTAAACCACCTGGCTGCCAGTACAGCTCTCCACAGTACACACCGTGTTTCTCTGTCACTTACTACAGGGACATGCGGCAGGAGAGAATCACGTGAGCATGGTCTCCGCTTTGCCAACAGCAAAAATCATTTTGAAGAAGGCATCCTTTCTAGATGAACAAAATTATTCTTCTATACAGCCACGCCCCACTCCCCATCATAAATAGTCAATTTCAGCTTAAGCAAACCTTGCTTCAAAAATAGCGGAAAGGGGCTTCCCTGGTGGCACAGTGGTTGAGAGTCTGCCTGCCGATGCAGGGATCACGGGTTCGTGCCCCGGTCCGGGAAGATCCCACATGCCACGGAGCGGCTGGGCCTGTGAGCCATGGCCAGAGCCTGTGCTCTGCAATGGGAGAGGCCACAGCAGTGAGAGGCCCGCGTACAGGAAAAAAAAACAAAAAACAAAAAAAAAAAAACGGAAAAAAAGCAAAAAAAAAACCCCCAATAAATCTGTAATGCTCTAAACCCCATAATTTCCCTCCAAGTGTCACGATGTGAAAGTCCCCTGCAGCACATCAGCAAGCAATGAGACCATGCCCAGCTACTGGCCTACTGAAGCAAACCCAGATTACTGGATAGAACTGCAGGCCAGGCATAATTCCTCTATTTACATTTCTCACGATACTATCCCTGTGACTGGAAACTCCTGCTACCGTTCAGAATTAACAAAGGATGCAGGCACTGTTGATGAAACATTAATGACCAATTTGCAAATGTTCTAGGACCGCTTTAGTTCATCACGGCCCATCACTGCGGCACTCACCCACCTCCCAATTTAGCCTCTCAATTATTCAGCATCCATTAGGCGCCCACAGTAAGCTAAGCTCCGAGAGACCTTCACCCACAGCACCGCCCCTCTGACACTCCATGCACCTGACAGTCTCTCTGCACAGGCAAATCGACCTTGGCCTTGAGGCAGGAAGCTCATTTAGAAATCATCCTCTCTGGGCATCCCTTGCATTACATCTCCAAGTGCTGAGGACACAGGGCAATGAGCCTGGTGGGATAGAAAGCTCCAGGAACTCTTCCGGGTGGTCCCAATGCATTGAAGGGAAACACCTGAAAATGAGGTCCCTGTGGTACCTCAATCTGTGAATTCTTCAGAGACCCACGTTATCTGCCCTTAATTAATTAATTCAGCCATTTATGAAATATTTACTGAGCGCCTACTGTGTTGGCGGCACTGTCTCACACAGAAGGAGGTAAGAGTAACTCAGCGGAGGGCTGCGCGCTGCGGTGTGTTAAGAGACAAGTTCTGATTGCACAGACATGGGCCCACCTTCACCCATGTGGAGCCGGGGACCACAGAGGAAGGATGAGGTGAGAGACATGGAAAGGCCCTCCTCGCTCCAAACGACACCCCTCTCTGCCTGTTACAGACTCGGATGCATCCTGAGTCCCAAAGATCCCCAGAAGGACCTTCTGACTCCAGACGGTCCCCAAGTGTGCTTTCTTCACAATTACCTGAAACCCCCCGGGGTAGCCTTTCTGGTCTTTATTTAGACAGAAAGTCCCTGACCTGGTCTTTCCTTGTTCTGGCCACTCGGCACCATGCCGTTACCTCTGAAGAGTGATGACGAATATAAGTGACACCATGACCAAGGTGAAAGCAGCAGATGCTGTGAAACAGGTACAAACGAAATGTTCCAGGGGACCAGGGGAGAAAGAAAACTCAAGGCAGAGGGACGGGGTCTGACCACAGAGGCGGCATAATGGGAGCTGGCCCCCCAGTGATGGTCTCTCCAGTGAAACCCATGATGGGGAACGCAACCTCTATCCCCTACCACGGCAGCTGCGGCAGCCACTGTGTTTACAAGCAATTTCCTGGGTGCCAAGCGCTGGAGTCATGCTTTTCCTACCACGACAGCACACTGACAAAGGTATTATTAATCCCATTTTCGAGATGGTCAAAGTGAGCTCAAGGAGGCTAAATGTCTTACCCAACGTCATGCCATTTGCACATGATGGTGGCAGAGCTGGAATGTGCGTCCTGTTTGTTTAACTGAGACCCTCACTGAGACGACTTGAGGACGCTGCACGTTCATCTCGTGTCCAGTTACCCAGCACGCTCACTCTGCGAGGGCCCGAGTCCCTGGGGAGTGTGGTCTGTTGCTGAGAGCTGGTGCAGGAGCCACTGGCAGCTCAAGGCGTTTCCAAGAGTAGAGAAAGTGGTGCGCTCTGGGGCTAAAGTGGGCGGCGGAGACCTCGGCTCTGGGGACCATGGGCTGGTTCCTTTAACTGCTGGTTCTTTTAACTGGTTCTTTTCCCACCGCCATCAGCAGCCTCTAATCTCTGCCAAAACAATGGCTGTTTTGCAGTAGGGGGTCTCTGAGGCGCAGGGACCCTCAGGCTCCCTCCTTTTTTTTTCTACAGTAACCCAAGTGGGAATAGAAAATAGGTTTTAAAAAGAAAAAAAAAAGGCAAAGTTTCTCTTTGTGTTTCAACTGCAGAGTGGGAGGAGGTGAGATCTCGGAGCAGGTACCACGGTGGGGGCGGGGGAAGGAGAGGGTGTGGGGGATGGAGTGCGGAGGGCGAAGCAGGCCCAGCCTTCCAAAAGCAGGCCTTGCCAGGCTGGTGTGGCCACTGCCCTACCCTGACATCACTTAACTGCTCAAATTCACCCACGTTCCTAACCATGAATGTTTCTAAAATAACGACCATGACAACGATGGCAATCGGAACACAAGATAACAGTTCCCTAGCACTTTTTCACACGCCAGGCACTACTCCAAGAGCCTCACACCATCAACTCATTCAATGTTTACAAGTTCGTAGGTATTATTGTTGCTGTTTTACAGATGTGGAAACTGAGGCCCGGAGATGGCCGGGATCTGAACGCAGGCAGCTGGGCTGGACGGGCCACGCTTAGAACGGTTTATAACAACTGCCTCAAAACTTAGATCTTATTTCTCTCCCCACTCAAACTCTTTTCTCACCTCTTATTACCATGTTCAGTTACTGACTGTCAAGTTCAGTTCCGACTCGTCAGCTGGCACTTAAGGCCCCGCACAGCCTCCCTTCAAAGTCGCTTTCTCCCCAGGAACCTCCTTCGGCCTGCTCCATTCCCTGCGTGAGGCCCAGAGTGTTGCTGTTTTTGGCCAGTAGTGCTTGGTCTCTCTTCCCCACGCGTTGGCCGGGAATGTCCTCCCCTCTGTTTCTGCAGATCCAGATTTCACCCACTTTCCTGTTCTAGGAGCTTCCTTCCCATATGCTCATCCCCCCACCCGCCCCCGCTGGCCCTGAGCTCCAGAAACAACGCTCTGTGACGTCTTTCTCCCACCTTGACATTGGAGCTTCGTGCAGGAGAGGAGCGGATCATACTGCCCAGCACATTTGTCTCTGCTCTCATCAGTCCTGGCACTGCCCCCTTCTCACGTCTCCCCTCCACTCCGTATTTCTGACTGACCCTCAAAGTCTGGAAGGAGCGGTTTTGGGAGGGCATTCTTCTGCTTTGGTTTCCTTCTAGGGTCTCTGCGGCTTTGAAGAGAGGAAAAGCTCTGGCTCAGCTTTTCTTCTCTTAGGTATAGTTCATTAGAAATTATCCTTCCTGCCAGAATCGTAACAAACAGATGCATACTTCTACCCCCCTTAGGCCTAGTCCGGCTTCATTTATTACTAAACCTACCCCATCTCCTGGGCTAGCAGGTAACCCAGCCTACAGCCTGGAGAACACAGCAGGGGCCGTCCTGATCTCTTGCTCTAAGTTCTAAGAAGCCCTCTGAGCAGGGGTGGGAAACTGCCTGCCTCCTTCTCAACCCCACTTGGGGCTTCACCCACTTAGTACCCGGCCCCAAGGGGTCATGGTATGACCCTTCTCATTTGGGAAAATATCTTCTATTTTCTACATGATCCTAAGTTTCCTAGAGGTTGGCTTCATGTTCTATTTTTCTTTATATCTCCCACAGTGCCTTGTATACAACCTGCCACTTAACAGACATTCAGTACATTTTTGATGAATGAATAAATGACTTTTTCCAACAGGACCAATATGATACACCCACAAAGAATAAATTAATAATAAATAATAATAAACATCATATTAGAGGTCCTGACCAGTGTAACAAGGCAAGAGAAAAAAAAAGAAATTCAAGGCATATGGATTGGAAACGAAAAACTAAAATGCTCTTATTCACAGATGACATGATTTGCCTCACAGAAAACCCCAAAGGATCTATAAAAAGGCTACTAAACTTTAGTAAGGTCACAAAATACAGGGTCAGTATTAAAAAATCAATTATTTTCTATAAACTAGCAATGAACAATTGGGAAATGAAAAATAAAAACAGTACCATTTGCAATAGCATCAAAAAATATGAAATATGTAAGAATAAGTCTAAGAAAATAAATGCCAAATACAGAGCCTGAAAAGTACCAACACTGATGACATAAATTAAAGAAAATCTAAATAAATGGCAAGATATGCTATGGTAATGGACTGAAAGACGCAATAGTATTTTTTTTTATTTTTATTTTTGCGGTACACGGGCCTCTCACTGCCGTGGCCTCTCCCGTTGCGGAGCACAGGCTCCGGACACGCAGGCTCAGTGGCCATGGCTCACGGGTCCAGCCGCTCCGCGGCATGTGGGATCCTCCCGGACCGGGGCACGAACCCGTGTCCCCTGCATCGGCAGGCGGACTCCCAACCACTGCGCCACCATGGAAGCCCTCAATAGTATTTTGATGTCAATTCTTCCCAGACTAACCTACAGATTCAACAGAATTCCAATCAAAATCTGAGGAGAAGTTTTTGCAGAAATCAACAAGCTGAATTTAATTTTTTTTTTAATGGAAAAGCAAAGGGATAGCTAAAACAATTCTGGAAAAGAACAAAGTTGGAGGGCTCTTACTACCTGATTCCAAGATTTACTATAAAGCAACAGTAATCAAGCCAGTGTCATATTGAAGGAGAGACACATAAATAAAATGAACAGAACAGAAAATCCAAAACAGACCCACACGTACATGGTCAGCTGATTTCTGAAAAAGGTGAAAATGCAATAAAACTTCATTTCACTCAGTGGTGAAAGGAGAGTCTATTCAACATGGTGCCAGAACAACTGGATATCCACAGCCAAACACAGTAAAGAAGAAACCTCAAGTCACAAAAAACTATTTCAAACTAAAACTACAGAATGTCTGGAAGAAAATCTTTATAATCTTGGATTAGGAGAAGATTTCTTAGATACAACACCAAACATAGGATCCGTAAAAGACAAAAACTGATGAACTGGACCTTAATCTAAAGAAAATAATTTAAAAAATGAACGAAAGATATGAACAGGCAGTTCACCAAAGACATACAGATGACAGATAAGCACATGAAAAGATACTTAACATCATCTGATACTAGCAAAACGCAAATTAAAAGCACAGTAATTTATCACTACATCTATCAGACTATCTACAAAACCAACGAACACACCAACAAACAAAAAAGTCTGACAATACCAAGTGCCAGTGAGGATGCTGACCACGTGGGACCAGCACACATCGTTGGTGGGAAGGTAACCGGAACAGTCACTTTGGAAAACAGCTCGGCGGACTCTTACAAAGTTACACACACACCTAGCAAAGGACCAGCAATCACACTCTTGAGCAGTTACCCAAGTGAAATGCAAACTTGTGCACACAAACACCTGCCTGTGAATGTCTAGCAGCTTTATACATATTAGACAAAAATCGGAAACAACCTGAACGTCCCTCACTCGGGAAACGGGCAAAGTGCGGTTCATTCACACAATGGGACACTACTCAGCAATGAAAAGGAACACGCTCCTGACACATAACGACATGGATGAATCCCAAAGGCATCGAATGAATGGAGGAAATCAGGTTCAGAAAGTTATTTCACATGGCTCCGTTTATATGACGCTCTGGCAAAGGCAAAGGTATATGGTTCGAAAGCAAATCAGCAGATACTACGGGTTGAGGATGGAGGCAGGGCCAGCTAAGCGGGCACAAGGGAAAAGGGAACTGGGGGTGACGGTGGGACCGTTCTGTACGATGACTGGTAGTGATTGCATGACTGTGCTTGTTGAAACTTGCAGAACTGTCCACAAAAGGAAGATTTTTACTCTATGTAAATATACCTTAATTTAAAAATAGAAAACAAAATTATAAGCAAGTTAAAGAAAATTTTAAGTTCATTGGAAACTTGTGAAACCAGAAAAACCCCTTCCTGTCCTGGCCTTGGTCCACGGGGCAAAATGGGCGTTTTTTCAGTCACCTAAGCCCTACTTCGGCAGCATTTTGGAAACTACCCACAGAAGTCCCCTGAAGTTCTTCTGTCTTGTCCATCCCATATGCTGCCTATTTCCCCGCCTGCCTCTCGCTCTCCAATCACCTCCCCTCTGCAGCCCCCTGAGCTCTGCCCAGCTCTCCATTCCTATCCACGCTGCTGCACAGGAAGCCTCCCCGACGGTGCAAGGTGACAGGATTACCACCCTCCTCCCGGGAATCACCTCCGCCGGGAGGCTCTGGGGCGCCCCTGCTGGGGGTGGTGCTGGCGGCCACCTTGGGTCTCCGACTCACACCCCTGCGCCAACCCCTTCCTTAGGAGAGGGTTTAAGTTTCTGGAAGCTGCCTGGCCTGGCAGATTCCAAGCGTCTATAAGAGAACTGAGGTCATGTGGTGGGAGAAGAGCCCTGAAATTGAACACAGTGGCCTGGCACCGTCTCCCGGGTCACCCATCCCCGCTGTCCTGGGGGAACGTGCCTGTCACCAGCAGGGCCCCTCACAACTGGGACTGCCTGCTGCTGCAGCTGCTTCTAACATTCATTTCAAGACACACTTTGGCCGAAAGCCCTGAAACCTCTTTTCAGGAAGAAAGCATGGAGCCTCCCGATTTCATTTTGTTGCTGTTTTTTCTTTTTTTTTTCTTCTTTTTTTTTACTGCTTGTTCAAAGAACAATAAGATAAAAATATCATCCTTGGGTGAAGTGAATTTAATTCAAACATTCTTAAGAATAGACTGAACAACCTTTTCCTCACAAACAAAACAAAAAAACGAGCCTGCTTCATTCTTGGTTTTCCTCAGTTACACAAAGAAAGAAAAAAAGGAAAGAAACACGGAGAATTTACAGGAAAGAGAATTTTCACCCGCCCGTCACAGGTGACCAAGGAACCTTATAACGTGCACTTCCGGCATTACTCTATTAAGCCTTCTCAGCAAGTCTACGAGAGGGATTCTGCTACCGTCCCACATTACGGATGAAGACACCGAGGCCGGGAAGGGTAGCGATGAGTCCAAGGGTGCAGCGTTGGCGGTGCGCAAAGCCGAGATCTGAACCCAAGCGGTCTTAGCCCAGGACCCATGCTCTTAGCCAGATGCTGCCACTCTATCTGCACAGCTGTGGCCAGATCGAGATGCAGCTGCCTTTTGGCTTGTGAGGAAATGAAAGAGGTGATAGTGTTAGATGCGTTTCTTCTCCACTTTCTTCTTTTACACCACCACTCAGGGTCAGAACTGGAACTCTGACGAGGACCCACGTCTCTGTGTGGGCTTCCCCTAACCGGTCCTCCCGACTCCCCAGCCGAGGTCATTACCCTTCCGAGTTTCTGTCTGTTATCCCATGTTTTTTTTCAGGCAGGCTTATCACAAACTATAATAGTTTTAGAAGCTATTTTTCCTTTTATAAAGAGGCTCATGCTATGTGTGATCTTGTGGGACTTTTTCCACTTATGTTCACCACGTTTACAACCAGGGCTTAGGATTTCAAATCGAGCTGTGGTCATTTAGAAGAAAGGAGGGGGCGGGGGTGAAGACACAGCCTCCTGGGGGCAGTACAAGGTGGCCATCACCCTGCTGTTGGGCTCAGTCGCCTCTGGGTCCTCACTGAATGTAGGATAAAATCCTGCTCCTTCCCTTGCTTTCTAAGGTCCAATCCAGGGGGACATCTTGACTATCTTGCTGACCCCTTCCACACCACCTCACTCACTATGCTTAGCAATGTGGCCCTGGTCCTCTCTCTGCTTCCAGAACATTCTTGCCTTGGCGGCTGAGCTACCTGTCCCACTCTACCTGCCTGAAGTTTCAGCCGGAAGTTACCTTCTCTGAGAGCCCTTCATGATCACCCAACCTAAACTCACCCCTCTGTCACACCGCCCTGCTTTATTTTGGGGACAGCATCCCCGGCATTTTGGGTTTGTTATCTGCCTTCCCCCTCCACAGGAAGAAAGTCTTGCACAGGTCAAGCTGTGTACCTAGTGCAGACCTCTGGGGCTCCCCAAGACCCTTTCAAGAGCTCATAAGCCCAACAAACCAATTTCACTATAGTAAGACTTTATGCGCATCCTCCACCACGTTGACATTTGAGCTGTCGGTGCAAAGGCAAGCGAGGTAAGACTCCTGGTGCCTCAGCACGGATCCCAGTAGTGGCATCAACCTATTCTAGTGTTCATGGAATGTTTCACCATCTCACACTTGCAGGGAAAAAACTCCAGTTTCACTTAAGCATCACCTTTGTCAACTCTTTACCCTTGAGCGCACAAGTCTTGTGTACATTCTGTGTGACTAAACAGGAAACACAGAGCACTTCCTCTACACCCTGACGTGCAAGGGTTGCCTCAAGGAAGAGCACTTCCGTGATTGAGTTGTCAGCAGTTTTCTTCGTGGAACAGCAAGTTTAGGTGAAAGAACTGACAGACAGAGGATGGCAGAGATTTTCTCAAAAAATGAATGAAGTGAACCTGCCACTTCAAGAGGTGACAGTATTTTTTTGCCAAAGATAAATTTCAAGCTTTCAAGTGAAAATCTGAATTTTGGAAAACTCGTATCTGCCAACGCTTCCCAATACTTGAGACATGTCTGAGGAGACTGGTGGTGATGTTAGCGGAAGTGGTTTTTTTGATCTTGGGTAATGAAAGGCGTCGACATTGGAAAGGGCTGCACAACTCAGTGAACCAGTATTTTCTAACTGCCTCCCGCACGTGTCACTAAACCACGCGCAGGTAAAAGAGCCGTTCAAATGGCAAAGACAGACTAATGGATTTTGATGTAACTAATGAAAAGTTCACTGATGGGGTTCCAGATCCCTCAGCGCAACCAACTTGTAAGAAACCACTGCTTGTTGAGTTTTAGTGTAATACCAAAGACTCCCCAGAATCTTTTCAAAAGGCTATTAAGACACGTCTCCCTTTTTCTACAACATATCTGTGGCAAAGCTGAATTCTTCATGTACTTCAACCAAAAGAACTTCGAGCACGAGATTGAACACAGAAGCTGATATAAGAGGCCGGCTCTCTCTATTAGGCCAGACATTAAAGAGATTTGAAAAAATGTAAACCAATGCCATTCTTTTCATTAAAACTTTTAGTTATTTTTCATAAACACGTGTTATTTCTGTGCATGTGCAATGGTTTCATGATTATGTCTAAATGAATTAATAAAATACTTTAAAATACCACATTTAAAATTTTCACATGGTCGACACCAGTAGATGTAACCCCATGTAAACAAGAGCTCCCTGGGGTCCTCGATGATTTTTAAGAACATAAAAGGGCTCTCGAGACTAAAAAGTTCGAGAATCTCTGTTCTAGTGGCTAGTGCGTGCTAGGTACTTGATAAGCGTTGCTGAATGATACTAAAGACACATTCTCTTTAACGTTTGTCTACCCTCCCGTCTCTCTTTGAAGACATCTCCGTGGAGGTTTAACAACAGCTCACGGCTTTAGAGTCACGCCAATGAGAGGAAGACCCCGTATCGAGAACACGTGAACCCCTGAAGTCAGGAGTCTCCCTCAGAATCGGCATAAAGTCTCCGACAGTATTATTTTTTCCATGCTTTCCTTTTTCTTTCATGCCCACATTGAGATACAGATGTTAAAACTAGTTGCAAATGTGCTTCGTGCTGCTTTAATCGTAATTACCGGCACTGCAGTGGAGTTTGTGTTTGCTGTGGTGCACGAGGAACGCAGGGGTCTAGCTGTGCTGCCTGCTGAGTGGGAGCCCGACTACCATTTGAACACCACGTTTTCATAGGAAAGCATGTGACATGTTTTAACAGTGACTCCCAAGCTTCTGGGAGACAAGTGACACTGTGACTGTGACAACTTTGTGGACAACAGTGAGTCCACGGAGTGTTTCCCTCACGGGCAAGGAGGCCACGCTCGGAAGCTGCCTCATGTCAAAGTCAACACACGGTGCTTTACAGGGTTATTTGTGAATGGACTGCAATGCATAGAAGCAACTACAACTTTTTAGATGGTGCTGCAGATCCTGAACTTGGAGCTGTCTTCCCCTAGAAGAGGGACTCTCTCTTTCCTGTGTCCCACCAATGATGAACCTGGGACAGCCCCAGCTCTTGGCTGGCCAAACATCCCAGAAATTCTCCTAAAGCCACATAACGCTCTGCTTTGTGTTGAAGCCTGGAGAACGTCCGCACCCAAGGGCACTGACTGGACTCTCACAGCTGCCTGGCCTGCATTTTCCAAAAAGGGTCTTCTGCTTCCAAAGGCCCGTGTTAGCATCTAAGTGCTTCCCTCAGCCACAGGGAGCCTATGTCTTCAGACAAGTGTCACTGAATCCGCAGGGAAGGGGTGGAGACTAGGAGAGGAATCTCAGGTCCTGACTGTGATGTAAACGTCCCCTGCAGGGGATGCAAAGGCGAGACTCCCAGTGGATTGGAGATGTTCCCCCATCTTCCATGGGAAGACTGAGGAGACCCATACTGGTTTAGAAGAGGCAAAGATTCGATGTTAAGGGGAAGATTCTAGATAGAACTTCCCCATCCTTGCAACACCTCTAACCTGAATCTAATAAACCAGAATTTAATGAAGACATTTTATTTTCAAATCCCCAAAAGTAGCCACACGGCTTTGGGCTGAGTCGGATTTCACAGGTCGAGCAGGAATAGGTTCAACTTCCATCAGCTACTCGGTTAGGAGAGGAGAAGCGGGCCACCGAGAGAGGCAGAGAAACACCACATGTTTTTGGGTTCAACGAGATGAAAAAGGTTTTGGTTAAAAAGAAAAGGAATGTAGCTTGTGTTCTGAGTGGTCACCCTTGTCTGTAATATTCCAAATGTCTCCTCTCGTCGGTCTATCAATTATAGCCTGTTTCACCGATTTACTGTTCACTCTGGCATCATCTGAAAACAGGTAAGTCGCCACATGCCTATCAGCAAAGACATGGCCAACACCGGGATGACAGGACATCTGCAGAAGAGGGTGTACAGTGATGAGCACAAGGTAGTCACCCACTCATGCTCTCAGCATCTACTCAGTAGGCTCCTACCACGGGCCAGGCTTGGCGAGGGTGGGTCTGTTCACCGAGGGCCCAGAGTTGAGCAAGACAAACCTAGTTCCTGCCCTCAGGAGGTTCTCAGGCCAGCACAGAGAGCTGAGTAAATGATCACACAATTAACAGTTTAAAAAGCCCCCTTAATTACTGATCCATCCTCGTCTTCCTGCCTTGGCAATTAAGGGAAATAGGGATGGTGGAACAAGTTCTGATGCATTCTTAGGGGACAGCTGACTAGAGTGATCAGGAAGGTGATAAGTAACGGATCAAGGCAAAGCTCATCAACGGCTGCTAAAACCATTAGGACGGGGCGGGGAGGGGCGTGGTGGGGGGGTGTTATCCCAGGTGTATTAAGCTGATGACACCTGAATCTACTGCTTAATCTTAATGGCACAAAAGGAGAGGCATATGGAAGTACAGAACAGCATCTGTGAAGCAGTCTTGCCTCCTCTGTCAAAAGTCAAACTTAAGTCTGACTAAGCCTGTAGATTCAACTCGCAGTTAGAGGAAACACGGAGGACAGAAGAACATGGTAAATGACACCACAGGGATGCGATCTCAGGATGTGGGAAACTGCACGGCACAAACAACCCAATTGCTTCAACAACAAAAGGACCCAAAAGAGGGAGAGGGGAAACACAGATTAAAAGGCACCGAACAGACACCAACCAAATACAGCTGTGGGCCTTGTTGGGCCCTGGATTCAACCAACCACTGGGAAAACAAAGTATGAAACAAACAAGAAAATTTGAACAGTGACTTCATATTTGATAATTTTTTTCAGGCAGCGATAAAAATATAGTGATTATGCTTTTTTGGAAAGTGTTTTTTCTTTTTTCCAGTTATAGGTACTTACATGAATATTTATGGATGAAATGGGATTAGCTCCAAAACAATAAATGGGGAAACAAGCACATGAAAAGATGCTCAACATTATTATTATTATTCAATAAAAAGAAATGAAGTACTAATACATGCTGCAATGTGGATGAATCTTGAAAGCATTATGCTAAGTAAGAGAAGTCAGTCATAAAGGACACCATGTATGACACAATTCCATACATATGAAATGTACAGAATAGGCAAATCTATAGAAATAAGAAGCAGATCACTGTTTGCCTAGTGCTGGGGAGGGGGTGGAGGAAAGATAATATTGGAGGGTTATGGCTAAGAGTTCCTGGGTTTGTTTTTGGGGTAGTAAAAGTATTCTAAAATTAATTGTGGTGACAGATTCACAACTCTGTGAATATGCTAAAAGCCACTGAACTGTATGCTTAATAAAAAAGAGTCAGAGTTGGGCAGGGAGTGGGTGAGGATACAGGTGAAATATAACAGACCGTGCGTTATAAACTTTTTAAATGTGCAGGTTCTCTCCCAGAGGGTCAAACCCCGCCTCTGCCAATTACAAGCTTATGAGCTTGGCAAGATATTTAACTTCTTTGAACTTCAGTTTCCTTAAATGTGAAATGGGGGTAATATAGGTTTATATGGAAAAAATGAGGGTGATACATTTAAAGTGTGTGGTACAGGGTCTGGAATATATAAAATGCTCAATAAACAGTGACCATTATTATTCTCAACTCTTTTTTTGCTTTTTTTTTTCCTTTTTCATATCATCCCTTTCAGGAGCATCTGTTTCCTCAGCATCTCCCTCAGAAACCACTGTAATGATGGACACCTAGTAGATGCTCATAGAAGTCTTCCCGACTTTTCCAGATGCTTCCTTGGCTTCATCCTTATTTTTATGGTTCTCCTTAAGGAGACTGTCCTTCCAAGGGTTCTGTTTTCTGTGACTAAAGGAGTTAGTTTTCTATTTGGTCTCAGGCTAGGACTGAGGATTTAGGAAGAGCAGCAAAGACGTAAGGAAACCAACTGTAGCCATATCGATCAACTCCGTGCCGGAAGGCTGACTGCCCCGCCCAATGGCCACAAACACTGGGATAGCAAAGGGTAGAGGCCCACAGACCATCCTTCCAACCCCTTCCTCAGGCGGTGCCTTTGGTATCACCTCTGGCTCAGCCCAGAGGCGGCTGCATCTCGCTGCTCCCGTTAACTCTGGACTCTTAACCGCCACAGTCATCTGCCCTGGTTCCTGCTCTCACATCACAACTGCATCCTAAACTAGCAAAGTGCTTTTTCAATCACGAAGGCTCTCTATGAACTGAAAACAGTAAAACTAGGATCAATATTTTATAAAGGCACTCTGAAAGCACTGCTCGGACAGACAGACACACACTCAGTGGGATTTCTATGCTCACATATGCTCCCCACACAGAACGGCAGCATATTCTCCCATCCGAGTTTGCTCCAAAAGAGATTCAAAAATTTTTGTGTTGTTGTACTGTGCATATCAACTGCACAAGGCAATCAGCCAGGGAGAGGTTTAAACATATGGACTCAATTGCAGGGCTTTGAAAAACGCTGTAGAACAAGACGGGGATGGGCTCTTCCACTCTGCTCTCTGGGACCGCCACCCGGCAGGGCAGGAGCTGGGCCCAAATGATTTACCCTGGGGACACGGGGCCGAAGGGCTGCCCCCAGCTCTGCAATGGTCTGTCCAGACGTGCAAAGGTGCCCGCGAAAGCTGTCTTAAGAGCAACGCTATTCAGCTTTCTCTCTACCTTGGAAAATGCCCAGATTTGCGTGGAAGGCCTTCCCCACAGACGCACACAGTCAGAAATGTCTGTGGCTGTGTGCACCAGACACATTCTGGTGATTAACTTTATGTTCCTAAACGTCAATTTTCCCAGACCAATCCATTTGCAAGGTGAGCGGGTGTGACCTACAAAAGAATGAACCAAGAAACCATTTTATTTGACTGTTATGGTGTCTAGAATGGACACATTTTATACATTTGCTAAAATGAATAATGTTTTTCCAATGTACTTGCACCATCTCTTCGTTGTCCTCTGGTTTAGAACTTGAAACAGAACTGTGTCTTTGCCACTTCGTTCAGATACACTGATGGTGATGTTTGTAACCGGACGGCTGCCTGCTCTGGGAGCACAGTGTGGCCTCGCCTACCCTGCAGATACCCTGCCTCCTTCCTCATCCAAACGTGTCCGTTCCCAGGCAAAGGGAAGAGAAAAAGAGTAAACAAAATCACAACTCAGCAGTTCTACCCTAATCCAACTTGCCACGGCCACTAAAGGTTTGCGGTCGCTCCCAGGAGGTCAGGATAAGGTAGGGAGCTGGCTGATGCTGTCACGTAGCTCTCCCTCTCTTCCTTCCAGAAAGCTTACTGGACGGAGGTATCACGATGCTGCCCTGAGAGCTCTGTAGGCAGACCTGCACGCTCCATTTCAGGGCAGGCCCAAGACTAGGTCCAGGCGTACGTACCTGTGGAGTGGGCACGCTTTACCACAGCCTTCTCAGCACATCCCTGCAGCGGGTCCCTGTGCCCGGGCAGCTGTGTAGCACGTGGCAGGCGGGCAGAGCTCTCCCCACCCATCCAGGGTTACAGCCAGGACAGGATGACGGCAGCGGCAACCCTGCCCCCACCACACTGTGGCTGTTTTCTGAGGACTTCCTTCCTTCCTGGCACTGCAGCATACTTTACGCTCACTCTATGCATTTCCTGCCCCAGGCCTAGAACCAGCCATTCCTGCAGGCAGCCCTGCAGCCGTGCTGTTAAGCTCCGTTCGGTGGTACCAGGGCGGCCTCTGGTCTAGGGCTGGTCTTCCCCATCACTGAGGTGTCACCCTTCTGAGTGCTGTGTCCGAGGTTTCCTACTGTGGCTGGTGGGAACATGACCTTTCCCTGCCCCCCTGCCCCAGGCGCTGCTCTGCCTGTTCCCTTCTGGTGGTTCTCTCTTCAGCTGCGGGTGGTTTCCTCACATGGATGTGCTGCTGGGCACCCAACTGAAGACCGGGGGGAACTGCTCTGAGATCTCCGGAGCACCTCTCTGGGCAGCTCTGCCCTCCTTGCTACCTGGCCTGGTGGATTCCAGCCGCTGTGGCCTCCCAGACACCTAACTCTGTGTCCTCGGCTTAGAGACTCCTGGGCTTGGCTCAGGTCCCCCCCCCGGCGCTGAGCCGGGGACCCTCTCTGGGCAGTAAGCTGGGCAAACGGAGGGCTTGTCTTGACCGTCTCCATCACAGGGATTGCCGTGCTGTGCTACCTGACGTCCGGTGTCTGAAAATCACAGCTTCATCTATTTTGTCTAGAGTTTTAGTTGTCTAAGGCAGGAAGGTAAACTCAGTTCCTGTTACTCTGTCTTGGCCTAAGCAGAAGTTCTGAGGTTCACCACACAGAGGGTCCCACTTAGCCTGGGATGGACTTTCCTGGGACACTAGTCTTGTCAAGGTCAGTAATCTGCAGTGAGTCACCTCCCAGATGAGCAAGTACACAGCTGTGACCACACTGCACCGCACGGCCAAAATAACAGAGCGGGCATATCTGTCACGGTCGCACAGAAGATTGCTGGAGATGTAAAGTACAAATAGGATTAAACCGGAGGCCCTGGAAGTCAAAATGCCTTCCTGCGTGTTCGACAGGACGCCCAGGAAGCTGCGGGGGGACGCCGCCTTGCCAGGTGCACCTGCCCTTCCCAGGAGACAGGGCCCTGGATGGCCAGTGGTGGCCAAGGGTTTACATAAAAACAGCCCACAGGAGAATGACTGGTTTCCCGGGGTGGTCCCTGCTGCCCGCCAAGGTGGGAAGAGGACTCACCAACAGTGTGAAAGCCCACTCGGCTAACGAGGGCGCAGGGGGGATGGTGTGGCTGGAAACGCCCCCCGGGCTCTCCGTCTCTAGGTATCTTGGGGGATGGTGCGGCTGGAAACGCCCCCCGGGCTCTCCGTCTCTAGGTATCTCGGGGGATGGTGCGGCTGGAAACGCCCCCCGGGCTCTCCGTCTCTAGGTATCTCGGGGGATGGTGCGGCTGGAAACGCCCCCCGGGCTCTCCGTCTCTAGGTATCTTGGGGGATGGTGCGGCTGGAAACGCCCCCTGGGGCTCTCCGTCTCTAGGTATCACGTGGAGTGACAGGCACACACACTCTTATGGAACATAAACAAGGAACTGTAATTTTCTTCTCAATTCCATTGTCTTAGGTCTTCACAGCCTTCTTCCCAAGACAGTGATGCAGGCTTTAATGATTTGCAAGCACATTTTAAAACCCCAGGAACCTTACACCAAAGGAACACTTTTCAGTTGGAAGTGCTTTAATCACTGTAAATCAGAAGTGCTGCGGAGGGAATTTTCTCCAGGCAGCTCGTCCTGCATGTCGGTGACCCCCGAGTGGCAGCTCTCCCTGTAGATGGCAACACAGAACCACACGGACACGCGCAGCCGGCGGATGCTACTGCCTTCACGGTCCTCCTTCAAGCAGGGGGCCGAGGCGGCTGCAACCAGGGCAGAAAAACAGCCGAGGAGCGGCTGCCTTCCCTGCTCTGCTCAGAGCCCAGTGCCAGGCCACGGACGCGCCCTGAGCGTGGGGTCCACTCCCAGCATCCCCAGCCTCACCCCCACCCGCACCTTCTGTCCCCCCAGAGCAAATGGGCACGGAGAGAAAGGGAAGTGTTTACCCTCATAAAAGAGTAGCAGGCTCCTGATGAACGAAGTCACCATAAAGGACCCTGAAGTTCCCGGCTTCAGACGTGGAGTTTCTTTTAAGACTCGTTTACAGTCACGCATGGCCAGTTAGGAAGGGTCTCAAGAAGGCTAGCTCACGGGCCAGGCCCCTGGCCTCAGAGTTAGTTGACATGCTCGTCTTAAAAACAGGGGGCTTGGGCTTCCCTAGTGGCGCAGTGGTTGAGAGTCCGCCTGCCGATGCAGGGGACGCGGGTTCGTGCCCCGGACCGGGAAGATCCCACATGCCGCGGAGCGGCTGGGCCCGTGAGCCGTGGCCGCTAAGCCTGCGCGTCCGGAGCCTGTGCTCCACAACGGGAGAGGCCACAACAGTGAGAGGCCTGCGTACCGCAAAAAAAGAACAAAAAAACCCAGGGGGCTTGTGAGGAACAGAGGCGGGGGAGGGGCTGTCAGCAGCAGCCACCTGTCTGGGAGTTCTGCATTCAGTGGGCACGCGACGGAGCTCTGCTGAGTGACACAGAAGCACTTGCAGTGACTTCCCCCCTGCCCCCCACCCCTTTCACCTCATTCCCTTTAGGACAACTGCCTGGGGTCGGAGCTGTGAATTCCCACACCTGGGAGGCCACAGCACAGGCCGCAGCTAACTGACGGTGCAGGATCTACTGGTAAATGACCACAGCTGGCCACTGACACGGCCCCCTTGATCTCACATCCTGACCGAGAGTGAACTGAGGTGCACGTGCAAAATCCATCCATCGCAGACGTAGGCGCAAACCTACGGAACTCCCGTATATCCTGGGCAAATCTAAGGGATGGACGTTTCTAACAAAAATACGATGCTATTTGCTACAATATTTGCTCATGACTTAGGCGACCACGTACAACGCCCCTCAGCTCGGGCGTACTGCCACCACACCAGACTGCTCGCCGCGCAGCAAACACGCCAGAAGCTTCCAGGCCTGTGAGTTTTCATTCTAGCACAGCATCCTCCCCACCTGCTCTACCTGGTGGATCCCTGTCACTCTTTAAGGTCCGATTTGAACGTCGCCCTCCCCGTGAGGCAGCCCTCACGCCCTGGCGGTAAGGAGCACGTGGCCAGGGCCCCTTCCCCACGCCCCCCGGGCCTACCGTTCCCCGCAGTCAGGCAGGCACCCCTGCACCCCACCGCCTGCCAAGGGCCTGCCTTCGGCTTTGGGCCGTGAGGCGGCGAGGCAGGGGCTGGCTTCACTCCTCCTGGGACCCCCGGGCCTCACAAAGCGCCTGGCAGGGCGGGGGGCTCCGTGAGAGGAAGGGGAAGAGGTTGTGCTCCACGGACAGCAGGGCCGCCAAGCAGACGGCCGTGCTCTCTCTCTCGTTCTCTTCCTGCCACGGGAGGCGGGCCGTGTGCTCCACCGATGGTCTGGCAAGGCCGAATGAGCAGGGTCTGGTGCTGGGCAAAGCCCCTGACTGGACCAAAGAGGCCTGCTGAGCCTTTCTGTCCTGCAGAGACTTCCGGGCGAGCGAGCAAGTCTGTGGTGGGGCTGGAAGGAAGGGTCTCAACTGCCCCTCACTCGGCTGGAAGCGTCTAGGCCTCCTCTACGGTCACGGGCCGCAGGCCGGGCTGGACCGGCAGCGGGGCTTTCTGACGCTTGGCCTGTTTCAAAGCTCACTTCTGAACCCTCATCATCGTCAGATGCTGACGCTGTTTTCAAAACCATGGACTATTGGAACAATGGCTGCTCCCCCATCTGTTCACGAGAAATGGCTTTTACGAGTGAGGCTGTGTGGCCACCCCCCAGCAGCCCTGCTGCTGACCCTGGACCCGGGTCCACGGGACCCCGCGTGGCACAACTGTTTCTTTCGGCAAACACGGTGACAAGGGGTGACATCATCCTAGTAGAGGAAAGTGGGCCAAGGCCACACACGGGATAAAGTGAGTGAGAAGGAGCAAGCACTCAGGGGCCTCCGTTAGGACAAAACCAAACATGTGGGCTCATCACGGCACCGGGGAGGAAGCCGAGCGGTGTCTGCTCAGTCTTTACAGAGCGCTGCCGACTGTGAGGTGGGAACCGCGGGATCTTCACAAAGGACGGGGGTGCTGCCCCCAAGTCTCAGAAGCTTGTCTGACTGCCGCTCTGCTCGCCTCCGCCAACATCTGGCACATCTCGAGGCTGAAGAACTAGTAACAGAAGCAACAGAAGAGGTGTAACGGGAGGAGGAACAGACAGGAGGCCGGGAGCATCTGGTCGACCCTCCTCTAGGGCCGGCCAGTGAGCGGCCTGGCGCTCGGGGGGTGCGGCCCCTCCCTTCTGGTCAGGGAGCGGGGCTCTCAGCAGCGACCCCAACATACGCCTTCCAGGCTACAGCCTGCCCCGGGGTAAGCACTACCTAAACAATGGAAACTGCTTCACGGTGTGCGCCTGAGGGGATAAACGCCACAGGAAGCTACCCAGGACCTCAGCCACCTACCCCATGGTGTGGAGGGGGACCGCGGGAGTGTCCAGTGACACCCAGGCTGGGAGGCCTCCCACTCCAGCACTTAGCAGAGGGACTTTGCCAGTAGCTCACTCTGCTTTTTCCTCTGAGCACACTGCTAAGTTGAAACATACGGATTTCCTAATATTTAACATTTTAGACTTCGAAAAATGGCAATCTCAGGTTTTTGTAATATTTGCTATTCACTTTATGGTTTATTTGGCCAGACTGTAACTTGTGCAGCACTTTGCAACTGTGAGTGGTACTGCTATAATTCTGGTCACTTCTCCACCTTTAATGACAAAATTTTATCACTTCTGTACTGACTATTTTTGCTTGCTCTGGAAAAACTCAGTAAGCTTATGGAGATCACTGTGCTTCAATAATGATATTAATAATAATAACTGTAATAATAAAAGCACATAAGTGTGTACATGAGCATTCCACATATACTAACTCATTTATTCTTCACAACAACTCTGAGGTAAGTGCTGTTATTACCTCTGTGTAAGAGCAGGAAACTACTTAACAAGATTCCGTAAAACAGACGACGACCAAAACTAGAGCTGCACGGCTCCCCAGTGCAAGTAAGTCCAAAATTTTAGATATTCATGATCATGCTTCCTAGTTGTATGTTTCTTTTTTGGCTGCTTTGGAGAAATCATCACACTTGCAGATCGACACTCCACAGTCACATTAGAAAGCTGTTCATTATTACCATCTGCATGCTGATTTGAGTTCTAGAATTTAGATATGACTTTCCCTTTTTTTGGACTTCAACGAGTCATTCTGAACCACTGATCCAACCACTAATGAAAAAGACAACTTAGCACATGTAAATATTAACATGCAAATGAGACAAAAATACATCTGCAGATAATGACACCCTTTTAACTGATTGTTAGCTGAGAAGTAACCAAGATGGTCCCTGTAGCATACGTTATATATTTAATACCCTTTATTACCATGACTTATTAAGAAAAAAATCTGACCAGTGCTAAAAGTTTTTTTAAACTCTGATCATCCCCACAACCCCAGGAAGGAGAATCTGGCATTGTGTTTCTAAAGCCCACCAAGGGGAGGTGACACAGACCTGCCCGGAGAGGCAGTGAGTGGAGGCCCAGGGGGCGCCGGATGAGAGGCGGGTTACGGGGCCCACATGGGGAAGCACTAAAGGTTTGGAGGATCCCGGGAGCAGGGGAGGCCAGCAGCCTGTGCCCGTGTAGCATCTCCTAGGGGTGGCGGGACTTTTCTAGGAGAGATCAGGGATGCAGGGCAGACTGAAGATCCAGAGCGGAAGCTTCTAGAGCCCTGATGAAAGACCATCGTGCCCAGCTTTGTACAGAAGCAGAGGACCTGTTGGCCTTTAAGGGGCCCCCAGGCGTGGACACAGAGAGTATCACAGCTCTGGCCAGTGTGGTGAGGTGGAGAGTGTTGCTTCCCACATTCTCAAGGCTTTCTCCCAACCTGGTATGTGTCCGTGGGGGTGGGGGGGAGTGGGGGGAGAGCGTATGAGACGGATTACGTCCAATTTAGACAAGTAAAGGAAGATGCCATTTCTCACACCCCAAGCTGTGTGATAAAATGTATACCGGCTATAACCCTAACTATTACGAAGAATGCAGTGGGATAACTGCAAAAATCTCTGATCTGATCTTGTATCTTACTTTCCTCTGAGATTGTCAACGGCCAGCTAGTGGGAAGCAGCCGCATAGCACAGGGAGATCAGCTCAGTGCTTTGTGACCGCCTGGAGGGGTGGGATAGGGAGGGTGGGAGGGAGGGAGACGTAAGAGGGAAGAGATATGGGAACATATGTATATGTATAACTGATTCACTTTGTTATAAAGCAGAAACTAACACACCATTGTAAAGCAATTATACTCCAATAAAGATGTAAAAAAACCCAAAAAACAACAACAAAAAAATTGTCAATGGCCAGTAGACCCACAAGTTTCCCCACTAGGGACCACCAGGGGTCCATGACCCTTATTTTACAAAACAATGTATCGATCCTAAGTAACATGAAAGAACGGACCTCTCCGCACCAGGCAGGTAGTAATAAGCATACAACCAAAACGCTGACCTGATGTTGTTTGATCACAGAAAAGTTTGTGCCCTCAGAATCATTACACAGTTTGAAGAGCTCCTATCCCAGGGGTTACCACAGGGTCATCATTCTTTGGAACCATAACACATAATCCACAAGACCTGACAGTTATATTTGTTTTTAACGATTGTCTGAATTTGTTCTGGTGTAATTTACTCTTTCTTTCCTTCCTTCCTCCCACCCCTCATTATTTTAGCCTCCAGTGTTTGGGGCACAGCAGTGCACTGGAGGGAAGGGAAAGCCAAAACAAATTCACCAAATCTTTATTAACTAAAATCCAAGTAATCAGAATCCTCAGACAAGCTTTATCTTACTGTCTTATCTCACTTGTAGAAGATGGCATGCTGAGCATTTATTTTTAAACAAATAAAACAAAAACTTCCTAAATATGGCTTAGGGACAAGTCCAACTTTAGCCCAGAACTCATATACCTTCTAAAGTTTTACAATAAGAACTGGCCTACACTAATTTGTTAAATTGGTTAATTGCCTTTCCACCAGGTTCTAGGAATACTTGTGATCATAGCCCATTAGGAAAACATTTCAATTATCAAACAGAAATTAAAGCTAAATTTCAGGGAGAAACTAAAAGCATTTTCTGTATGAATTCTGATTAATAAAAATATTGAATTAATCAGAACATACACTTCACAAAACACTTCAATTGACCGAGGTTAATCAAAATAGACATCATTACCTCTGTAGTCATTGCCCGCTCCCAAAAGTTCAGTGTATTCCCCCCGCTACAGCGAAGAAAAATGCTACCAAAAATCTGACTGAGTATATACTTTTCTAAAGGAACACTTTGAAATACTTCACTTTCTGGTGCCCCAATTAAAAAGCATAAAACCCACCTTCCAACAGGGAGAAAATTGTTTTTTGTTTTTCTTTTTGTTGTTCATTTGCTGACTCTTAATGAAACACTTAAAAAGGTTATATGCCACTGGCTTTCAAACGTCCCAGATTTTGGGATACATTTTATAAGTTTTACCAGATTTCTAATTTGGGGGGATATCAAGAACAATAGTGTAATAAAACAGAAGTCAGAGAAAGGCCTAAGTTAAAAAAATAGCCAGTACGAGTGTGAAATGGGGTAAGAACACATGCACACACATACCATACCGGTATTTTATATCTGACAAGTCACCCATCTATTTTCCACCTACATTACTGCTCCCAAGATCTATTTTAATATTTACTGTACGTGTTAATAAAAATGAGTAGTGAAGAGCACTGCACGCAGCCGCACGCCATGAGTGGCCCATTAAAGCACAAGACAACTGACTAATAAAAAGTTCCTGTTAGAACACACTGAGCATTTCAATCAGCCTTTTCATTTACTCACATTATCTTAAAGTTGACACAAAGTTAACCACTCCCCACTTTTCATTTATTTCATTTAATGACTGTTTCTTCCTCATTTCTACTGTTCTTTTAGGGATGAATCCAGAGAAAATGAAACACCAAAGTCCTACCAGCACCAGAATTGTCAGCTCTTGATACCAGCACTTAAAAAACTGTCTGTGCATAGAGAACAGACTTGTGGTTGCCAAGGGGGAGGGGGAGGGAGGGAAGTATTGGGAGTTTGGGATTAGCAGATGCAAACTATTACACAGAGAATGGATAAACAACAAGGTCCTACTGTAAGGCACAGGGAGCTACAGTCAATATCCTGCGATATACCATAATGGAGAATATGAAGAAGAATCTATGTATACGTATAACTGAATTGCTTTGTAGTACAGCAGAAATTAACACAACATTGTAAGTCAACTCTGCTTCAATAAAATTAAAAAAAAAAACTGCCTGGGACAGAGAACCTGTCGTTCTGGATTCTAAAAGGACATCAGACGCCTCTGTTCTGCACCCGCCCCGAGATGCTGCTGTGCGCATGCGCAGTGTCTGGTCTCCGGAGCCCCGCCTGAGGTGCGCGCGTGCTTCCACGTTCACGGTCAGGTCCCGTTGCGGGCCTGGGCGGGTCATCCCGATGAATGAGAGAACCCCAGGCCTTCGGCGCCCCCCGCTCCCCCGCCCTGCAGACGCGCCACACAGGCAGGCAGCCCATTTGTCTGCCTCGGCCACCGAATCCCATGGGGCCTCCCAGCCTTCGCCGCAGGCTTTTCAGGCCTTGAATCTTATTTAATGTTCACGGGAAAAAGCACCTGCTGCCTGCTGGACCCATAAAAGTCTTGCTGAAAATGAATACCTTGCTTAAGCAAAGGCATGAAGGAAAGTGTTTATCCTCTTCTGAGGCCATGTGGGAAGGAAAACAATCTGCCTGGCACAAAGGCGGGGCGTTAGAGGGCCCTGCAGGCCCCTGTGTGTCCGACACCTCACTTCCTTAGCAAAGGCATCAAAGGGTCGAGGATCTTTATTTGATTCTGTCTCCAAAGCCAGGTGTCCCCCTCAAACACGTGTCACCAACCACAAGTGCAGTGAGCAATGAGAATCATGACAGATTACCACCGCTTCTGCAACATATATTTTTAAAAAGCCCCCTCCATTTATAACCCCAAAAGGTAACTAAATGAAACCAAGCACATTCTTTTCATCACCTACTATAGATATGATGTTCAATAAAAAATAGAACAAAGAAAGAACTATGGCAACATAGGAAAGCATCCTTATACTGTTGTCTGGGGGCATCAAGTTTTAAATTCCATTAATCGGGAAAATAGTTTAAATGTACAATTTAGTAAATGGATGTTTGTATCACCATGACTTGCAGTCATGGCATCTTCAAAGCGCAATTCGGACGTGGTGTCCTGCACCCTCTCCAGTTGTGTACAGAATGCCGGGTAGTTTCTGGGAACAGACACAGACTGCACTTTCTCTGAAAGCGTAGAGTGCATTTGGGGATCAGAGGTCCGTCTGACACAGCTGAGTGGAAACGGCCCTGGGAAGGTTTGTGGGGCACTAAAGGTGGCTGTCAGTGTCACCTGGGTCCCTGCACAGCAATGGTTCTCAAACTCTGCTGCACGATAAGGTCACCTGGGAGCTTTACGAGTCCACGCAAGACCTCCCTCCACACGTGGGAACTGAGTATTAGCAAATTTTTTAAAGCTCTCTGGATAATTCGAATGTGCTGCCCATGTGAGAACCAGCGCCATGGTTGGCTGCCCTTCAAACTTCACCGTGCACACGAATCTCCCGGAATCTTGGGAAGATGCGGATTCTGGTTCAGTAGGTCTGGGGTGGGGCCCGAGGAATGCGTTTTAACAAGATCCAGGTGATGCTGCTTGGCCAGTGGACTAGTTTACGTAGCAAAACCAGAGACAATGGGAAACCACTGCAAATGTCTGTGCGGGGGTGATGTCATCAAGGCTGAGCTTTGCCATGATGAACCAAACGCCCCTCAACATAAGCAGATTTAAAGGGGCGGGAAGGAGGTAGGGAACCAGTAAGGAAGCAACGGAGATGGAATGTCAGACAAGTCTGAATGGATCCTCAAGACAAGTAACCCTGTCTCACTCAATGCCACCCACAGGGACTGCTGCTCGGGGCGAGCTTGTAAAAGGCTCTACTAGGCATGCAAAGCCCACAGGAAATGAGTCTACTTTAACTACGATACATAAAACCGATAACCAACAAGGACCTACTGTAGAGCACAGGGAACGCGGCTCAATCTTCTGTAATAACCTAAATGGGAAAAGAACTTGAGAAAGAATGGGTACAAGTAAATAAATAAAGTGCTGCTGGTAATATCCCATGCTAAGAAAAGAAAAATAAAAGAAAAAGAAAAAAAAAAAAAAGAGTCTACTTCAGTATCTGGTCCTTCCCCCAGGTCTGAGTAACTGAAAAGCACAGTGTGGGTAGGAATGCCAGTGCCTCCGACTTCTTATGGAAAAGACTGTGTTGCCCCCTCTCTTCTCCTCTCCTGCCAGGCACTGGGTGGGGGGGGCGGCACAGGACTGTCGTGCCTGCCCTCTTGCACTGATGGTGTGTCCATGATGTGGACAGGCAGACAGGTGGATGGAATGAGAAACACTTCTGTTGAGTTAAGTGGAGATTTTCAGGTTGTCTGTTACCGCAGACTTAGCCTGGCCAATGTAATCTCGACTGATGCACCGACCGAGAGCCTCCCCTCCCTGTGGACCAGTCCCAGGAGCCCAGCAGAGGTGATCAGAGGCTCGTAGTGGCCGGGCAAGCCCGCTGATGAACTGCCCAAATTCCAGTGGGGCTGTGGCTGTGGCTTAAGGACCCTGGTCCTAGTGACTCCCATGACCATGGGACCTCGGGGGACACTTCACACGGCCTACGTCTCAGAAGGGTTTCCTCAGCCCTGGAAGCGCTCCTTGTAAATAAGATGCTTCTGAAAGAAGCGCTCTTGGCCGGGTGCTGTCTTCCCTCTCTGGCCCCCGCACATCACGGTGGGAGAGGCCCAGACATTATTACCTGGCTTCCCCCTCTGCTCTCTGCTCCATCCAGACTCCTCCCAAAGCCACTTTTCTACATCCAGAGTTTTAACTAAAGAGCATGACACAAATCTATTGTTAAGGAGATTCAAACGATATTGGATGCATTTTAATTTATTTTTTAAAAATTAATTTATTTTTGGCAGCGTTGTGTCTTTGTTGCTGCGTGCGGTCTTTCTCTAGTTGTGGCGAGCGGGGGCTGCTCTTCGTTGCGGTGTGCGGGCTTCTCACTGTGGTGGCTTCTCTTGTTGCGGAGCACGGGCTCTAGGCGTGTGGGCTTCAGTAGTTGTGGCTCGCGGGCTCTACAGCGCAGGATCGGTAGTTGTGGCGCACGAGCTTAGTTGCTCTGTGGCATGTGGGATCCTCGCGGACCCAGGTTCGAACCCGTGTCCCTTGCATTGGCAGGCGGATTCTTAACCACTGCGTTACCACGTAAGTCCCTCGGATGCTTTTTTTTTTTCCCTGTGCCTATTGGTATTGTCACGTCTAAGTATTTCTAATTTCCATTATGATTTCTTCTTAGACCCATTAACTATTTAGAGATGTTTCCAAATGTATGGTTTTTTCTTTACATCTTTATTGGAGTATAATTGCTTTACAATGGTGTGCTAGTTTCTGCTTTATAACAAAGTGAATCAGTTATACATATACACATGTTCCCATATCTCTTCCCTCTTGAGTCTCCCTCCCTCCCGCCCTCCCTATCCCACCCCTCTAGGTGGTCACAAAGCACCGAGCTGATCTCCCTGTACTATGCGGCTGCTTCCCACTAGCTATCTATTTTACGTTTGGTAGTGTATATATGTCCATGCCACTCTCTCGCTTTGTCACAGCTTACCCTTCCCCCTCCCCATATCCTCAAGTCCATTCTCTAGTAGGTCTGTGTCTTTATTCCTGTCTTACCCCTAGGTTCTTCACGACATTTTTATTTCTTAAATTCCATATATATGTGTTAGCATATGGTATTTGTCTTTCTCTTTCTGACTTACTTCACTCTGTATGACAGACTCTAGGTCCATCCACCTCATTACAAATAGCTCAATTTCGTTTCTTTTTATGGCTGAGTAACATCCCATTGTATATATGTGCCACATCTTCTTTATCCATTCATCTGTTGATGGACACTTCGGTTGTTTCCATCTCCTGGCTATTGTGAATAGAGCTGCAATGAACATTTTGGTACATGAATCTTCGTGAATTATGGTTTTCTCAGGGTATATGCCCAGTAGTGGGATTGCTGGGTCATATGGTAGTTCTATTTGTAGTTTTTTAAGGAACCTCCATACTGTCCATAGTGGCTGTACCAATTCACATTCCCACCAGCAGTGCAAGAGTGTTCCCTTTTCGGATGCTTTTTTAATTAAAAAAAATAAGTGTTGCTTTTAAGCTGAGATGTAGCTTGAGATTCTTCTCCGACCTCTCACTTCACACCCAGCCAAAGACAGTTCAGAGGCCTCCAATGTCACTCAGCCGAAGTCCACCCGAAATCAGATATGTGAAGGCTGCAAATGAGTGTAAAACAGGTCCTGTGCGAACAGTGTGAAAACAATGACCTGAAACCGCTTCAAAGGCCAACCATCAACTTCCCTTGTATCTCATGACTTTGTCTTTGTTTATTGAAAGTCAGACCTATTTATTACTCAAGTGAATAATGAGCAATGTCCTAGGAAAATATTCTTCTTGCCTCAGACATTATCAGGAAGTAGAAAGAATACCTCATTGAGTGCTTGATAAATATTTTTAAATTAAATTAATGAATAAACGGACTCAAATTTCTCATCTGCAGGATGGACTTAGATGTCTTTTCATCTCCAAAGTTTCTGCAGTGCTGCTTTAGGACCCCCTCCCGCGGGGAATGTGAACCTATCTTGCCTGGAAATTGGAGTACTTTTCAAAGAATGCTTTTAGTTCTTCTCTCAGACTCTTAAACACCCTCCAATTCTCCACTCATCAGTTGGCTTCCTTCACCTCTCATATAAAACAGTTCCAAAAAAAATCTCAAAATTCATTCTAATCAGTCCTCAGTTAAGCTCCTTGTTTAGACATAATCTTGTCATTGTTATCTGGGTCTAAATTTATAGCCCATTAAAAATAAAGCTTATGTGAGATTAAATTTTTTTCTTTGAGCTTATTGGTATTTTCCAAATTTTGACAATGAATGTGTCATTTTGGTGGATAGGAAAGAAGATATTAAAATACGTGACAGTGGATGACAACTCAGAAAGTGTTTTTCCCCAAAAAAATATTTTTTCCTATTTCTACTGGGCTGAAAAACTCATCTAGGCAGAAACTTATCCGCCAACAGATTCTAGTCGGTTTTACTAACATTTTTATTACCTTTTCTGTTTATTAAGTCGTTGATACCTGTTCTCGATGGTCGGGTAAGTTCTGTCAACAAGGATGATCCGCTTATATAGGCTGCTTCTGGCAAATGGAGCCCCAATAAATGCACGTCTTCCACACGGGGTTTTAAAATTATTGTTTTATTATAAAAATAATATATGCTCATAGTAAAAAAATTAAATTATACAGCAGGGGGTATGAACTGAAGAATAGAAGATATCCCCAATTCCAGTCCCCTGTTGCAGAGATAACAATGGTTCAAAATTTCCTTTGTATCTTTTTAGATATTTTCTAGGCAAAAAGAAGTCTACATGTTTATAAAAACGGAAAATGGGATAATAATCTATAGAATGTTGTACAACGTGGTCAGCTTTTTTTTCCTTAATTTTTGAATTTTATTTATTTATTGATTGATCTATTTATTTATTTATTTGCTGTACGCGGGTCCCTCAATGTTGTGGCTCCTCCCGTTGCGGAGCACAGGCTCCGGACACACAGGCTCAGCGGCCATGGCTCACGGGCCCAGCCGCTCCATGGCATGTGGGATCTTCCTGGACCGGGGCACGAACCCATGTCCCCTGCATCAGCAGGCGGACTCTCAAACACTGTGCCACCAGGGAAGCCCTTATTTATTTTTTTATACAGCAGGTTCTTATTAGTCATCCATTTTATACACATCACTGTATACATGTCAATCCCAATCTCCCAATTCATCCCACCACCACCACCACCCCCGCACCGCTTTCCCCCCTTGGTGTCCATACGTTAGTTCTCTACATCTGTGTCTCTATTTCTGCCCTGCAAACCGGTTCATCTGTACTATTTTTCTAGGTTCCACATATATGCGTTAATATACGATATTTGTTTTTTCTCTTTCTGACTTACTTCACTCTGTATGACAGTCTCTAGGTCTATCCACGTCTCTACAATGACCCAATTTCGTTCCTTTTTATGGCTGAGTAATATTCCATTGTATATATGTACCACATCTTCTTTATCCATTCATCTGTCGATGGGCATTTAGGTTGCTTCCATGACCTGGCTATTGTAAATAGTGCTGCAATGAACATTGGGGTGCATGTGTCTTTTTGAATTATGGTTTTCTCTGGGTATATGCCCAGTAGTGGGATTGCTGGATCATACAGTAGTTCTAATTTTAGTTTTTTAAGGAACCTCCATACTGCTCTCCACAGTGGATGTATCAATTTACATTCCCACCAACAGTGCAAGAGGGTTCTCTTTTCTCCACACCCTCTCCAGCATTTGTTGTTTGTAGATTTTCTGATGATGCCCATTCTAACTGGTGTGAGGTGATACCTCACTGTAGTTTTGATTTGCATTTCTCTAATAACTAGTGATGTTGAGCAGCTTTTCATGTGCTTCTTGGCCATCTGTATGTCTTCTTTGGAGAAATGTCTGTTTAGGTCTTCTGCCCATTTTTGCATTGGATTGTTTGTTTTTTTAATATTGAGCTGCAAGAGCTGTTTATATATTTTGGAGATTAATCCTTTGTCCGTTGATTCGTTTGCAAATATTTTCTCCCATTCTGAGGGCTTTTTGCCTTGTTTATGGTTTCCTTTGCTGTGCAAAAGCTTTGAAGTTTCATTAGGTCCCATTTGTTTATTTTTGTTTTTACTTCCATTTCTCTAGGAGGTGGATTGAAAAAGATCTTGCTGTGATTTATGTCAAAGAGTGTTCTTCCTATGTTTTCCTCTAAGAGTTTTATAGTGTCCGGTCTTACATTTAGGTCTCAAATCCATTTTGAGTTTATTTTAGTATATGGTGTTAGGGAGTGTTCTAATTTCATTCTTTTACATGTAGCTGTCCAGTTTTCCCAGCACCACTTATTGAAGAGACTGTCTTCTCTCCATTGTATATCCTTGCCTCCTTTGTCATAGATTAGTTGACCATAGGAGTGTGGGTTTATCTATGGGCTTTCTATCTTGTTCCATTGATCTATGTTTCTGTTTTTGTGCCAGTACCATATTGTCTTGATGACTGTACCTTTGTAGTATAGTCTGAAGTCAGGGAGTCTGATTCCTCCAGCTCCATTTTTTTCCCTCAAGACTGCTTTGGCTATTTGGGGTCTTTTGTGTCTCCATACAAATTCTAAGATTTTTTTGTTCTAGTTCTGAAAAAAATGCCATTGGTAATTTGACAGGGATTGCACTGAATCTGTAGATTGCTTTGGGTAGATATAGTCATTTTCACAATATTGATTCTTCCAATCCAAGAACATGGTATATCACTCCATCTGTTGGTATCATCTTTAATTTCTTTCATCAGTGTCTTTTAGTTTTCTCCATACAGGTCTTTTGTCTCCCTAGGTAGGTTTATTCCTAGGTCTTTTATTCTTTTGGTTGCAATGGTAAATGGGAGTGTTTCCTTAATTTCTCTTTCCGATTTTTCATCATTAGTGTATAGGAATGCAAGAGATTTCTGTGCATTAATTTTGTATCCTGCAACTTTACCAAATTCATTGATTAGCTCTAGTAGTTTTCTGGTGGCATCTTTAGGATTTTCTATGTATAGTATCATGTCATCTGCAAACAGTGACAGTTTTACTTCTTCTTTTCCAGTTTGTATTCCTTTTATTTCTTTTTCTTCTCTGATTGCCGTGGCTAGGACTTCCAAAACTATGTGGAATAATAGTGGTGAGAGTGGACATCCTTGTGTTGTTCCTGATATTAGAGGAAATGCTTTCAGTTTTTCACCATTGAGAATGATGCTTGCTGTGGGTCTGTCGTATATGGCCTTTATTATGTTGAGGTAGGTTCCCTCTGTGCCCACTTTCTGGAGAGTTTTTTTCACAAATGGGTGTTGAATTTTGTCAAAAGCTTTTTCTGCATCTGTTGAGATGATTATATGGTTTTTATTCTTCAATTTGTTAATATGGCTTATCATATTGATTGATTTACGTCTAGGGAAGAATCCTTGCATCCCTGGGATAAATCCCACTTGATCATGGTGTATGATCCTTTTACTGTGTTGTTGGATTCTGTTTGCTAGTATTTTGTTGAGGACTTTTGCATCTATATTCATCAGTGATATTGGTCTGTAATTTTCTTTTTTTGTACTATCTTTCTGTTTTTGGTATCAGGGTGATGGTGGCCTCACAGATTGAGTTTGGGAGTGTTCCTTCCTCTGCAATTTTTTGGAAGAGTTTGAGAAGGATGGGTGTTAGCTCTTCTCTAAATGTTTGATAGAATTCCCCTGTGAAGCCATCTGGTCCTGGACTTTTGTTTGTTGGAAGATTTTTAATCACAGTTTCAATTTCATTACTTGTGATTGGTCTGTTCATATTTTCTATTTCTTCCTGGTTCAGTCTTGGAAGGTTATACCTTTCTAAGAATTTGTCCATTTCTTCCAGGTTGTCCATTTTATTGGCATAGAGTTGCTTGTAGTAGTCTTTTAGGATGCTTTGTATTTCTGCGGTGTCTGTTGTAACTTCTCCTTTTTCATTTCTAATTTTATTGATTTGAGTTCTCTCTCTCTTTTTCTTGATGAGTCTGGCTAATGGTTTATCAATTTTATTTATCTTCTCAAAGAAGCAACTTTTAGTTTTATTGATCTTTGCTATTGTTTTCTTTGTTTCTACGTCATTTATTTCTGCTCTGATCTTTATGATTTATGTCCTTCTGCTAACTCTGGGTTTTGTTTGTTCTTCTTTCTCTAGTTCCTTTAGGTGTAAGGTTAGGTTGTTTGTTTGAGATTTTTCTTGTTTCTTGAGGTAGGCTTGTATAGCTATAAACTTCCTTCTTAGAACTGCTTTTGCTGCATCCTGTAGGTTTTGGACCATCGTGTTTTCATTGTTAGTTGTCTCTAGGTAGTTTTTGATTTCCTCTTTGATTTCTTCATGATCTCTTGGTTATTTAGTAACATATTGTTTAGCCTCCATGTATTTGTGTTTTTTACGTTTTTTGCCCCTGTAATTCACTGCTAATCTCATAGCGTTGTGGTCAGAAAAGATACTTGATATGATTTCAATTTTCTTCAATTTACTGTGGCTTGATTTGTGACCCAAGATGTGATGTATCCTGGAGAATGTTCCATGCCCACTTGAGAAGAAAGTGTAATCTGCTGTTTTTGGATGGAATGTCCTATAAATATCAATTAAATCTGTCTGATCTATTGTGTGTGTCATTTAAAGCTTCTGTTTCCTTATTTATTTTCATTTTGGATGATCTGTCTATTGGTGTAAGTGAGGTGTTAAAGTTCCCCACTATTATTGTGTTACTGTCGATTTCCTCTTTTATAGCTGTTAGCAGTTGCCTTATGTATTGAGGTGCTCCTATGTTGGGTGCATATATATTTATAATTGTTATATCTTCTTCTTGGATTGATCCCTTGATCACTATGTAGTGTCCTTCTTTGTCTCTTGTGACATTCTTTATTTGAAAGTCTATTTTATCTGATATGAGTATTGCTACTCCCACTTTCTTTCGATTTCCATTTGGATGGAATATCTTTTTCCATCCCCTCACTTTCAGTCTGTATGTGTCTCTATGTCTGAAGTGGGTCTCTTGTAGACAGCACATAGATGGGTCTTGTTTCTGTATCCATTCAGCAAGCCTGTGTCTTTTGGTTGGAGAATTTAATGCATTCACGTTTAAGGTAATTATCGATATGTATGTTCCTATGACCATTTTCTTAATTGTTATGGGTGTGTTTTTGTAGGTCCTTGTCTTCTCTTGTGTTTCCCACTTAGAGAAGTTCCTTTAGCATTTGTTGTAGAGCTGGGTTGGTGGTGCTGAATTCTCTTAGTTTTTGCTTGTCTGTAAAGCTTTTCATTTCTCCATGGAATCTGAATGAGATCCTTGCTGGGTAGAGTAATCTTGGTTGTACGTTCTTCCCTTTCATCACTTTAAGTATATCATGCCACTCCCTTCTGGCTTGCAGAGTTTCTGCTGAGAAATCAGCTGTTAACCTTATGGGGGTTCCCTTGTATGTTATTTGTCATTTTTCCCTTGCTGCTTTCAATAATTTTTCTTTGTCTTTAATTTTTGCCAGTTTGATTACTATGTGTCTTGGTGTGTTTCTCCTTGGGTTTATCCTGTATGGGACTCTCTGCGCTTCCTGGACTTGGGTGGCTATTTCCTTTCCCATGTTAGGGAAGTTTTCGACTATAACCTCTTCAAATATTTTCTCGGGTCCTTTCTTTCTCTCTTCTCCTTCTGGGACCCCTATAATGCGAATGTTGTTGCGTTTAATGTTGTCCCAGAGGTCTCTTAGGCTGTCTTCATTTCTTTTCATTCTTTTTTCTTTATTCTGTTCCGCAGCAGTGAATTCCACCATTCTGTCTTCCAGGTCACTTATCCGTTCTTCTGCCTCAGTTATTCTGCTATGGGTTCCTTCTAGTGTAGTTTTCATTTCAGTTATTGCATTGTTCATCTATGTTTGTTTGTTCTTTAATTCTTCTAGGTCTTTGTTAAACATTTCTTGCATCTTCTCGATCTTTGCCTCCATTCTTTTCCCGAGGTCCTGGATCATCTTCACTATCATTATTCTGAATTCTTTTTCTGGAAGGTTGCCTATCTCCACTTCATTTACTTGTTTTTCTGGGGTTTTATCTTGTTCCTTCATCTGGTACATAGCCCTTTGCCTTTTCACCTTGTCTATCTTTCTGTGAATGTGGTTTTTGTTCCACAGGCTGCAGGATTGTAGCTCTTCTTGCTTCTGCTCTTGGTCATCTTTTCTTATTGATGGATGTAATCCTTTATAGTGATGACTAGTATCCCATAGAATGAACACTGTATAATTTATCAGTCTTCTACTGAAGAACAGTTTTTGACATTATATGAAACACTGCAATAAACAGGCACACACATCTTTGAATACCTATATTAGTATATTTGTGGGGTAAATAAAATCTGGATCAAAGAGTGTGTGTGAATTTTCAGTTTTGGTATATATCATGGAACCGTGTTCCAGAAGAACTGTACTGATATGCATTTCCTCAAATAACACAGGCAAAAGCTCTTATCATCCCATACATTTGACAGCATGGAGTACGACCAACTTTAAAATCTCTGTCAATTCAACAGGTGATAAAGTATAATTCTCAGTTATTAATCTGTATTTCTCTAATCATGAGCTAGGCTGAGCACCCTTTCCTACATTTAGTCTGTATTTCTCAGTCTCACTGACTGGTAAGAACTCTTTGTCACATTAAGAAAACTGGTCTTTTGTCACAGCCTGGTGATTCTTCCTCCCCACTCCCATAGTTTGTTTTATGGCCTTAATCCAAATTTTGCGTATGTTTTGTTGAGCAGAAGCTTTAAATTTTTATGTGGATAAACTGATCACTATTTTCCTTTATGACTTCTGAGTTTCCCATTTAGGTTTATTTTTTCAAGAAAGGAGGAACTCCTTCTAACCTAAACTCTGAACCCCCTGAAAGCAGTTGCAGAGGCTGGCTCCATCACTTACACACAGTGTGACCTTCTACAAGTTACTCACCTTCCCAGAATTTCAACTTCGTCACCTGTAAAATTAGGATAGTAAATAATAGCTACCTCCAAGAATTATTGTGAAGACCAAATAAAATGACATAGCTGTGATTCAGAACACAGCACATAGGAAGTGTTCAATAAATGGTACCTCGGCTTCCCCTGGATTCAGACATCACCATCCCTGGAGGCACAGACAGGGCTGGGAGTCACAGCGTGCCACCACTGGCCCAGGACCTGGCTTGCTGGGCTACTGTACAAATGCTCATGCTGTGTGATTCCTCACAAAGCAGGATAGATCCTCAGCACCGTTCTTAGAGCACCTGGGGCTCTGTGAGATTTTCTGATCATTTGGGGATCTGAGCTCACCGAAAAGGCTCAGGACAAATGCCAGGGGTGGCTACGTGGGCCCCAGCTCTGGGGGAAACGCAAGGTCTTTACCTTAACTTTTGTGGGAATGAAAAGGAGAAACTGTTCCAGAGCAAAGAACAGAATTGAGACAAGAAGTGACAAGTGTAATCAGGTACTTGGCATTTCACCAGTCCCTTCTGTTAACTGAGGATCCGTGAGCACTACACACACTGACAAGCTCTTTCACTATATGAAGAAACATGTACGTGCATCTCGTGGAAGGAATCCGTCTTTCATCTGACTTTATTTGTCTTGGCTAAATAGGTCAAGAAAAAGAAAAATAGAAATTCCTTCAAATAACTCAATTATTTTAAAAACTTCTTACTTTAACAGAGTATGGAGTCAAATCTTAAGCAATTTTTATATGAAGGAATCTACTTTTCCCACACACTGTGATCCCTATAACATCACTATTAGTCAGGAAAAAAACTAGCCTGCTCTAAGGGTCATGATGTAACTGTTCAGAGTGGCAACAGCTTCTCTGGTTAAACCTTAATTTTTAAGTATCTGGAAAATACTCGCATTGGTTATCCATTGTTAACTTAGCACTCAGATCTACCTTCAGGCACCAGGCCAGGCACACACTGATCTTAGCACCTATGTGAGAAACTGCAAGGTTAGTTGTAGTCCCATAAACACATCTTCAGATGGATTTAAGCAGAGAACCCAACTCATTCATTTCCTACAGAAATCTCCACTGGGACTATCACATGATCTGTCTGTCACATGTGGCAGTGATGGTGAGTCCCATCCTACATACCCTTCTTCAATCCTCCCTTAAGACCTCGACAATCCTCCCTTTGAGAGGTGCAGGCCTCGCCCTCTCCTCGAGAGTAGATGGGCCTTCATGGCTGCACTCACGGACACCTGGTAGCAGAAGTGATGCTATGTGACTTCTGGAGCTGGGTCACCAAAGCGTACAGCTTCCAAATGCTCGCTGGGATACCCACCCTTGGAGCCATCAGCCGCCATATAAAGAGTTTACAGATCTGAGGCCACTGGGGAGGATGCTCGGGCCACACGGAGAGGCCACGTGTTCTCCAGCCCAAACCCCAGCAGTCCTAGCTGGAGCCCCTGCCAGACTCCAGAGGGAAACTGTCTCACTCCACTCACCGTGCATCTTCCCAGACTCGGCCCCGACGCTGCGGAACAGAGACACGGCTGCACAAACAAGCGTAACACAGTCAGCGCTGAGTCACAAGGTCACAGCTTGTAACAACACGGCCACAGATAACTAACTAGACGCTGACTCTAGGTCCACTGAAAAACAGGCTACCTTGTAACTGCTCAGGATAAACGACTCCCCAAAGCACTGCAGCACGTCTGCAGGAACGATGCAAACAGAGAAGCCACGCTGCCCATGAATATCCTGCTAACCGCCTTCACCCCACCTGGGAAGCAGTGGTCCCCCTCTACTCCCTATCTAAAAGCCGAACAACGGAACCCCATAAATCATCAGGCTGCTCAGAGATCAGAGGTGAAGGGGCAGATCTGGTGAGGGCTTTCCGAAAGGAAAATAAAATATTTACGTCATCTTGCAAGTCGCTCTTCAGATGCTGCATTTTGCTCTTTCATCAGTTCTAGCTGACAGCACATGACAGGTGCCTCTGTGGCTGTTAAAGCTTAAAACCATTTATCCTGAGAACATGAAAGGTAAATGCAGACTGGACTGATGTGTGTAAGACTTAGCCAACAGGACGTTAGTGGGTCCAAAGAGTATCATCATAACTTACTACTGTTGTTAAATGTATTTTGCAAAACAGATGAAATACAAATTCTCTGATAGAGGGTCTAACATGGGCATGGGGAACGGGAAATATAGTACTGATTAACCTGAGTTTATAAGGACCCTTGCTTCTGGTGGCAAAAAAGTGGGGAGTGTGGAATAAAGTGTTGGAATTACCTCGACGCCTGGGATGGTCAGCAGCAAGCTGGGGGGCCTGAGGACGGTACCACCAATGTGGTCTTTATAGCACGTTCTGAACATCTGGACCAGCACACAAGGTAGGGATGCAAAATACCCCCCCACACGTCATGTCCCACATGTTCACACGGCACAGATTCAGTATATTGGTGCACACACATTTTCACGTTGGCATCTATCACAGTAGATTTTGGGGGGGTACATTATACAAATAATTTAGCATTCCTCTGTCTAACGTTGGTTAGTAAGTAAACCTTCTAACCATCAAGCTTGACATTTTTGAAGTCTGTTAGCTTCTGCAGGTATGTCTTACTTCCCTCTAAGGTTTTCAAAAATCTTATTTTTAAAGTAAATTCTGAACACGACCGCACAGTGCCCAGCTTAGCTACAATTTTTGATGGTTAGAAAAGGAAAGCGGAAGCCCATTGATGGCTAGTTGCTATTTTAAGAGCTGGAGTTAAGATCAGTTTTCAACAGGATAAAAGGTTCACGGAAGCCAAGACCATTCTCACCAGCAAGAGCACACCCGCGGGGCTTGCACAGACACATCCTGAGCGCCCATGGTGCCCGAGCACCTCCTCACCCACCTGCCCTCCTCGGGCTGCTGCCGGGCCCCATCAAGTCAGCCCCGGGGTCATTTCACCATTTTACATGCGAATCCTAAGGGAGCAGAAAGGGGCCTGTCTACTTAGTCACACTGTGGAGGCTGTATTCTAAGGCTCTTCCACCTAAGTAATACCCCTTATAAATCACAGTGCCCTTCTTCTGGCTATGGTAAGATGTTCTCACCCAAAACCCAGGAAAATACCGCCAAGGCAACTAGACTTGCATAGTAACAGACCCCGCTACGAGCCTCTTCCGGGAAGCCTTCGGACATGACCTTGCTTGTCTTGGGGGCACCTTGTTGAGGCCAGTCCAGGTGACGGTGTGGCCTCCTGTCCAGCCCCTGCGGCGGGAACCTCGGACACTTTTTTACTGCAGGGCGAGTCTAAAACGAGCTTCCCAGTCCAGAGGGTCTAAACCTGGTCCTCAAATTAAGTTTTCCTATTATCTGTCGAGCAGTCTGATGGGCTCCTGGAATTGTCTTTCTTTACACGTTGCTCACACATTGAGGTCAGCTACCTGAGATTAAAGCGGCCCCATCACAACAGCGACTTGCAGGATGTCACCACGAGGCCTGTTGACCTGCGCGGTTACAACCTGGCAGGATGGAAGGGTCAGACAGGACGGTGTGAAGACGGCCACTGAATCTATGGCCCAAATTGGCTCGATACTCTGGTCTGGGGAACAGAGAGGGAGAAGTGTGTAGGAAACCGAGCGGGAGATCTCAGCTCCCTTACCTGGCGTAGGAATAATGAATCCTTTGTGCAAAAGCAGTTATATACATGAGGAAAAAAGACTCTTTCCCTGAACTGGCAGACATGAAGAAACTATCGATTGGTTTTATCCCCCAACAACAGGACCACTTCCCCTGTGCTTTCAGCTGCCTCTGGGCTGGGTCCACCTGCCTCCTTTCTGGCTATGCCTCCATACACGCACGTCTGCCGGGGGAGCATCTTCTCAGGGTCATGAGCCTCCCTGAATCCCACAGGGTTCTGGGTGATGGATTCTGAGTTTCTTCAAGAAGAAAAATTATAAAAGAAAATTAATCTCTGGCCCCACTTCATTTAATTGCTATAAGGAAAGACACACATTTTCCCCTGAATGGCTGGTGAGCTGGCAATCTGAATGACTGGAAGTTGGAATCAAGGACCAGGAGTCAAAGGAACGCTCTCGGAACAGAGTCCTTTCACAGACATGATAGAGTTAGACTCCTGCTAGCGAGAGAAACGTCTGGTGGTGTAGATCAGCTCCCTCAGTTGTCCTTTCAAACTCCATTCTGCCTCTCCAGTGTACGAGGTGTCTCCTTAGGTGATGGGTCCTGGGCCTCTTCAAGATGCCACTTGAGAGGGAGAAAGGAAAGATGTCTGCCGACGAGCAGTGCTGAGAGGGGAGAAGTTGGCTTCCTGTTGCGGCGTCTCATTTCTATGGTTGGTTCAGTCCAGGAGAGGCTGACGGACAGGTCTCCGGAAACAGAGCTCGGCATTGCTAGCCCTGGAGGGCCGTGGTGATGAAAACAAACCGGCACCTCAGCTGGCAGGAATCCTCCGAGAATAAAAGGCAAATTGAATTCCTGGACCCAGGGATTCATCGGAATATGCCTCGTCCTGCTCTCGGAGGGGATCTTGTAGGGCACTGGTTCTGAGCAGCAGTGCCCGGCGAGGCTCGTGGTGGGTGTGCAGCGGGGGCCGGCGCGGGCCCAGTGAGGCCACGGGCTTTGCGGGCTTTGTGGTACAGCTATCAGGGGTGATCCTCTGATGATGACCCGTCTCTCACACGCTCCGGGCCATGGCTCTAGATGGGAAAGCTCACTGTGCAGGAGGGCAGGGGACAGTGGTGGCACCATTGTGTGTCTGGATTCAACTGTAAGCGGTTTACAAAGCTCTACGAGGCGGGCCGGGCAGAGGTACAGAAAACTGCGATCCTGGGAAGCAGAACAACGTGCCTGGGATCACGCTGCTGCCTTGCAGCAGCTGTGGACTAGGCTCAGCTGTCGGGCGCTCAGGCCGAGGTCACCCCACTGTCCCAGGAAAGCCTCTTCCTGCCCTTTGGCAGCTGCCGCCCTGACCCAGCACACGCAGCTCACATCTAGGTCACCTTTTTACCAAGAAACAGGAAAACCTGTTCCTTCTCCCCCTCAGAAAACATCCTCACCTGCGCCTGGTGACTCAGCCCACGCCCGGAACTACCCTTGGCTCCCGGCGTTTCCTCACAGCCGTCATCAGCACGGCTGGTGTGCTCCGCCTTCAGAACGGACCCTGACCCATGCCTGTGCCCACCCTCCCAGGCCAGTGACCCTCACCTTTCCTCAGGGCCTCTAGTGGGCCCTGCCTCTCCTCCTCTTCTCTACGGAGAAGTGGTAAGTCTGCTTGCTCCGCAGGCTTGCCCTCGCACTTAGAATGGTCCCACACGGCCCGACATTTCCTGGCCATCGCACACTGCTCCGAACCCATTCGTCTCACAAACATACCAGATTGGTCCTGCCTCAGTGCCTTTGCACAGTCTCGTCCCTCCCCTCCCCTCCACTTCCATGGTTGTCCCTTCCCTTCCCTGCTTTCTCAGCGGGTCTTCCCACTTCCTCTCCATCTCGGGAGCTCTACTGTACTGCAAATCACGCTGCCGATGAACCTGTTTACGTAGTTACTGCCTGTCCTTCCCAACAGCCTGGAAGCCCCATGAGGACACAGCCTTATCGTCTTGGCCCCTGTGTACTGCCCACACCTGGAGGAACCAGCACACAGCAGGACCCAGCATCTGCTGAGGGCACGTGTGAGAGAGAAACATGCATTGCAAGGGGAGAAACCACACCTGGTTCTAAACAGACAGGTAACAGCCCAGCAGAGTGAGTGTCACGTGGGTCCCGTCTGGGAAAGAATGGAGGGGTCTCCTCTAGATACAGTCAACACTGCCCAGAGTAGCACCTTCGAAGAGGAATTCCACCACCCCTACCTTATATTTCTCTAGGATTTCACATATTATACAACTACCTTCTAAAAATAAATAAATACGTGGGCCCAGCACGGTGTCTGGCATGTGGTGAGAGCTCAATAAATGCTCACTGCAGAATTAAAAAAAAACGAACAAACCTACCACCCGCCATCAGATTAATCATTTTCATTTTCCCACGCCTCCCCATTTCCTTTCAGTAGGAGTACATATTTTTACATTGTTGTAACCATAAACAGGTATTGATTTGTTTTCTGTCTTTCATAACATTTTTTGATGTTGCAACCTAGTCTTTGATGTCTAACAACTGTAATATTCCATCAGGGTGTATGGTCTTCTCTAAATCGAGGTAGTATTGGGTCTGTCCTTTGAGCAGAACCCAACCCCAGCGACCAGGGCAGTCAAAGCTGTGCGACAGTCTGTCACCAGGCAGCCTGAGCTCTGACTACTGGCCTAGTTGACTAGAGCACCCTGTAGGCTGTTCTTGGAAAACTCAAACCACGTCACAAATTATTTATGAAAGGATGACTTCAACCACGGACCAGACGTAAGCAGCGTCAGGAGAAAGCACCAACCGGCGGGGTAGTCAGAGGAGAAGGCAAAGCGACAGCTGTGAGTGAGCTGGGAAGACTTTAATAAAGGCGCCGGCCAGGGCCTGCTTGCTTTCTTTGATCTCTTGAGAAAACAGTCAGCAGTTTCTTAGCAGATGGACCATCCAGAGTCAGAGGGGAAGCACGTGCCATATGTCCGGGGATTTTCCCATCTTGCATTGTTAAAATGCTTAATAAGATGCTGTAAAGGAGGGCAGTTTTCTTCTTTTTCCTCTTTAGACAACTTTTTCTCTCCTGTATACAAGTGAAACATGCATTCACTAAACATAATCTGGGAAATATGGGAAAATGTACAGAAGTAAAAATCGCCTGTGGTCCTGCAAGCCCAGGGTAACGTGGGTGCAGCTGTATTTGCCCGCCGGCCCCTGTGGACACTTCTGCCCATGTTCATACAATGACACTCAGATCACACACTCTCCCCCTTCCCTCTAACCCTACTGCTAGCTGGTGAACCTTGTCATCAATGTCCATAACGATTCTTTAAAATGTTTTAAACATGTGCCAAATAGTTGACTGTTGGGACGAGTGAAACATCATTTATTTGTTTCTCGATGCATAACATTTAGGTTGTTCCCAAATTCTCACTCTTGTACGTAATAATACAGAAACCTTTGAACGCTGCTCGGCTAAATCCCTTGGCACAGATTAGAATCGCTGGATCAGGGTACAGACTCCTGAAGGCTGAGCCACAAGGCAGAACACACTCATTCCTGGAGCTCTACACTCGATCCAGCCCGCACCAGGCTGGTTACATCAACATGTTTTAAAAATTTATTTTAACTGTGGATGAAAAATGAAATAATTTTAAATTACGTTTCGTTGATTCCTGGTGAGACAGAACTTTGAAATTTTGTTTTCTGGCTATAAGTTTAGATAAACTGCTTAGTGAACTGTTTTCTATTGAACTGTCCATTTTTCTGTTACAACAAGAAATTTTTTTCACTGATTGTTTGCACCACCGTAATATTACTTTATGAAAATTAAAAAAATTTATATACATTTAAGATGCAACTTTGCAAAAGAAAAGAAATGCATGGAAACAAGATTAGAAGGAAACATACCAATATGCTAACTACGTCAGGGATTAGGTGGTATGAGCACAAGCTGAATTTTCTCGAAGCAGCATCTTCAAAAGGGACAATAAATCACCCTCCATGGCTGCTGCCCGGAGTGATGAAGGCAGTGAGGACAGGTGTGTGGGAACCAGAGCTCAGGTGTGTGTGGGAGCACAGGGAGGCCAGGTCACCATGATCCCCACTTCACAGTGCCCGGGGTCCACCCCATCACTGATGCAGACGCCTGGGGATGAACAGTGTGGGCACCGCCTGCACCAGCTGGTGGTTAGGATGATGCATAACTCGGAACCACTATTTTATTTTTTTTAAATTGAAGTATAGTTGATTTACAGCATTCTGTTAGTTTCTGGTGCACAGCGAAGTGACTCAGTTACATATATATATATTCTTTTTTAATATTCTTTTCCATTATGGTTTATCCCAGGAGACTGGATATAGTTCCCTGTGCTGTATGGTAGGACCTTGTTGTTTATCCATTCTGTATGTAAGACTTTGCATCTACTAATCTCAAACTCCCACTCTATCCCTCCTCCAGCCCCCTCCCCCTGGGCAACCACAAGTCTGTTCTCTATGTCTGTGAGTCTGTTCCTGTTTCGTACGTAAGTTCATTTGTGCCATATTTTAGATGCCACATATAAGTGATATCATATGGTATTTATCTTCCTCTGTCTGACTTGCTTCACTTAGTATGATAATCTCTAGTTGCATCCATGTTGCTGAAAATGGCATTATTTCGTTCTTTTTCTTTTTTTTAACATCTTTATTGGAGTATAATTGCTTACAATGTTGTGTTAGTTTTTGCTGTATAACAAAGTGAATCAGCTATATGTATACGTATATCCCCATATCCCCTCCCTCTTGCGTCTCCCTTCCACCCTCCCTATTCCACCGCTCTAGGTGGTCACAAAGCACCGAGCTGATCTCCCTATGCTATGCAGCTGCTTCCCCCAGCTATCTATTTTACATTTGGTAGTGTATATATGTCCATGCCACTCTCTCACTTTGTCCCAGCTTCCCCTTCCCCTTCCCTGTGTCCTCAAGTCCATTCTCTATGTCTGCCCATTTATTCTTGTCCTGCCCCTAGGGTCTTCAGAAACTTTTTTTTTTTTTTTTAGATTCCATATATATGTGTTAGCATACGGTATTTGTTTTTCTCTTTCTGACTTGCTTCACTCTGTATGACAGAGTCTAGGTCCATCCACCTCACTACAAATAACTCAATTTCGTTTCTTTTTATGGCTGAGTAATATTCCATTGTATATATGTGCCACATCTTCTTTATCCATTCATCTGTCAAGGGACATTTAGGTTGCTTCCATGTCTTGGCTATTGTGAATAGTGCTCCTATGAACATAGGGGTGGCATGGATCTTTTTGAATTATAGTTTTGTCCGGATATATGCCCAGGAGAGGGGTTGCTGGATCATATGGTAGCTCTATTTTTAGTTTTCTGAGGAACCTCCATACTGTTCTCCACAGTGGCTGCACCAACTCAAGGTCACTCTTACCGTCAGGGCTGCAGCCCTGTTTTCCTGGGGAAGCGTCTCCCTGTTGGAAGGGCACGAACACTCCAGGCCGTGGACTGAATTCAGCTTTGCTCCATCTGCATGATGTCCAAGCACACACTCGTGCTCTGACCACACAGCTTCGGACAGACCTCCCCGGGCCTCAGCATCGAGCTACACTGTAATGGTGGCCGCGGAGTGACGTTTGCTGAAATCAGATTTTCATTATGTAGCAGAAAGAAACAATGGCTATTCACTTAACACCTGGACGCAGCTATTTCCACACTGGGTTGGAGGACAAAATTTAGCTTTAGAGGGAGCATAACTCTTTAGTTTGTGAAAACACTTGAATCAATTTTTTATTATGAAAAGAAAGGCCCTGGAGACAGGGACGTTGAAGCAGAGGAAGGGAAGCTGCCCTACGCGGTTAAGTACTGTAAAAGGAGCGTGCGGGGCTCCTACGAAGGAAGCAATTTGCGGGGGTTTCCTTGGCTCAGGCCTAAGAGATGGGCGTTTTGGGAAGAAAGGCCTTCAGGGGAAGCCAGGATACGGGAGCAGGTTTCCTTAAAGAGACCGCTGCTTCCTGGTGTTACACCAGGGACGAAACAAGAGTGGCCAGTGGATGCACAAATTCAGTTTTAGATTCCTTTCCATTATTTCCAAACTTTTGCTCACGACTGCGCTGTTTAGGGCATCCTGGGGGACAGAAAGGGGTCAATGTGGGGAACCAACAGCCTTCAGTGTGGGCAGGACAGCAGGAGTGATGGAGGGGGTCCAGAAACAAGGGTTTGGAGCTAGAGGAGACAGCAGGACATAATCACCCCATGAAATCTGCAGACACACAACAGGGCCGCCGGGGAAGTAGGGCTTATACTGTATTTGGATTTTTCTAAAAAAGGGGAGAGAAGGCTCGTGACCTGAGGGCACATTTGGTTATAATTATATTCCTGAGACCGGTGATCACTCATTTTTGAGGTCGTAGCTTTAACATCTTGCAGGTATGGTCTCTCTGGATAGAGGGTGTCACCCCTCAGAAAGCACAGCCCGGAAGGAAACAGCAGGAGGTAAGAGGCTGCTTTGTCGCCTGTTTTCTGGCTTCAACAGAAGAAGGTCAGCAGCAGACAGGTGTCTCTTCAACAGCAAAAAAACCTGAGAGACCGTTTCCTAAGGACAGGCCTCTGGCAGGATGTTCCTGGAGCCCAGCTTTCTCTTCCAGCCCCAGATCAACGTGTGTCAGACACTCCTCTGATCCGTGGGGCGCGCTTCAGGGTCGAGACTAGACCACAGCCTGATGCACGGGGTTGCAGACACAACAGACGAGGACTCGGGAGCACTCGGCATCCTGTCGTCTGGCGGAGCTTCAGAGATGCCCCTGGGACACCAGGGGGCTCACTGCACATCGTGACAGAGTGAGGGGCTGGCAACGGATTATTTGCGACAGCCCCTGCGGGGCTCCCGGACGCCAGCGAGCACACTCCGGTGCTTCCCCCTCGCTTACACACCCTCAACAACGTACATCTTCTGTGTTTCTAAGGGATCTGGGAACAGACGTGGTTAAGGCTCCAGATGCCCGAGACAGTGGAAACGGTGACAAGGCGGCCCTCGTGTCACAAAGGGTGGCGGGGGCGGGGCGACGTGACCCAGAGGACAGCCAGGCGTGGCTCAGATCACCGACTTTAGAGCAGACGGTAAGCAAGGGGGTGCCGCCGAGGCCGAGGGGCTGGGCCTGCGTCCCCGCGAGGCACCAGCCTCCATGTTCTGCGTCCTCAGCCCCCAAGTCTACAGAGGACAGTGACCTTCAGGAATTGAGGGAAACGTTCTATAAAACACGTACATCTGCTGGGTCTATAAAAGAGTTTTTTTCCTGCTAGAAAATGATTCATCTGAAAACAGACCTCCGGAAATTGGGTCGGGTGCGCTAAGGGGAGATGTCACAGGCTGGAAGGGAGGTGTATTTTAGAGGAGGCTTCTTTGAGAAAAAGATTTTTGACACAGTTTCTCAACGTTCATTCAACTTGTCTGAAGGTGTATTTGTCATCTTCCCTCACGGCAGTTCGCTGGTTGAGTCCCCGTTTCCGCCTCTGCCCATGAGCTCTCCCTCCACCTGGGAGGCGCTGACTCCCTGGATCTCTCTCACTCTTCTTAGTTCCCTCCCTGCGATTCACATCCATCCACTTCTGCCATCTTCAGTGTCGTCATCGGAATCCAGACTCTCATCGTTGCTGCCAGGCTTAACTGACTGGCTGACAGAATGATTCACTCACTCGCTCTGCACCCATGTACTGTGTGCCTGCTACGTGCCAGGCGTGAGATCCAATCCTGCCCCTGGGAATTCCACAATCAGGTGGGCGACATAAGACTTGCAAACAATCATTTCAAACCAGTGCAAGGCAAAACTAGACGCGCTGGAAACGTACGCACAGTTGCACAATCACGCAGGTGACAGGAAAAGAATTCGGCTTTGGCAACAGTCCCTCACTGGGCTCTGCCTGCGGTGGGTGCTGCGTCCTCACCGTCCTACTCACAGAAGCCACGTTCACGTCCCGGAGCAGCTCGCCAAGGCCACTGTCACCAGCAGGGATGTACCCAGCACCTGCAGGACCTCTTCCCTCTCAGGTGGGCTATTGAAGGCAGCTCCTATGTCTTTGTGCTATGGCTCTGATGATGAGAAAGTGTTTGGAGCAGAGCATCCTAGATGCCCCGCTGTAAGAGAAGTCTGGCTAACAGAATTTCATTACGTTGGTTCATTGCCAAATTCTGACCTGACATTAAGGTGCGAAGGGGTGAAGCAGAGTAAGGCGGGAAGAGCGAGCTTGTTGAAAGGGAGCGAGGAGAAGGGGATGAAGGAAAGCTGAACGCAAATGCTGCCTGCTTTTCGATTCTCTTATGGACTGGTCCTTTCTAACTGTGTCTGCTTTGATTCTCAGCAGTTATACCACGCCCACTTAAAAGAAAAAAGGACACATGGCTTGAAAAAGAATTTGTTTTGATTCACAAATTTATATAAAAGTTGTATAAAGATACATCGCCAATATTTTTAATGAAAAGAATAACAGTTCAGGAAACTAATCATGAACAATCTTAGCTATGTGAGCACTTCAAATATACAAATGCCTCCGAATTCGAGATCGATTTTTAAAACACTATTTTGGTCACCCTTAAAGTAAAGCACGGCAAAACGATTCTTTCCAATAGTAATAACCATCTCTTGGTTGTTCCAGGAATGGCCATACTCTGCGGTTTTCTCAAATGGAATTTTCTCTGCACTCGGTAAATACTGAGACAACACTCAAGGTGGCTCAAGTCTGTCTCTATTGACTTCAGGAAGCAGCTAACATCAAGGGACAATACAAGAGTGAGGGAGGGAACCCTGGAGTTGTGATCACCAAGGCAAGATGGGGCATGTATCTAGGACTGACTACAAGGATTTTTCCTTACTAATATATAATAAAAGCACAGAAGCTTCAGGTCTATTAAGTTTGGGAGCATTTAATAAATGATTAAACAAAACGAGACTTTCACATTCAAAATAGGGCGCCATACAAAAATTTTTAAACTGCTTTGAACCTTTTCTACATAAAACCGTATTTACAATCATTTAATCTATTATTACAAGGCACACGACTTACACTCTACCTTGATGTGACATTATAAATGTCCTCGTGGCTATAGCGCTGCTCTCTGCGATACTCTTCTTAGGATGCTATTGAGAATTTAAGCAGCTCCCAGACTAGGACACCAGAGGCATGTACAATAAAATATATTGTTAGTCTCATGGTTTAAAAATGGGAGATTAGGACTTCCCTGGTGGCGCAGTGGTTAAGAATCCACCTACCAATGCAGGGGACACGGGTTCGATCCCTGGTCTGGGAAGACCCCACATGCCGCGGAGCCACAAAGCTCGTGCACCACAACTACTGAGCCTGTGCTCTAAGAGCCCGTGAGCCACAACTACTGAGCCTGTGCTCTAGAGCCCACGAGCCACAACTACCGAAGCCCGCACGCCTAGAGCCCATGCTCTGCAACAAGAGAAGCCCCCGCAATGAGAAGCCCACGCACCGCGACAAAGAGTAGCCCCCGCTCGCCGCAACTAGAGAAAGCCCGCGCACAGCAATGAAGACCCAGTGCAGCCAAAAATAAATAAATGAGTAAATAAATTTTTTAAAAAGGAGATTATATAAATGCATATTTCTGAATATGTATCCAGTCTAATATGTATGCTGTTGTTTGTACTTAACGAATGCAAAATCCAATTGAAGGTATAAGGGCCTAATATGAGAATGGAGGAGAGGAAAAAAAAGAATCAAATCAAATAAATCATCAATAATAGACACGTACAGAGACCCTCTGTTCATCTAATGCTCCACACAAGTGAGTCTCCCTGATCACCAAAGCTGACAGACACCTTTGAGTAGCGTGAGGCGAATCTTCTTGCCTGCTTAGATGCAGTGCATTAAATTAAACTTTTTTTGTAGCAAACTTGAGTCAGGCTGTTTTGACAGTTCTTTTATTATTTTTCTGTATGCGCCTAACCAGACTTAATAGTTGTTATCTTTATTTTAATTTATACTTTAAATGCCTCCTTCACTCAATAAAAAAGTGAAATTTCCCTTAGGTGGGAGAAAAAGAATGATTTCACCACGGTGTCAATGTAGCATATGCCACGATTATGACCAAGATGCTGTTCAATGCGGGGAAAAGGTGATTAAGAAGACACAGTCTGTGACATGGGAAAGGAAATGAGAAATTTACCTTCCTGCTGGACAGTTAACCACCGGAAGACACGATGGAAATGAAGTACCTTCTGTAGGGTGTTTATGAATTAGTCCACGTTACTTTATTTACCTCTGAACTCTTCACTCTATTTTGTTGAAAGACAGTTCTTCTTTCAAGGTTTTCTAAGTTACTCTTGCAAAGTAAAACAGGAGGAACTTGGAAACACAAACCCAAAACGAAGATGCACTGTCTAATTACGGGGTAATGTTCTTCCTATGCTTGCTCTACGATTTATCCTCATTTAACAGGTCTCTCAGGCAGCATTTGGCACCTGTGGAGTGGCAGGTAACATATTTTATGACTAAACAAAGAGTTACTACACTGATACCAAAATACCTGCATGCAAGTGTGTGTGGCTTTCTCACCCAAAAGCACTTCTACTAGGTTTTCAGTGAAAAGGAGTATATTTTCTCTGTCTCCTAAAATTCCCTGTCACTCCCCTCCAGAGCTTCTTCCTTTGAAGAGAGCCATGCAGACTGTGGACACATGATAACTAAATCCTTGTGCAGACAGAGAGCACACATGCTGGCGCTACTTGCTACCTAGTACCTATCATCAATCTGTTCATCCATCCATCCATCCACCTACCTATGTGTGTATACGCAGATGTGCTATGTTTTTTATTGACTCAGCGGGTCAATATATGCAAGTTTACTAAACACCGTCTTCATCAAATATTGATTGACCACCTACATTGTACCAGACACTGGGTTGTTCATTGCTTTTCCCCTAAAAATTGCAAGTTAGAAAACACTGCTTTAGTTCCTCATAATAGTTGGAAATCTTAGGTAAAAAGTAGCACATATTAGAAGTAGTAAAAAGAGAACTGGGCCCTGGCTGTAGCCCTGCTGCCAACTACTTCTTGAGGCTTTGGGCATTTCCCTTTGACTGTGTTGGTCTCAACTTTTTCTTTTGAATAATGAAGAAACTGAACCAGACAATCTCTTTTAAAGAATCCCTCTGAGTATAAAATGCCACAGTTCCAAATATGGAAGTATTTTATAATGTTGGAAACTGGAGAAAATAGTACTTCTCCCAGAAGATCCTAAGGATATCGATCTCATTTAAGTTAAAGGCATTCCAATTTGAGAAAAAAGTACACATCGTGCCCTCTAACCCCTGGTTAAGAATCTGAGCCTAGGTAAAAAGAAGTGAGGCATCCACAGAAGTCTTGTGAAGAAAACTAACTTGGATGGCCACAAATGTTTTGTATATGCAGCCTGCCATAAAATGCACCTGTCAAATCATTATTCCTTGCCTACGGCTGCTGGGTAAGTGGAGGATGAGAATGCAAAAAAGATTTCCCAACTTGCAGTCCACTGCTTTAGCATGTGTCTATACCCTCCAGGGTCAACTGTCAGTGTCCTCTGTGGTCTGGCCAATTAGAACTAACATCTGACCAACAGGTTTTTCTCTTCATATTTCTATCCAACACATCCTTAATAGGAGGTTAAGGATGTTTCACAAATGGGGAAAATTTGAGCTGTTACCAATATTAGTTTTAGAAGCAAAGAAAATAAAATCTATCAACATTGAACAATTTCTCTGATTTGTGACCTCTGCTTTCCTATTTTTTTTTCTTTTCTTTCTTCTTCTTCTTTTTTGTTTTTTGGAAGAGGATTCACTGCCTGAAAATAGTCATCTTTAAACTAACAACAACAAAAAAGGACATATCTTCAGGACAAATGGTTTCCAAGTCAGTGCTGGAATATAACATACCCGTAAATCTTTGGCGGGACCACTAAACCTTGGTAAGTCTAAATTCAACATTTTGCTTAGTATTTGGTTGACTTAATTACATGATTAATACATATAAATGATTTTTAAATGAAAATAAATAAATAAGTATAAAAAAGTCAAATGCTGCCATAATCCTACCATCCAGAGAAGCACAGTTAACATCTTGTTGCGTATCCTTGTACTCTTCTGGAATGTATATGTATACGTACATTATATAGGCTAGATATCTACATCTGCATCCATATATAAAATCCATCCCATACTCCAGACATATCTAGATGTCCAAAGAGCTCATGTCGGCACGCCTATATCTGTGTGCACATCTGTATACTAAGGCACCCTAATTAAGAAGCCCTGCTCTACGTTTCCCATAAATATGAGTTTATCGGGAACAAGCATCGTCAGCATTGCAGTGAAGCAGTTTTGTTTCTTGGAAAGTACCCGTGCTTCTCATCTCTGACCCTCACTTCCAAAGAGCTGGCAGAAGTCCAGCTGATGTAAGTTTAGCCAAATTCTGCACAAATGCCCGGAGCAGAGTTCCTTACTGCCCAAGTCCCACTCTGAGAACAAAGCCATAGTAACTGCACGCTTGCTGATACAGATGGATCTCCTCTGCATCCCCCAGACACGTGCACCAGGGTGGCCTGGCCCAAACGTGTGCCCCAGGAAGGCAGGAAGGAATGGTGTGGGGACCGAGTCCTGATGGCAGACGGGGGCGAGCAGGTGCTGCAGTGCCAGCTCACTCCAGTTCCACGAACTCACCGACCCCTCAAATACGTGCCAGGCGTGTGCGTGAGCACCAGACGCGGCTCCTGCTCTCCAGGAAGCTGGCGGGAAACAGACACGCGATTCGAGTTGGCGTGGGAAGTGCGGGCTGCTGCTTTCACTGGCTTATGTCTCCCCAAGTTCCTTCAGGGTAGGGACCACATCTACTCAACCTTTTGTCTCTCCTCGGTGGGATGCAGTCTGGGGCTCACAAAGCCGCTGGGGCGCGCGGCTGGCAGACGGGGCTGGTAGCAAGCTGCGGTGCTGGGTGGGATGCGTTGCCTGCACAGCTATATTCTCCGCAGGTCTTCAGTTATGCTGATTACACATACCGCCCCCTAATAAATGGTTGGAGTTCTGTGTGTCATAGCAGGAGGGCCCATGTCATCCCATTACTAACTCTATGAAGAGGTGTTTCTACTCCAAAGGCAAAATATGGTGTGGCCAAACTCCAGGAAAAGAACAGAGAGGAACCTGTTGTCAGTGGCAACCAAACTTAGCTTCCATCATGAATCACTCTGGCCTCATTCTGACAGGTCCAGTTGCAGCCTAGCCCTGATCACACCAAGCAGTGACTCAGCTACAATGAGACTTCAGATGCTATTTTTAAGGCCGGGGGCGGTGGGGGGTGGGGGAGCAGGGGGAGGATGGAGACACAGAAAGGCTTTATTATTTTTTCCTGAATTTTAACAGCCTAAACTAAATCTCCACTTTGACACAAAATTCTGGAAAAGTCAACCTGGCCCTGAAATTATGTAACCTATACAGTTTACTTTTTGTGTCACAGCTCGCTCATTAAATTCACAAACCACTGCCATGGTGAAAATTTGTTTGATTAAAATGGAAAAGGGGAGTTTTCAGAAGAGTCTGGGCCCAAGGGAAGCAACTGTGGTGCAGAGGAAAGAACACTAGCTTGAGGGTCAGACGCTGGGCCTTTGTAAGCCGAGTCCCCGGGACTGAAGGGCTGGGATGTGCCCAGGGTGGACGGCTGGGCACGGTGGGCGTGCCTGCCCTGCCGGCTGCGCACCTGGGTTTGGTGAAGGAAACCGTCCTGGCCTCAGCGAACCTGTGTCCAACCCCACGGACCTCGACGCTGTCTGCTTCCTCTCGTCCCTCCGCTGCAGGAGCGCTGCTGCCTCTCGGTGTGCCGTAGCCCCGGGACCCCCGCACCGTCCACCCACTCACACTTCCTTGACTTCTTCCAAGCGCTCCTGCCCGGGAGCCGTTAGAACAGCGCACGTGTGTCCGGCGTAGACACGTGATATTTCCGTGGAAAAGCAGGACAGTGTTTTCCTCGTGATGGTCAGAATTCTGTGCCCTCTCCTGGAGCAGTCCCTGTCCGCAGGGGTCTGGCCAACTACAGTGATTCTTGACTCTTGTTCCTGGACACAGGCTGACGGCACCCCAGTACCCCGCTCAACCCTGGAGTGGCTTCCGCCCCGAGGGTCCCCTCAGCGTCACTGCTGGAGGAGCTGTCAGGCCAGGGGACCTCCCCCAGGGCCAACTCTGCTCCGGACAGCATGCACCCCTCGGAACATCCTCAAACGGTCAGGCCATCCACTGTAGACACACGTGAGGCTCTTTGAAGAAGCCCTTCTTTACACTGTTTTCCAGAGCACGCCCTCTTCCAGGCTGGAAGGCCTGGGAAGAAACCACCCCCAAGTTGGCCCTGTGACTGTGAGGGGGGGCCTGAAAGGAGGGGCTTAACAACCTGCAGAGAAGACCGTCTCATGGTGACCCTGGACGTGGGGGTTCTTTCTGCAACTGGGGAAGCTCTGAACCCAAACCCAAACTGGACGGAACCCCTGGGCAGAGCTGCCATCCTTGTGCCGCCCCACATGAACCCACGGCCGGAACCGCTCCTTCGCCAAAGGCTCTCCGCCACGAGCGCGTCCAGCTCCGGGGACAGGAAGAGCAGGGATGGAGTGGGAGTAGCTCTTCCGTCAAGTTCTGGAAGCTCCGTCCTGGAGTCTTGATTTTCTTCCTGCGGAGCTCAGGGACGCGGAAACTTCTTCCTCCTCAGCTGCTGGCCAGCAACAGGCCCAAATTAGTTAAATGTAACTATAATAGACATGCTGCAAATGAATTATATTTAACTCTAACAGCCACCTCAGGGTTTGTCTCGAGACGGAATAATTTTAGCTTCTGCTGCCTTAAGTCCCCAACTAAGGCAGAAAGTAATTACCTCAGGATTTAGCATAATGAGCTCACTGACACTCGGTATTTATTCCAGTGGGTGAACGTTCAGGCGTCTTATACAGTCAGGCATGGACTGCAGAGTGTATAGTCCTGAGTGGGCACAGCAAGGCCAGGAAAAATAAAAATGTTTTCGGCACATACAAATGCAGTGAAGTCACCTGATTTCGGTCTTCATTAAGAATCAGTAATCATTGCGGAGGGTCCCGGTCGAACTTTACACTGTCAGGACAGGGCCTGCTGTATAGCGTAAATCCTAAACAACGTACATCAGACAGCAAACTTTCTCAGAGAACGAGCTGCACGGAAACACCTGAAAAGCGTGCTTTTATAAATGTAATTGGGCTTCAGTGCCGGGCACGCTGATCAGAAACCAAGTTTATCCATTAAAGCAGGAGCTCACTCAGCATTTGGTGAGGGGAAGAGTTTGTGTTCCTAAAAGTATCTACAAGGAGTAACAATTTGTCCAAAATGCTGTTCATATATTCTGGTATTCTACATTTCATTATTCTGAATAATCTCCCCCATTAAAACATCCTCATCTGGCCCCTCACGCCCTAGGCATTTACGCCGCGTCAGCTGTGGGCCCAGCCGTACAGCACAGGTGCAAAGAACACCAGACACGGTCTCTGCTCTCTCGACACGGCACAGGAAACAGCCCAGGTGCAAACGATTTCCTGCATCGGGCATCCGCACTGATAGTGAGGGGTGTGCCTTCAAATACAAGGCCATAGGTCAGCACTGGTCTATGGGATTCGAGGGGACACGCCTAATGACTGGGCTACCTACGGCTGCCCGGCCATGAAGGCCCTGTGAACACACGTGCTCAGGGCATCCTCCCCCGCGGGTGGGTGCCCGTATCAGTAACACACTACAGTTAACTTGGACACAGGATCTCTGAAGCTTCGTGTTTTTACATCTTGCCTCATTCTACAAAGGGTTTAAAGAGGCTTACGAAAGAAAGTACACAATAAAGTAACGTTGGAATGTGAGTAAAACTAAAGAATCAATGTGAGGGGTGGGATGTTATCGACACACTTCTCAAGCCAGACTCACTTCTGTCTGCGCACTCCTTCCCCGTCCCCTTTGCATGAACCAAGGAAGCGGGCATGAAGGGATCTGAGGGTGGCAGCCCCTCTCCCCTCCACTGCCCCACACGGCAGGGTTGGGTGCTCTGCTCAGCCAGGTGCCACCCTGGCAGCCCCTCTGCTACGTGTCCCGCCTGGCGTGGCCCCAGGAGCTGGGATGGGCAGGAGTGCCCCGCGGGGGAGGATTTGAGTGGTGGCTGAGATATCGATGCCATCTAACCACATCCAAGCCTCTCTCCTAACAGAACACGGGGAGGGAAGCTATTCACACGAGCAGGACTCTGCGATCGGGCACCAGGGCGACGCAAATCGCCAGCCTGAGGGCCTCTGCAGGGAGTCAGCTGAGCTTCAGGTCGGGCTCTGTGGCTTACAAAGTCCATGAGATTAAATTCACCTGCACCTCGAGGGGAGCTGAGCTTCTCTTGGTAGTTACTTCTTAAGACAATCCTCACAGAGGCTTTCTAGCGGGGCTCTGGGTGATACAGTGGACCAGGTCCCCAGCAACCTTCCCATCGTGCAGGGCTCATCTTACAGCAAGCACCGTGGATGGACATCGAATACAGACCGCTGGGGTGACTGCATCTACCCATCCGAGATCACGCTGTCTTAGGAGGAGGGGAATTAACATTTGATTTTTCAGCGACTGCGCTAAGTACCTTATACTTATAATTAAAATACAACCCTCTTGAAAACACCATGCAATAAGTATTACCACTCCCATTTTTACAAGTGAAAACACTGGGCCCCAGAGAAGTTAAGTAACTTGCTCAAGGTACACAGCACCGAGCGGTAGAGCCAGAATTCAAACTGGAATTTGGCTTCAAAGCCGTACAGTTCTGTTTCAGCTGTTTCTACATAAAAAAATAACAGAGTAAATGTTTTGCCTGAATCAAGCAGTAAAAACCAATTCATTTATTTAAATAAGTTTTAGGGATTCTTTTCCCACTGGTTTCTCTGATTGGCTGAAACGACCAGTCGACCAGCTGTTTCAGCGTCATGGTGGCATCTGGGTAATCCTAACCGTGTGCCCGGCATCTACCAAGCTTCCTCAAAGGCAGACCCGCGCCTGAATCCGTACAATATCTTGGACATTAGTGGTTGCTGTCCAACAGTACAAGACTGAAAATAAATTAAATATTTGCCTATGTGGCTGCATATAAAATACACATAAAACAGAAAATAAAACATATTATATGTGAGTCTTCACCATTCATAAGTAAAATTCAACATAACTGAAGCTACTAAACCCTATCTCATCCCTTGAGGGGAAAGGCCAACTTTAAAAAACTCTCATCTTTTCAGACTTATTGTCAGTGCACAGAGACTGCTGAAAGAGCAGAGCTGAGCAGAAACGCTGATGATGGGCATTAAAAGAAGGTGGCCATAAACAATAAAGCGGTGGGGAGGGGATAGGTGGGTTGTGAAAAGCTCAGCAGCTCCAGAAGCTCGCACAGCACAGGTGTAATTCTACGTCAATGCCAGAAGTGCTTGTCTGGCTCTAAGCATTGGTCACCGGCAGCCAAAAACACTTTAAGATGAGAAAGCATGAGCCTTCACCAACCCAGGAAAGTCCAGGTGCCTTGGCCCACTTTCTGGCGTGCAGCCAGAGAGAGATGTAAACCAGCATAGCCTGCCTCTTCACCTCTGCTCCCTGGGTCTCTGCTCCCCCTTCTGTGAAACAGCAGACTTGGAGAGATCGTTCTACGAGCTCATCTGGCTGTGAGATTTTCTATAAGTCTATGGATTCAGCTACTGGCTCCACAATTGGTATTGGTAGGTTTTTTTTTGAGGAGCTATCTGTAATGTCAAACGATCCTTCTTTTTTCTCCCCCAAATTTGATTTTGTTGGACATGTTCTTAATCACATTTTAATTATTTTGTTTCTTTGTCTATCTTTGCATCTCCAGTGTCTAGCATTGCATGCGCCTGGTAAATGGCAAATCTGCACTGTGCACTAGATATTGATGAAACTTCTCTCTCCCCTTTCAACTGGCAAGAGTCCTGGAGCTCCTGGCACCATATAGGACAGAACTCAATACTGTTCTTGCACAATCAGGCTGGCTGCCCTCACGTGCGGAACGGTCACACCAAGGGCATCCAGATGGTGCCTCCTCTACCTCAGCCTACATCCTGGGACCTGCAGTGGCCTCTTAACCAGCCGCTGTTAACTGAGCACGTTAACGTGCCTCGCTCAGTATAACAAACAAAAATATTTGCAAACCGTGTATCTGATAAGGGGTTAATATCCAAAACATATAAAGAACTTATGCAATTCAATAGCAAAAACCCAAATACCCCAACTGAGAAAAGGAAGAAGGATCTGAATAGACATTTCTCCAAAGAAGATATAAGAAAAGCCAAGAGGTACATGAAAAGTTGTTCAACATCACTAGTCATTAAGTAAATGCAAATTAATATCACAATGAAATATCACCTTACACCTATGAGAATGGCCATCATCAAAAAGACAACAGAGAACAAATGCTGGCATGGATGTGGAGAAAAGGGACCCTTGTGCACTGTGGATGGGAATATAAACTGGTATGGCCACTGTGGAAAACAGTATCCTCAAAAAATCAAAATTAGAACTAACATATGATCAAGCAATTCCAATTCTGGGAATATATCCAAAAGCAACGAAAACACTAACTCGAAAAGATATCTGCACTTCCATGTTCACTGCAGCATTATCTGTAACAGTCAAGACATGGAAATAAATGTCCACTGATTGATGATGGATGGATGAATGGATAAACAAGTAGTTGCCGTATGTATGTGTGTGTGTGTGTGTGTGTGTGTGTGTGTGTGTGTGTGTAACGACACACTATTGAGCCATAAAAAATGAGGAAATCCTGCCATTTGCGACAACATGGGTGGACCCTGAAGGCATTATGCTCAGTGAAGTAAGTAAGACAGTGAAAGACAAACGCTGTATGATCCAATTCACATGTGAATTTAAGAACAAAAACAAAAAAATCCCCCCAAACAAACAAACAAATAAAACGAACTCATAGAAAAAGAGATCAGACTTGTGGTTATGACAGGTGAGGGGTGGGGGAGGGGAAGTGGAGGAAGGTGGTCAAAAGGTACAAATTTCCAGTTACAGGATAAATGAGTACTAGGGATGTAACGTACAACATGACGACTATAGCTAACGCTGCTCTATGATACGTAAGAAAGTTGTTAAGAGGTTAGATCCTAAGAGTTCTCATCACAAGGAGAACATTTTGTCCCTTTATTCTTTTCTTCTTTCTCTTCTTTTTGCTGTATCTATATGAGAAGATGGAGGTTAGCTGAACCTACTGAGGTCATCATTTCACAATATATGTAAATCAAACCGTCATGCTGTACTCCTTGAACTTAGACAGTGATGGAGGTCAATTATTTCTCAAGAGAACTGGAAAAAAACTGGTGGCTCTTAGCTATGTTCCTTTTCAGTAAGAAACAAATGTCAGCTGAGCGAATTACTAGACTCTTCTTTGTATGGTGCTCATTCCTATCACAGAGCACTGCACACAGGAGGTACCCAGTATTTGCGGGTCAGTTCAGCTCAGTGAGTCAATAAACACAAGAGTCTTTTCAAGTACAGCACCCCAGGCCTTCTGTGGCTGTGAATGCCCCCCTCCTACCGCGGGGCCAGATGCACTGCCCCACTCTGGGCTTCTTCAGTGCCAACGCTTCCACAGTTCCAGCCACCTCCTCCCCAAACACCCCTGACACTTGGCCATACCACCAACTCCTTCCACTCAGAAGACTGGAACTGCCACAGAAAGGAGACAGGAGGCTAAGACGTCACCTGGTAGCTGGCTTGTGACTAGCCTGTCATTTACTCATTTGAGTTCTGCCAGGGTCTGTTTTGTGAAAGCTTTAAAAAGGCAATACAATATAGTTGAACCTCAAAGGAAACAGCTAAAAGAAAGAAGCACAATTCCCATTCTCTCTCCAAATGGCGAAATGCATTTCAGCCCCTTCTGTTTCCAGGAAGCGTCTGTAACGTACTTTTCTCTTTCCCAGGTCACTAAGATGCCTGCCCTGCGCTGTGTTTCCGGCTCAGACACCCTAACGCGCAGGCAAAATGGATACAATAGAAACACAGAACTTACAGCCTTATCATCGAGTAGAAAGAACCCACTCCATCCAAACACACGCACGCCTCTCTGTCTCCTTGACTTTCTCATCTCAAGTCTCTCAGGTGTGTGTGAGTACGAAGCCTCTAAGAAATTCTTTCCATTTTGAAGACAAGCTGCGTCCCCATCCCGTCCAGCAAGCCCGCCCAGTCAGCATCCTCTGTGCCGTCTCCTCGCCGTGTCCCGTGCTCGGCAACACGGTGGGCCGCCAGCCCCAGCCTGCCCCTAGGGAAGGCCGAAGGGACCACCGCCCCAGATCCACCCACTCATCTCTTCCATTCCCTTTGTCAGCCAAGGCGCCAGCTGCCGGGGCTGAGAGGGTGTCCAAGGTTAGCCACCAGTCAGCACCACGGCCCGCGGAGCCTTGGGGCAAGTGTCCTCAGGACCGCAGTCTCTTTAAGCAGGGTCTGCTTAAACCCTCTGTCACACACAACCTCCGTCGCTGGAAGCTCTTTGAATGGAGCTGAAATCAACCTTTTATAACTCTCCCGTCGGTCCTAGTCCCAAGACCCTGAGCAAGTATCCTCCCTTTTCGTCATGAATTGTCTCTGCCGAACAACATAAATAGGACAAAAAGGCAGCATCTTCACGTGTGGAAGGACACAGAGAGCTAGGCGACAACGGGCAGGACCAGGAAGGACACAGACAGCTAGGCGACAACGGGCAGGACCAAACTGATAGAGCGGTGTCTGTGAAAATCAGGTGAAGAGCAGTGAGAACGAGACCCTTCCAACCTCTTCTTTGTCCAGCTGCCCTTGAACTACGAGGGGACAGACCGACGGGAGCATCCAGAGGTCAGCAAGCGTGTAGCAATGGCCTACGCTGAGGAAGGTTCCACGACAGCGCTAAGGCACAGAGGCGAGGTTCCCACCCTCAACATCCCATGTTCTACCGAGAGAAGCAGATAAGACTAGAACTAAGCATAAAACAACGTCCACTTGTTCAAAGAATTTACAGGCATGGAATTACGGGTTACTCTGTACTTCTGAGATGGTGCCTTTTATGAGTTAATTATTCATTTAAAACAGAAGTGGAGGCAATCCAGGGAAGTCAGTTGTGGGATCTGGATATACCAGGGAAGGCTCTGCTGTAAGAGCAAGGAGAAATGCACAGACTCTCCTGCAGGCACGGATCCACGCCCAAGGCCGGGGAGTCGGCTTCCTGGGTGGGAGGTGAAGGCCTCGGATCCCCCAGCACGGCCCCCAGTGCAAGGATGGGTGTCTTGAGCGCCAGGCCGGCCCAGAGGACATCTTCTAAGTGGGACTGAATCGAGGCGGGTGTCCACTTGGCTCCAGAAATTCAGACAGCCTTTGATTCCCAGCCCTTACTCTCCTCTTCCTAAGCAGGAGCGTTCCTATTTTCAGCATAAAATTAGCATAGAGATGAAACCATTTCAGGGGACACAGAGTGAACTGGCACAGGAGACATTACATTTTTCATTTCTAAAATGAAAAATTTTCCTTTTTCTTTAAGCCCCGAGACTGCCGCTTAATTTGCGTGCAGACTGTGATTGCACTGCCGAGGAGGGCTGAAGAAGGGGTGGCGGCGGGGCTGTGAGCAGAGCCGTCGGTGGGGATGGCCGGGCGGCCCCAGGGCGCGGTGCCAGGTGACACGGACAGTCCACGCTCTGCGCCTCCTGCAGACACGCCGGCGGCCCAGTGGCGAACCGCAGCGCTGGACGCATCTTTCCTCGAGAGCTGCAGGGCAGGACCTGGTCCAACTCCACTCCATGTCTGTCTCTGGCTTCCCTCGCATCATTTCAAAGACATCTTCACGGCTGGTAAAGACAGGATTTCTTGTCATCTCTTCCCACTTGAAAAAAGATTCTGAGCAGCTGTGCTGGGACGAAAGGCAGCCCCACCCCTCCTGCCGCGCCAACTTTGGTCTTTTTTTAGCTTTTCTCACATCCCTCCTCTCCGCTCTCCTAAGCTCTCAAGTTCCCTCCACTTTTTCTTTAGTGGGTTGCTTCTGATCTCATCGGAAAACATTCTCTGAGTCATTAACAATACAAGACGGTAAAGAAAGCTGTCTGCTGGTGGCCCCAAAGGCAATCCCTCTTCAATGTCAGTGTCAAAACTCTTCAATTAAGGGAGCACAGAGTGGCTCTGAATAATACTGGATCTTTACAGCAAACCATTCCATCCAACCAGACTTGGGAGGAATGTTTTCTTAAAAGTTCAATCATCTGATTCCTCTGTTTAAAAGAGCTGAAAAAGAATGTCTTTATCTGTACCAAGCTGGCGGAAGATATTCCCTGTATCTGAGAGCCACACAGTGCCCTGGGGGGGACGGGGTTGTTTTGAATGCACAGGGAGTAAGCGTAGCTTATTACATATATGGGAGAAGAGACGAGAAACCAATATTCCTATCATATAAAGCCTTATTACTGTGGATAGTATTAACTTAGACATTGTGAAAAATTATACGATAACCTACTTTTCGAGTTGTATGTGATGAGAACTAAGTGCTTGCGAAATGAGACTGCTAACAAGTGAGGGCAGCAGAAGGTCCCGGACTTCCGAGGCTGCACTGCGGGAGACGACATAATCTCATCACAGCTAGAATTCACTAAGTCCTGATCCTGTGCTAGGCACCGTTCTAAGAGCTTTATGTGAATTCATTCTTTTAATCCTTACAATAATCACACGAGACCAGTAGTATTATAGAAGTTATAACCTGCCCAAGGTCACACGTGGCAACAAAGGGCAGGTCCCTTTCATTCAAACCCAGGCAGCCTGACCCGAGAATCTGCCTCTTGACCACTACACACGCCAATTATACGTTGCTAGCTTCTCACGAAAGGACCTGAAAAATGACTACTTAGCGCCGCTTACTTAGATAATTATAACTTTGATTAATAACAAAGTAGAATTGTGTGTCTTTACACACACTTGAATTAATCTAGAGACACTTGTCCTTGAGTTAGTTCAAATGGTAAATGCCAGAAACGGGGGTGGGCAGCCAACACTTGTCTCTCTGCTCCATCCTGCGGGGGAACCCAGGAGGCTCCTTCTAGATGTGAGAGGCCACGTGAAGCTCTGGAGGCTGGCCGTCTGGGTAACTACCCCACACTGCTGTTGAGTGAACTTAACATACAGCAGTGTTACGAGAATGATTGTCATATTTCATAAATTACATTCTGCTATTCACAGGGAAGTCCCTGCAAAACTAAAGTAATAATATGCACAGAGAACAGGAGGAATAATATTGTAAGCAGCACATCATAAGGATGGAGACAACACAACACAACGCATGAAAAATATAGTCTGTAATAAAAGAGCTGACAGAGAAGAAAAGAAGATTGAAAAAAAAAAAGTTCTGAATTTAAAAACATGTTGAGGCGGGAAGACCCATGGTAAGAAGTCAACCAAAATTACAGTGGCCTAGATGCATGTCAAAGAGAAACCCAAGGAGAAAATCTAAGCAAAACAATAAAAAATATTCCCCCTTTCCTTTTCCATTCAATGGAAAATATCTTTTTGTCCAGATGGACATACTAACATCTCAAGAGCTTGGTTTGGTAAATGGTTTCCCGAGGAAAGAAGCAGGCTGGGAGGTACCAGCACTGCGGACCCACAGGAAGGACCTGTGCCCGGAGCCCACCGCTCAGACGGTCTCCCCTCACTCCCCAGCGCGTGCCCACCCCCCATAGACCTTTGAGATCTTGGCTGCCCTGCTCTCCACCCACCACACGGTTTCAGATGTTCCCCATTGTCCTCCAACCACCATGACCTGAGCTCCCCTTTGTTCATCTTGGGGAGGTCCTCCCATCGACGTCTCAGAGCAGCACTCAGGCGGGAACCCCATCAGGCTCCGGGGGCCGAGCCGAGAAGCCTGCGGTCCCAACACCCACCCAGCTCCCCGGCTCCCCTCCTGCCTGGCGTCAGCTGCGTCCGTCGGCGACGCCCTCTGTCCAGCTTCTCACAGGAACGCTGCTCTTCTCTCCCACAGAGTCACCCTCTCCTCTGCTGGATCCTTCCTTTGAGTTTTTAAAAACAGACTTTATTTCTTAGAGCAGTTTTGGGTTCACAGCAAAACTGAGAGGAAGGCACAGTCTCCCACACCCTCTGCCCTACAGCCTCTGCTGTCAGCACCCCGCCAGATGGCGACTTGTTACAACCGATGGACCCACGTCCACACATCGCCACCCGGAGCCCACGGCCGACATCTGGGTTCACTCTTGGTGTTCTTTTTCTTCTTTTTTTTTTTTTTCCTAGAACATCTCTCTCTCTTGTTTTAGTTTTATTGGAGTATAGTTGATTTACAATGTTGTGTTAGTTTCAGGTGTACAGCAAAGTGATTCAGTTATACACAGATATATATACACACATATTCATTCTTCTTCACATTCTTTTCCCATACAGGTCATTACAGAATACTGAGCTTGGTGCTCTTCCACTGACTTTCACAGACGCTGACGTGCACTGCATTTTGACCCTGCAGCCCTCCACCTACCACGCGGCCCTCTCCTCTCCTTCAGTTGTCTCTCTTCACTGTCTCCACCTTTCCCACACTGGTCATCCACCCTTGCTTCTGCCCACACCCCGCAAGTGAGCACCTCTCACTAAGGTCACCGAGACACTCATGTAGCTATAAGTACAATGGCTCCTCGTCTGTCGTTATAGAGCACTTGTCTCTGATACATTGTGATGAGTTGGCTGCTCTCATTACCTGGAAACCCACACGTCCCCTGGCCTCCGTAACCCCACAGCCGGGCTCTCCCATCCCCAGGTCTCCCACCGTCCCGTTCACGTCCTGGTCCTTCATCCGGCCACGAAATGCCTGTGTTCCTCCAGATTCACCAGAGTCCCTTGTCCTCTTGCTTGGTACTTCCGGTCAGTCCTCTCCAACCCTCAAACGCCCGCTAAGTGAAGGCTGCTCACAAGCTGACGCCCCACGACCCACCTCTCCCGTGAGATCCAGACTATTCCAAACTCGTTCAAGTCTGTGCAACACGCTGACCTCAGCATCTCAGGTAAACTTCAAGGTCGTCGTGCCCAACCTCAACCTCAGCCAGTCCTGTCCTTTTACCAACACCTGGCAACACGCCACGTCCACAAGTTCCACAAGTCAGGCACTCGGTACCGTCCCTCCTGACCTCAGACTCAATCAAGTGGCAGGTTCTGGAGATTTCAGTTTCTATTAATCTTGGGGTGTTCACGTCCCTCATCCCCTTGGCCACAAGCTCGGTCTCACCTCTTGTGTAGCTACTGCAATCACCTTCTCCTGGCCCTGAGGCCCCTCCTCTTCCTCCCGGGCCCTTCCTCCACAGAGCAGCCAAGTACATCTTTCTGAAAACCAAGTCTAACTGTGTACATGCTTTGCTTACGTAACACACTCTGGGGGCTTCCTGCTGCTCCCGGATAAAGTGAGAGAGCCGGCGTGGTCTGGCCTCACCACCTCCTCAGCCTTGTTACCGTGTCCCCTCCCGTCCAGCCACACTGGCCTTCCCATGGGGCCCACGATGCCCCCGTTCTTCCTGCCAGAGCTTCGCTCATATGCTGCTCCTTAGCTTTGAAAGTTCTTCCCTCCACCCCCCGGACCTTGATTCCAGTGCTCAACTGTCCTTAAAGCACCATGTTGATAACCCTTCTCCCAGCTGTCATTTCACATTTATATGTGTGATTATTTGATCAAAGCTAGTTTCTCCAGCTAGTCTAGACCAGAAGCTGTTGGAGAACATCAGCCGGGTCTGTCTGCTTCCTGTCACCTCTGCAGCCTGTGCGCACAGCAGGCATTCAGCTGAATCAGCAAACAAATGAATGAACTACTTGTGAAGGGACTGCCCCGCGGGGCGGCAGCGGGGGCAGGGTCGGCGTGAGGGGGGACGGCTTTTCTCTCTCTAGATGGGTCAGGATGGAGGGCGGCTGCTCAGTTCTGGAGCACAGGGCTGGCCTACCAGCAGGCCCTTCTCCAGAACCACCCATTCTAGACACGCCCCCAACCTAAGAGGAAGGACAGGGCCAGAGGAAGCGGGGAGAAGGCAGTAAGTACAGCAGGATTGCCAACCTACTCTAAGGTGCAACTATCCCTGAGAAGGTACATTTTAAGGTTCGTTCCATGAACTAACACATGAAACATCTGTGGAAACCCTGGGAGGATGCAGCAGGAATGAAGTGGTGTGTTCGGGGTACATTTTAAGGTTCGTTCCATGAACTAACACATGAAACATCTGTGGAAACCCTGGGAAGATGTAGCAGGAATGAAGTGGTGTGTTCGAGGTACCTTGCTGTATTTATTTATATCACGGCTCCTTTGACACATCTTTGCTCTTTGTTCTGTACATGCCTGTGTCTCCTTCAACTGGGCTATAAATTACTCGAAGGCAAAGACCCTGCTTTTCATTGCCTGGCACGTGGCACTGAAGTGAGGCTGGTGTCCAGCACAGCTCAGGCACCTGTGAGCGTTCTCTGATCAATGACTCATAGATAGAAAAATAAATGACTGGATAAGTGGAAAGACAGGCATCAAAAACAAAGTTGCCTACTTTACCGCTGTGTTGATGAACTGAAACAGTAACTACCAGATAATTGTATGACCCTGACATGGGGCACTTCAGTGGAGGGAATGAAGACAGTTCTGTAACTACCTGTTTACCTGACTGTCACCTCTCTGAACTGTGAGCTCCCCGAGGATGGCAGGCCTTTTTATTTGTCTTTGTGCTGAGTAGATGTGAGTGATTTTCTCAACCCCTTTAATTTAGTTACCAGATGAATCAAAGTCTAGTCACAGCTCTTGAACTAACAGGGTTAGTCTCAGCTGGAAGAGTCCTGTCTTCTGGGGCTTTAATACCTCAACAGTAACATGACACAGTAGGACAACAGGATCTACGAGATCTTCCTCTCGGCTCTAGCATCTGATGAATCTGTAATCAACCATCCAAACAAGCAGAGAAGAGCCAGGGACAGCCAGGGCCTAAGCAAGTGTTCTGATCACAAGGAATCACGTGTAACTTTAAAAAATCTTGCATATTGCCAATCTTATCAGGCATTGCTCACAAGGATCATGGTGAAGGAATAACTGTAGCCCAATACGGGCAATTTGCATGGAAGTCTCCTGGTACATTGCAAAACATTATTGGGAACAATTATAAAACAGGGGTTAACATCAGTGCCAAGTAACCTGGCAGCTCAGGAGGCAGTAATTCAAATAAAAAACAACCCAAATCTGAAATTGGATATGAGCATATATAAAATATTGTTATAATCAGCATCTGTGGAAAGCATGACTATGCAATGTGACATGAATTTAAAATTATCTAATAACTTGGTTTTATCTTAGAGGAGAAAATGTTTGATTTCTCCCAAAATTCATCTCCTTTAAAATTTCTGACAGAAATTCCAGTCATATATTTTGCTAATAATGTATCTATCTTGATCTTGATTTAGTTCTTTAATGGAAAATTCTTGGCAACTTGCCTCCAGTTTATACAATGTAAATGCCATCATGACTATGACAACAAAATGCTGTGTAATAAGTATTTCTCAAAGAAGCAAGTGTAAAAATAGAAAACTACTGCAGTTTTCTGCAATGCGGTTACATGACTGCCTCAGACCCCAGAAGGACACAGTGACAGTAACCACCACCAGTGTGCACCGAGGGCTCCAACCTAAGTGCTTCTATGTTGTTAACTTACATAATCTTCACAACAACTCTGAGGAAGGCACTACTTACCGTCGTTCCCCATTTCACAGGTGTGAAAACTGAGGCACAGAGAAATTAAGGAACCTGCCTGAGGCACCACAGCTAGTAAGCGGTGAGGCCCAGATCTGAACCCAGGCAGCCCGCCTCCAAGCTCACACTCTTAACCACGACTAGACTAGGCCTTTACAAGCTACGGGCCATAATGTAAACTTTTACTGAAAACTGAAAGTTACAATTCTGAACAGCAGTTTTGGAAAATGAACTGTGTTCCCTTTCAGTATTCTCTGCTTTTAAAAACCGTTAATGCAATACAGGCCTCATGCAGCTAAATGCGTGTAAATCCCAATGGGGTACTAATAAACCAAAGCCCTTCTGAAGCCAGAACCTCATTTACAAGGACTGAGGACTCTAGAACAACACACCTCCGGGACCAGTTTTACTGCTGCCACCTTCTCGCATCTTCATGGTGAAAACCTCTGGGTCCCATATTAGGCGGACTGCAGTGATCCTCTATCAGGAGGGCAAATATTTAAATGATTTCCCACATCTGATCTTCCATGTCATTTCCTCTTCTAAGCTTGACTGGGCAATCTGATCAGTGCAGTAAAGTAGAAACATGCCTTTACTGCACCAAGCGACCCTTCATCTGTGTTCGGTCAGGGGGATCTAAGCTCTTGGGCCTCTTTTAGATAAAGGCTTTCACCTAAAAAGATCCAGAGACCAGTTTTCTAAGCTGAGAGGGAGCTGGTAGCTGTACAACAATAAAGGGCACTTCTGATTATATTTTTAAAGAAACCTATACCCCATGAAAAGAGAATGAGGGGAGAACAGCTGAAAAGAATTTTCAATGCTTTCACATATTACTGTATATTTTTATATATTATTATATGTATTTACATATACAATGCCTGCAAAATACACATATATAACGTGTATACATACATTATATGTACATATATTCCAAAATAATATGTAAAATAGGTAACAGTTCAGTAGCTATAATGTACCTATGTAATAGTAAGGTATCTGTCAAAAGCCAATCGGGTGACCCCCACTAGATAACCAAGACGTAGACAAGCAGTCTTGGCTATTCACACGTTTCTCATTCTCACTGGGACACACTGCACGGGGGCTTAAAGCAGCCGTGTTGGAGGACAAGGTTAAGGAGAAAGGCGCTGCTGGTCTAGGGTATGTCCAGGCTCTGGAAGGTGGGCGAGCATTGGAATGAAAGGGAAAGTGGGCCGTGCAATTGAGCTCAAGCACATCGTCTACCCCGCTGACTTCCTCTCATTTACAACAAGCTCGTTGTCCGACTGTAGACGGGCGGCAGACGGAAGCCTGGAGACAGAGGAGGGAGCGTGTACGTGAACAAGGGTCCAGGTTTCTACGGGGAAGGGCAGTGAGGCCGTGAGCAGGAACGGGGGCTCCCAGAGATGGAAAGAGTCCACAACACGATGGTGACAGTGACGGTGTCGGAACAGCCAAGGACCGGACGGTCCTTCCTCACCCTCCGTTTTACTTAGAGACAAAAGGCGATTTCCAAGAACGTGGAGACAGTGGTTTTTCTAGGTTCTGACTCCCTAGGATTATGTCCAATGCACTTGGGAGTTCAAGTTTCACAGTGATAACTCCAGTCACTCAAAGAGAGCCGATTTGTTTCTGAACTATTTTAAAGAATTAATAGAAGTGTTCTAAAATCTCTTAACTTATGACCTGAAAGTATATTATGCATTTGGAAAACCTAGCCTATAATTACTTGGGAACGGAAGAGGGGAAAAGAAACAAACAGCTGATTTAAAAGTTTTTAAAATTAGCTTCTGCGGTAGGTGAAAGCATAGTCCCCCCAAAGCATCTACACCTGACCCCTGGAACCTGTGAATACATTACCTTACACGGCAAAAGGGAATTGCAACTGGGGCTAGGGAGCCTGAGATGGGGAGGTGTGCACATTTGCGTGGGCCCAATGTGATCACGAGGGTCATCGTGAGAGGAAGGCCGGAGGGTCACAGCCAACAGGAGATGTGAAGCCAGAAGCCGGGGAGTGCAGGCGGCCTCTAGACACTGGGATGGTAGTGAGTGGTCTCCCCCGGACCCTCAGAAGGAACCAGCCCTGCCAACAGCTTATCTGTAGTCCAGGGAAACGACTTCAGACTTCTGACCTCCACGGTGGAGAGGTGATAAATCTGTATTAAGCTGCTCAATTTGCGGTAATTTATTACAGCAGTTAATTCGCCTCCTACATGGTGAAAGGTGAGATCCTGGGCACACGAGTGAGTGAAAAAAATAAATCCAGTTGAAAAGGAGTATTACTCAAATGGTAAAAGAGGCTTTTCTCACATCACATACTCGGAACTCCAGCTCTGTGGGGTTTAAGGAAGACTAAATTTGGCTAGAAAGACACAGTGAGAGAAAAGCGTATAATTAGAATGACAGATGCTAAAATGTGCCCACGAACTGGTCTCAGGCACAGTGGAGAACGGTGGGGGGGGGGGGGCGCGCCACACCGAGAGGCACAGGAAGTAAGTAAATAGCTTCTGCTGGTCTCCAGTGGCTGGGGTCCACCCTCACAGAATTTCAGCTCTAAAAAGCTTTTCGGTCTTAGGGTTCCCCTTACCAAACCTTTGGTTAATCCCCGACCCTATGGGCAACTGATGCAGTCCAAGCTATTACTCACAAAGTATACATAAGTCTGACAGCATCTGTCTTTGAAGGCTAAATATTTTGAATACCAACTCCAGGAAAGCATTGTGAAATGCTGACTTAATCTCTCTGAAATGATCAGCTAACGCTGAAGAGAGGGACTGGGAAAGAGCTGGCTGACCATGATCTGCCAGGAGGAAACACATGGACACGGCAATAGGGAGGTCCAGGAGAGAATGTCACGACCCAACGAAGCAGATCCTGCCCTCCTATGACCCAGCCGGGCAGGGGCAGCCCTGGCGTTCACCATCTGCCTGTTCCTGCCTCTTCTTGAAGGCCTGAGGGCCCTAAATCGGACTCTGGCTCCATGGCCAAAGGGCCAGACCAGGAGCTTCTGTAATCTGATGGCACCGCTCACTCCACCAGTGATGTCAAAGATGCTATCAGAGAACCCAGGGTGCCACTGATCCTGTATTTACATACGAGCATCTATGTCAGCCAAACCTGGAGGCCGGCAAGGACTGCCCAGCCTTGCTGAAGGTTAATGCCACGTGTGCATCACACAGGGAACTTCTGACCCGCTCTGGAACGCAAGTCAGAGTCAGAGCAGAGGAGGTGCGATCTACCCTGTTCCAACTCTTGTCTAAACATCGCTGACGGAAGGAGGTCCAGCTGGGCTGCTCTCGCCATCAAAGGGGCTTTGTTCACTGCTGCAACCCCAGTGCCCAAAGGGCCCCGACACAGAGTCGACACTTGCATTTGTGGGATGAGTAAATGAACGCGTGGGAGGAGGCTGGAGACGTGCTTCGTTTATAAGTACAACATGGCAACTCCCTAAGACTTAACTCACCCTGATCCTCGAAATGAGATCTTTTCCCTTCTGAGCCCCCCCGGTGGGGGGGCTGTTTATTCCTCTCAGATGCTATTCTTTTCAGATGTGATGTGTGTTGTTATCACTTCATTCGTATGAGTTTCCTCCCTAAAATAAATGGTAAGAGGCTAAGGGTTGAACCTACCTTATCCATCACCGTATCCACCACAGCCAACCCAGAGCCCTCCACGTAGTAGGTGCTCAATAAATACCAGTAGATTTGAATCAGTGAAGCATGTTTTCTCTAATTTTTTAGGAGAGATAGGATTTGCATCTAAAGGTCACTTGGATTACTGAGTAGGAGATCATAGCAAATCAACATACTCCTTTTCTCAAACTCCTAATTACCACATATAGAAAGAACTACTTAAAGTAAGAAGTGACCCTCCACTAAGAGGATCCAGGTTTACCAATACCCAAGTTTTTGTCAGAAGTGAGAAGCATTTTAAATATAAACATATAAACCTCGATATTAATATAGATATATGTGGATATACACAGATGTAGGACTAGATTTACTAATTAGCAGGCGTTCCTTATCATTGAGGTAAAAAGAGATAAAAATACAATGCACACTGCATTGAACAAATGGCATATGGCCTGCTTTATAAATACCCACATTTTGTCTCTCTCTCCTTCACACACACAAACCCAAAACTCTGCCTTTTAAGATGCTGGCCTCTTGCCCTAGTTTGAGGGGCCCAAACAGAAACTGTTAGGACCTGTGACACCATCGTTTCCTCCAGACTGTCTGGGGGAAGCTCGTCTGTCACCACCAGTCAGGAAAAGCCCTGGACACGTGTTGCTCATACACAGTGAGATGCTCGTAACGCCCTTCCCATCAAGGCCGGAGGCCTCTCTAACAGAACCGGCTGCACCCTGGGTCCGGGCATCTCTGTGCCTTAGTGCAGGCGCCCATGAGGCCCCCAGATGCTAACACGCGCTGAGCACAGGTCTCTGTCCACAGAAGCCCTCACTTTTCTTTGCTGGATGCCAGTGACAGACAGTGAAAGGACTGAAGGGTAGCTGGGCAATTCTGAGAGGAAAATGGTCCGTCAATAGAGCCGTGCGCTGACTTCTGTATATGAGGAAAAGGTGGGGCCTTGAAACAAAGAGGAGGGAGGAAAACGAACATCTACTGAGTTCCTAGGAAGATGAAAGTGCTTTATTTTATAACCATCCTGCACAGTCTTCCTTTCTGAAATTTAGTTTTTATTTTTATCTGCACATATTTGAAGAACCAAATAATTGTAAAGGCTTGTTCTGAGGGACAGCAGCCCCCAGCCCACTCCTCCGGTCGGCGTCCCAGAGGGGACCTGTCTCAACCCTCCCACTGGTTCCTTTAGCATTTATCTCTGTATCTGTGAAGAAGATGCTTTTATCGCCACCGGCCCAGGAGCGGTGGGCTGACCGGTCAGTGCCCACACTGCTGCGTGGAGCAGACTGTGGTCACTTTTCTTTTCCTGTCAACTTTGTTTTCCCTCCTTTAATAACTGCGTTGACTTTCCATCTGCACTGTTTCTGCCAGCGTGTGCTTCCCATGCTCTGCTCCCGCGGGGAGGGACCGCACAGCCGGGTTATAGTGCACCCCGCCTGGGCACAAATCTCGGCCCTGCCACTAACGAGCTCTGTAACTTGGCCAATTATTTGAGCATCGAGTGCCTCAATTCCCTCATCTGCACAAGGAAGATAATCATGACCATCAGTCTAATAGGGATGCTACCAGGATTCAACTGTTACTACATGTACGCTTAGAGCTGTGTCTGACACACAGTGGGTTCTCGGTACATGTAAACGGGGATGACTGTTACTAGGTACCCGGGACAACCTGGACCCTTCTGATCTGCTCTGAGCCTGTCGGACCCCCCTCGGGAAGGCCGCTTCCAGCAGGGGCTTTGGGATGGCCGTTCTCCCTCATGCTGGGGATGCCCGTGGCCTTCCTCCGGTGCACCTTCTCCTGCTTCCTGGGTCCTGCCTTGTCTTACCTCTCATTTCGGGTGGGCCTGCCCTCTAGATTCGGAAAGTATTGCTCTTCTACCCTCAGGTCTGATGGACAGTATGGCCGAGCTCTGGATTCCAGGTTGAAAATTATTTTCGTTCAAGCTTTTGAAGGCACTGCCCTTCTGACCCCCAGGGCTGCTGCCAGGACCTGTGAAGCCCTGTAGCTCCTGACTCACGTTCTCCCTTGCTCGGCTTCCAGGCTGTTCTCTGGGCCTCCGTCACTGTGTCAGGCCCCCAGGCGCTCCGCCCCGCCCCCCGCCCCCTCCCCCCATCAGGCCCCCCTCCTCACTCCAACCCCCCACTCCCACCCCCGTCACTCCATCGCCGTCACTTCCTGGCTCTCATTTGCTCACTGCACTGGGTGCTCAGGGAGTCCTGTCGATGTGGAGACCCACAGCCTTGGGTTCTGCGAGACTTTCCTTCATCATCTGTTTGAGGAGCTCCTCCCCTCTCTTTGCTCTCTTCTTCTTTGGTTGTTGGACTTCCTGCATCATGCTCTAGTTTTCTTATGTTTTCTCTAAAATTTTCTTTTTCTTTCTTGAAGAACTCAGCTTTAGTTTTCAGCCCTTCTGCTGACTTCTACATTTCTGTGATCACTTTTCTGCTTTTCAAGCACTCCTTTTTGCTCTCTGAATATTCCATTGTATAGAGAATCTTTTCTGCTTTCCTTACTAAATGCACGCTCATCCCTTACTTCTCTGAGGATGTTGAGGGCAAGCTCTTTTTTTCATGTCTCCTTCTCCCTCCACAGTCTATGCTTCCTGCCATCTGCATTTCCTGTTTGGTTTCAGTCCTACTTTGGAAATGCCTGGTTATTTCTCGGACGTGTGCTGGCATTTCAGAGTGAGCCTCTGGCGTCCTGGGTGCTCACGCCGTGGAGAGCTGGGGCTCACTGGAGGGTAATCTGCGTGCTCCGTTTCTTGGGGAACCCCTGATGCCCATATATTAAGCCCTTTTCCCACAGGTTGGTGAGATCCCCCAGTGCCCAGTGTCCAGGGAGGCGAGACAGGGAAGGAGTCAGGGGTCTCAACATCCAGCTAGTAAACGTTCACTTCATCCCCCAAACTGGAGGTTCTCTGCTTTGTCCTCTCCAGGGAATAAACCTTCAGATTTCTACCAAGATGAAGGCCTGTCAGTAACTGGAAAACCTGGGGTTCTGCCTCTCAGCACACTTTCAGCTGACGGCTCTGTTTTAGCTCCACCTTTACCCCCGGCCCCCAAGGGGAAACCGTACTTCTGATCCCTGCACCTTTGGGGCTCACTCTAGTTTAAGTAGGGTTCCATCCTGACTCTCCCCACTGCCCACATGGATTTCGGCACTTCTGGGTCTGCTTCAAGTAGCTACCACTTCACCATCTGCTTTTCAGCTTCCAAAATTACGTTGCTGACGTAGCCTCCCATTCACTTGGTCCTTGATTAATTTACACCTCAAAAAAAAAGCAAACCCAAAACCCCTTTACTGTTGCTGTTATAGCATCTTGAGAGGTAACTGAGGTTAAGGCTTGTGTTCAATCTGCCATCTTTAATCAAAAGTCTATTAACCGTACGCCCTGGGGAAGGTGACGGAAGTACCAGGAGAGGGTAATTTGTTGAAGTTCACGAAACCAGTGAGAAACGAAATCAGAACCTGACCTCAGGTCTGCCTGATCTGAAGCCCAGCCCTTTCCAGGACAGCTCACGGCCTCTCCCTAAGAGCACGGGGCCTCATCCACCTGGAGCTGACTGCTGGAGATCTGCCCCCTGAAATCGGCACCAGCCTAAAAACTACCGGCCCCGGGAGGTTCCGGCGACTCCCGGCGTCTGCTGTTGCCACTCTCCGTTCCACACCGTGTCCTGAACGCCCTCCACGGTCACTCCCTGAATCCTACCCACAGCCCAGGCTCTGCCCTCTGCTCTTAGTTTGAAAGGGTGGCTGACAGGGAAGGGAATGGCTCCCAACAGTGGGGCCCTGGCCTAGGCATAAGGATGCCAACTGTCACCTCCTCTGGTGGTCAAAAGATTTCTGAGAAATCAAACAAATTCCTTCTCAGAAAATGTCTGGGGTCTTTTTACCAAAAAGGCAAGAGAGGGCCACTTTTAGGTCTCACGTACCAACAGCCATTGCTTTATCTCCTGATCAACCCTAGACCCTGTTTGACAAGCTTGCCCTATGGGTCCCGAGCAGATCAATCACTTCTCTATAGCAAGTGGGTAAGAGCACAGGCTCTAGAATCACACAGGCTGGGGTTCAAATCTCTGTCACTTACTACCTGTGTGGACTCTGGGCAAGTTACATAGTTCTCCAAGCCTTGCTTTCTCATCTATAAAATGGTAATAGTCACAGCATACACTTTATTGAGTTGCCATCGGTTTAAATGAGATACTGTGTGTTACACATTAATTATAACACCCAGCAGTGCACAGTTAATAAACACTAGCTCGTATTTTATTTTTCCTGCTATTATCACATTCAAGAAATATTTATGCACAAGAAAAAACTGTAACTATGCATGATGACGGATGTGAACTACTCTTGCTGTGATCATTTTGTAATACATACCAACACTGACTCATTATTCTGTTACACCTGAGACTAATATAATGTTATATGTCAATTATACCTTAATAAAAAAGAAATGTTTATGTCACAAATTCACTGAAGATTTATTAAAACATCAACTATGTTTAGAGAGTTATGTTATATTTTGTGGAGGATACGGGAATGAGCAAAAATCATGTCTATCTTTAAACGGTTTCTGGCCAGGTGCCAGGTGGGGTGAAGAGCACGGGTCTCCTGTACAGTGTTAACCAGGAATGAGGCGGGAGGCCAGCGCGCGCAGCTCCCGGCCCCGCAGTGAGCCTCGGGGGCCCTGGAAGCTGGCCTCTGGGTTCCTAAGGCTGTTCCCAACCACTCAAATTTCCCAAACAATGTATACCGGGGACAGAAACTTTGGTTATGTAAAAGTGTGAAATGATGCAAGCTACTTGAAGGATACCGGAGATAAACGATCTATTTATATTTTTATGCTGAAGACATAAATAGAAAAAAACACAGCACCCAAAGAAATGTTCCTTAAAATAGATGTACAGCAAGGATGAGAGATATATGCAGAGAACAAACAGATGCTAACTATATACCTTTTCACATCAGCCAGAACTCTGCAAGACTCATTAATTCAAGGAGATTTACCAAGCACCATCGTAACGACAGAAATTAACCCTCTGACAAACTGGGACATGGTGTGCTTCGGTGATTTTTTAAAACATTTTGTGATAAGACTGTTGAGACGGAATAATGAGGCGCTCCTGAATCCCAGCCCTGACTATTAACCCAGAGACATCACGAATCTACAGGACGACGTCATTTTATGCAGCGTTCATTGCTCGGCAATGAGGGACCAGGTGCCCACTAAGTGCCTGGGCCCCCTGGGGACACAGCAGGGCAGTTCCAAGTTCTCATCCCTAAACTAGCATCTTAGCGTTAGCTTAGGCACTGAACATGCTAATAAAGAAGATTTTTACATAACTAAAAAAATGCCATAAAGAAAAATTTTAAATGGTAGCGGACTTGAATGATATGCCTCAAATAGAGTTGGGTAAAGAAAACCCCAAAATCTAACCTAAAGGATTTGAATTATTTGAAGGGTAGAGGGACAGAAAAAAAAAAAGACAGAGAGAGAGAGAGAGAGAGAGGGTGGAGGCAAAGATTAAGAAAGAAAGCATCAGAAAGGAGGGTAAGGAGTTTTGGCGCTCATCAAGTAGGAACCGCTCATCAAGTAGGAACCGAGGAAGGACACGTACTCCCCCCACTCCTTCACCCTGTGAACGGCCCGTCCTCCAGGAGGGGAGGGAGAGGCCCTGGGGCAGCACCCACCCAGGAGGAGGAGGCTCCCCCCAGAGAGCTGTGATTTGAACCCAGGCTTTCTGGCTCCTGATTTCAAGCTCTTAACCATCAGGTTACAAGCCAATCGCAGGAGCGGCAGAAAGGGGGAGATCCCAGCAGTTTGTTTGGGTCACGCGCTTGTTTGGGACGTGCGGTGGGATCGCACTTGGTGATCCCATGGAGGTCAGAGCACGTGCTTGTGTTCTACCCACGTTTAATTCTCATCATCTCAGCACCTGCCCCTCCGCAGGGACGCATCAGGCTTTATCCTGAACCTGTTCTTATTCTATTGGATTCACGTGCGGCGCCTCACATATTAAAGGGACAAGCTTCTCTAACTTTCCAAATGAAGAAGGCAGTGATTTGGATGAGTTTGACAGAATAAGTTATATATTTTCCATGGTGATACAGACATCAGAGGCCATCAATCAAACACCGAAACTTCCCCGATAATTCTAATCAACACTCACGCAGGTCCAGCTGGTAAACGGATGCACGCTCTGTCTTTCCTACCTTGTAATGTTAATTCCATTTGACTTTGAGGACATAGCTGATTATGTTAAATTTCAGTTTTAATTTCCAGTATTCCTTCTCATCTTCTTGGCTTACTTCGAACCAAGGCAGTCAACCAATATATCCTGAAGATCTGCTCTGTGCCAAACACTCTGCTCAGGGTACAAAGATGAATAAGAAGACGTTGGTCCCGACCAGGAAGGAGGAAAGAGGAGGTGGAAGAAGGTGGGCAGTCAAGCTCCCTGCTTGGAATGGGATGAGGGCAAAGACCCTCCCTGGTAAAAGATAGCTTACCGCAGAGAACAGCTGTACCCTTCCTACCTGTGGGTGAGGAGCGCAGCAAACCAAACCAAACCTGAAGTACATTGGGGCCCGTGTTTCCATTGTGCTGCGTCTGCATCTCAAACGCTGGCAGCGAGCAACGCAGACGTGGGGGTTTCCTCCCTCCTCCCAAGGTATCTCTGCCGAGGACAGTTACGAGGAACTAGTTTTCGTAAACAGATTCATAATCCAAACCCTACTGGGCATTCTTCTTACAAGGCTTCCTCTTTTCTAAAGCAGAGGTGCCTGGCAAGGCTGGAGTGGACGGGGACACAGAATGATCCCACCCCTCACTTCACAGCCAGGAAGTGAGCTCTCAGGTGTTAAGGGGCTTGTCCAAGGCCACACGGCTGGTGAGTGGCAGAGCCAACGCAGCCCAGACGTGTCCTTCCCTAACCTAATTCTCGTCGTAACACTGCAGCCTCGATACGAAGGGCAGCAGGAGACACGTTCTGAGGACAGCGAGTGGCCGTGGGAATAAGAATGACATTAAGAGTCAGAATTACGGGCACCAAGTAACCCCAAGAAAACCTTCCCGTTCCCATCCTGTGTCTCCCCACCTCTACTCTACATGAAAACTCACCCTCATCTCAACCCACCAAACCATGAGGTTTTCATTTAAAACAACAGCTGGACCTGAAAACAGGATGGCCTCCTTGCAACACCCTAATTCCAATTAACTAGTGAGTACAAAACATGTAGAAATGCCTCACTCTTTGAATGAAGTGTGAGACCATCAATCGCCACATGGCACTAAACAATGAGAGTGCGGGAAATGTTCTTTGTGGCAACGCGCGGTTTATTTATCCTAGAGCCTGCGGAAACATATGAGGCCGGGCAGTTAATTTTAATATTTCACACGTGCCGATTTTTGAAGCACCAGCTTGATTCAAAGCAGCCCCCTGTGCCAGACACACATTTGCCAAGACAAAGGCCCTGTCTGACCGGACCTAAGCCCCCCGGTTCTCAGGCCCCCTTCAACTTGAAAGCCTCCACCCACGCCAGCTTCATTTCTGCTGCAGTTTCACACCCATGGAGGAGACATCAGAGGACGATGAAGCAGGAATATCACCGCGTGGCCCTGAACAAAAGGCACGTCTGCTGTTGGGCTGGGACTCTGGTCCTGCGGGGATGAATCTGCAAAGCTCGGCCAGGCTGTGGGGACCACGTAGGGACCAAGGGAGGAGCCGGCCACACTCCCTCCTCCCGCCCTGGGGTCTGTTCATCTCTTTACGCTCTCCTCCAAGGTAATATTCAAACCGACCCCAAGCCTCAGTTTTCTTTGCTTGTGACTCTAATTAAATAAATCTAAACTATCAACAGATGCACTGGCCCAGAGCCTTGGCCAAATTCCTCCTTGGATGCTAAAAGCCCATTCTGGCTGTCTTAACTCTGCCTGCAAGCAGGTAAGGGCAGCCTGGGCAGAACCCAGTTTTACACCAGAGGCAGAATGACTGTCATTCAGTTTCAGTGGTTGCTGATATTTATTAATGGGTGAAAGGTCTGCAGGATAATCTGAGAAGAAGTTAAGCACCTTTGAAGGTGGGGAGGACATCTTATCCGAGTCAGTCGGTTTTACTGCAAAGACGTTCAGTGAAGCGCTGTTCTGTGCCTAAGTATCGCTGCTTCAGAATCCTAAGATCTGAGTCAACTAAGGGTTTACTGAGTCTATTTTCATTAAGATGACCTGAGTTTGTAGCCATGCCCATTTGTAAACATATTCAGAGAACGATCACTAAAATAAACCTGTCATTCATTTCAGCTCCTTTCAGTCCTTTTTCAGAGGGTAAAAATTTTAAAAACGATATTATTACCTACTGGGAGTAGGAATGCGGGTCATCACGTGAGCTAGCCATTGACGCTGAGTTAAAACGGGAAGATCAAACCCTGGCGCGTCCAGGCTTTTCCCTGGGGAGAGCATCGCCGGGCGAGAACGCTTCCAAGGGAACCACGTGGCTGAGCAACCAAGATCACACACGGGTGGACCTGCTGACAGCCTTCTAGCTATTGGAGACAAGGGCTAAAAGGAACCAATATACACGACTGGCCCCCCTCAACGAAAGGAAGGGGCTGTGCTGTGACCGTGGGCAGAGGGCTCCTGTCTCGCTGACAAATGGGGACAACCTTCCCTGCCCACCACTGCCCCGCAGGCGACTGTCACCATAAAGAAGGCTTCTGCTTCTCCGGGTGCACGTGTTTTCATCATACTTTCCTCGTATGTTCTTAAGAGTTCGGGCACTTGTTCTCAGCCCGCAAGCACCTGGGGCCACAGACCTCCTGTCTCCTTGACAGAAACCGCGTGGTCCTCGCCTTCTCGATCACCCCACCGCCACCTACTCGCCCCTCGCCTCTTCTCGTGTTTTCCTTTCACAGGTAGAATTGTTCCAAGTCTTTTACTCCCTTTCCCAGGCCCCTGTGTCGCTTCTTGGACTAATAAAGACCAGGTTCAACTACTGCGTGGGCTGGAGACTGTGTACCGAGCTGGCCCCCGACCTCCTGGATACCGGGCGAGAAGGTGGTCTAGCGGCCCAAACGCCTCCCTGCTGCCAGAACGAACGCCTTCACGAGAGCCAGCTGGTTGCCTCCCCTTTGTGTAGCAGGGCATCCTGTGGCCATCACAGATGCTGCCCCAGAGAGCGGGGACATGTGTGCCAGGGGATGAACGGATGTTGACATCCCCACCTGGAGCAGCCTCCATGCTTATGACATAGCCCACAGCCTGTGCATATCAGCACCTAGGTTAGATTTTTCCTTCCTAGCCTCCTTTTCTGCCCCTCTGATCTCACATCTTGTTTCTAATCACAGCTCAGAGTGAAACACATGTAAGCGCTGTGGTAGCACTCATTGATTAGAAATCATTTTCAGAGGGAATGTTGTAACAAGGGGTTTTGATCAAAGCTGGATTATTATTTTGGTTCTTTGTCTCACCCACGTACATGTGCTCCCTCCTCCTGGAAGAAAATTTTTGTGTGCGTGAAGGTAGATCATAAGGGAGTTAAGAGTTTTTCTTAGAGTGGGGCTATTTATTGCCTTAATTAGCCTAAAATAAACATTTCTTTAAAAAGCCACTTTTTTTTTTTTAACTGAAGCTCATGTTCTGAGCTCATAATGGCATTTTCTTCGATCCCATCTCTCTGGGATGAAGCCATGCTCAGGTCAAGATGCTCTGTGTTGCAGGGCCAGACCCCACCAGAGCCAGGGTGGATGTGCCCATCAGGGCTGCCGGGTGAGTATCACGAGGACACAGACGGACTTCTGAAGACGTGAACTGGGCTGCGGAGGGTTTGATGCGTCCGGTGAGCTCACCACGGGCCCCATCCTTCTGTGCTGCCCTCCAGCACGCTGGACCCGGTGACAAGCACCTGCACAGCACAATGCACCCCAAAGCCGGCTTCCTTTACGTTGTTTACAGCTGCGCAAATTACTCTCTCATCTCGTCCTGGAGAGCAGGCACCCAAGGTCAGACAGAAGCTGGAGAGAGTTGCACAGGAGGAAGTTCTAGTTTCTTTTTTTTGACATTTAAAGAAACCCTCTTCCATTCTTCTTCCAGAGGTGCCAGGCTAGCTTCCACACACAGGGGCAAACACAGGACATATTACACCAACCCTCAGTTACTGCTTTAGATGGGGAAAGAATGAGCTCAGATATTCCAAAAGGTTTTTAAAGTGAAAATATTATTTTCAGAATAGAAGTTTTATCTTGGAGTAAGCCATCAGTAGTCCTTACTCCGAATAATCAGAAAGCTTAAACAATGGACAAGTGACTGAAAGAGAAAGTCGTATCAGGGATTTACATGATTCAGGAGCACACTACACATGGATTGTCCTGGCTCAATTAGAGTTCAGGCTTAAGCCTGTACTGTGCTACATTTATAGTTTTCTATGCAGGTGTCTAAAATATGTATTATATATATGCCTTTTATCCACACATACGCATTTATACACATACGTATGCGTGTATTGATAGTATTAGCATAAGACATTGGCTAAGGGACTTTTATTCATTTAATGGATATTTACTAAGTGTCCAATCATTATGGTAAGCACTGAGGATGACAGACCAAGAAGACAAGATTCCAGCCCTCGAGGGTCTAGTCTAGTGAGAGAGATGAAAACGCGAAGTGCAACACAGTGTTAGTGACAGACACGTAGGTACAATGCACACCAAAGATAAACAGCTCTCCTCAGAGGACAGGGGTATCATGAAAGGTTCCCTAAAGAAAGTCATCCTTGAGTTGCATCGTGGAGGTGTTTGCCTGGCAGCCTGTGTATTTGAACTCTGGTACCTGGTAACCCAGGCTTGGTGTGTGTGGTGACCCACAGATAGCCACGGTGGATAGGGAAGCATCTTCTGTATTAGTTCCCTGGGTATCATCAGTCCTGCGTTTCATTCCCTGCCCTTGGCATCAAGGGAACAGAGCCTGGGAGTGTGCTGTCCTTAGACTGTTGACGTGCAAAATCCAATGGACAGCTCAGTTACAGAGACCCCTGTGGGACAGAGCTGCTGGTGTGCCCCCTGCTCGTGACTCTGTGATGACACACCACCGTGGGGATGAAGAGCGCCAGGGAGAAGAATGGGGTTTTGGAAATAAGGACAATCTTCTGAAAGGGCTGTTTGCCCTCCTCACCGCGTCCCTTCCAACAGGAAGAAGAGGTGGCCTGTCCCCAGCTGCTCTGGTCATGAAGCCTCTGCTGTTAGAAGCCTCTGCATGAAACCTCTGTTGTTAGTTACTATGTGAGCAAGCCAGGCCTCGGGTCTATTACAATGACCCGGAAAAATAAGATTCAGGTGTTTCATCCGATGCGGGGGGAGGGGTGGGAGACGGCCAATGCCCAGATTTGATTTGGTGGTTCTGCATGATCTGAAGCAAAGTGGGAGCTGATGTGTCTTCTTTAAGTCTTGCCATGACCACTTAACAGCTGTGTGACCTCAGGCCAGCGACTTAGACTCTCTGAGCCTCAGTCCTCCCACTGTACCAGCACATAATACAGTAGCTGATACAGAACAGGTACTCCATAGTCCCTGCGTCTGTGCGCGCGCGCGCGTGTGCACACACACACACACACACGCACACACACACACACACACGCACACACACACCCTAATTAAATTGCCCACATAGGATTATAGGAAAAAGAGACTTGAAAGACACATACTCATGAAAAAGTTCAACATTACCTTGGAGATACAACCTTTAAAAACTTAGTCCAAGAGCGAAGCAGATAGCAGCAAAATGGAGCATGATTTAAAAAAAAAGGATTCTTCAAAACCCTCCAGAGTATTTGAGGGTTGACTGTTGATTAGAGACACCTTACCTTAGGGAAGCATGTGACCCTTGGGCACTCTGCTCAGAACAAGGAGAAGAAGGCAGGTGAGCCTTCGAAGACGCCCAGACCTGAAGCAGCAAATGCGCAGCCGCAGACACCGGTGTAGGGGCGCCAACCACGTCGGTAACGGCGAGTGACAGGCTGGTCCTCGAGGACCCTGCCTGTCAGTCAGCGAAATCTGCAAGTACACAGACACCTTCTCAAGGCCCTACACCTCAGGGCCTCACTGGCACTGTTCTCACTGAACCATTTGCAGATAAAGAACCAGATGTCTAGTAAGGAAGACAGGAAGGTAGGTCTGATTCCCAAATTTACAAGACAACGTGGCCTTTCCCAGGCACCTCAGAGTTCCCTACAGGGCATTCATGCAAACGGTCTGATAAACTCTGAACCAGTTCACTCTACCTAAGCAAGAAGAATCAATCTACTTTTCATTCCTGAAAATCCCCAAAGATATTCTGAACGCACCTGATGGGATTCCCAGATGAGTGCAAATCTTCAGGAGTTAAGTGCAAAGTACGAACATCGTTAACATTTCATATGCAAATTCCAAATAATGACTGAGAACAATATGGCTTCCGGTTACATTACGTGATAACTCCCACGACAGGACACGACATACAGAGCACCACGCACTGGGAATATGTCCGCAGACACAAAGAAGGCTGCAGGACACGTGTTAAAATTAAAAATTCAATCATTCTGCTTTAAACAGTATTTGGATGTACTTTTACGAACTTCATTTCATTTTAGACTTTACAATGCTGCTTTTAAGGTAGGGTTATGACACCAAGTTTTTAGGTGAGGAACCAGTGGCTCGTCCAGATGAGAGAGAAGCTGGGTGAGAACACTGACAGCCCATCCACTGATGGCACAGGGACGCTAGAGAAATGTCTTGAGGAAGTAGGACTTTATCCTGCAGTGCACGGGCTCTGCAGGCCGCGCCCCATGCCCTCGGGGCTCCTGAATAAGTCTCGTGCTCAACCCACAATGCTTTTTGTAAATTAGTGTAACAATGCTATTTTAAAAGACATCTAATGGTCGATGTGCTTTGGAAATTATTTTACCATGAGATAGATTTTAAAACACCAATAGATGATGGCAAAAGAGCGTCATCTCCTAAAAATGACTGATCTCCCCTGTTTCATGGACACTGACGGCAACTATTTGGTAATCGCTTATATCATCAAATCAGCTGCTCACTGAACTCCAGGTCAGAATACGGTTGTCTTATGCAGGATCCCTGTGGAATTTAAGACTCTACGGGGCAGACTTCTGTCCAGAATCAAAACCCTGAGAAACGCAGATGCAGGGCCTGTCCAGAATGGAAGTCTCATGAGATAGCGCCCTGCAAACAGATGTGCTGGCTGCAGAGTCCAATTCTGTTGTTTCTTCCCATTTCTTCTACCAATAATATCAAACCGCCTACAGCCTAAAGCATTTATTGTGCTCAGAAAAGAAAAAGTACATTGCAACCTTTTCTTAAGGTGTTAAAACAATTCCTTCTCAGATCTTAAACCCCATCGCACTTTTTTTCTTTCAAAATATCCTCTACCTTCTTTTCTCCTCTTCCTATCCAAAGCAATTAGACCTCAAGCGACTGTGTTGTTTATTATCATCAAGCAGCTGTACGCCTCTTTTGAGTATGAGCTTAACTACGGTAAACATAACACGCAAACCTTCTAGCTGGAAGCTTTGCTGCTCTGGGTGTGTAGTTAGTGCTTATACTCAATTACAATTAGTTTCTCCCAGAAGAAACTCACCACTAGGATCTCATCACCACCGCCAACAGTAGTTAATTCTGTATATGTAGGTGCCAGGCCCTGCAAAATAACCTTCAAGGTAGGTTCTAACCTTAATTCCACTGTAAAGACAAAGAAACTCAGAGAGAGAAAGGAACTTGCTCAAAGTCCCACAGCCACCAGGTGACAAAGCCAGGACCTGAAGCTGGGGCAGCCTCCAGGGCCAGTGCACTGCTCCCGCCAGCCCCGAGTGACCATGCAGTCCATTCCTCCCAGGACTTACAAGAAATAAGACAGAATATGACAAAACCACATCGTGTAGCCATTGCAGATCAGCTCCAGAAACCACGACCCAATCTCCGGAGAGCAAGTGACACTTGTGAAGACAGCCTCCCCTTACATCTGCTGTGGGCTGTTTGGATCTATTTTTCCATAGAACACTCCCATGTGATCCTTAACAGATAAAACTCCCTTATCTTTATTGGGGGATAGGGTGAGAAACTGATTTTAAAAACATAATGCAAAGGCCCAACTGATAAACAAATATAACGGTTTAAAATTATTGATACTGTTTCACTCAAACTTTAATGTTCAAGTTTGGTGATGATAAAGAACTAAAACCTCCTTCTAACTAAAATTATTAGCCACTCAAGGCAGCATACCAACAGATCATAATAGCTATTTTTCACAGTTGCTTAAAAGTGTGTCAGCACAACTGAATGTAATTTTAATTAAACAAATTTGCAATTATGAGGACAACAACTGCCTTGCCATTTTTACATTACAGCATGAGCTAAAAGAAAAAAACAATCCCCCTTGTACTGCAAGCAGGAAACCTAAGTACAAGTATTATTTAAAATAGTTAAACAGGGACTTCCCTGGCGGTCCAGTGGTTAGGACTTTGCCTTCCAATGCAGGGGGTGCGGGTTCGATCCCTGATCGGGGAGCTAAGATCCCATATGCCTCGTGGCAAAAAAACCAAAACATAAGACAGAAGCAATATTATAACAAATTCAATAAAGACTTTAAAAATGGTCCACATCAAACAAACAAAAAAAGAATAATCTGATATTATTTAAAAATATATAAAATAAAATAAAATAGCTAAACAGTGTGATTACAATATATAGACGTGTAAATCGGGTCATATGTTAGAGTCCAGTTTCGACCTGCACCTGGTCCAGCCACTGGCCAGCTAAAGCTGCCTGCAGGGTGATGTCCAGGCAGGGAGGGGGGTCCACACCAGGTGTGGAGCGTGAAGGAGGGGGCACCACTGTCCGGGGGCCCCGCTGAAATCTCTAAGACACGTTCGTTTCCTGAGGAACACTTGCTCTGCTTTGAAGGTTGGAGAGACCTTGAATTTTGGTTTCCTACTAACTATTAGGACTTTTCCATCTTGAATATCTCTATTGATCTCCTTTACTTAAACAATGCCAAGAATAGCTTCTTATCAGACCAGGCTTCTCAGGAGTTTGATCTGCTTAATATTGCCAGATATATTCCTGCATCAGACACGAGATAACATTATTTGGGATTCATATTTAAATCGGTTCTCTTGCAGGCAGAATCCTGCAATGTATAGGTATCCATTGATTTAATCTAGGTCAGAAAAATAACATTCTAAATATAATCAAGTCTCTGTTTTCCTCGCAATATGTTCCTCACTCTGCTTTCCTTGCTTGCTTCCTCTCATTTTGGGAAGGCTGTTTTTGGGCTGAGAGGTGAGTGGAGGTCAGGTCTGACCTCTAGAACTGCGCCTGCGTTGGACTGTACTGCACTTCTGTCCCCCAGGTGGACTGCAAGCCCCCCCAGCGGGTGAACAGACCCCTGCCACACAAAACCAATGGGAAGTATATGTGATATTAAGGAGTGTTTCCTCCATGTGCCATTTTAAGAAATGCTGCTCAAAGTATCGTTTAAATCCTAAATCCTATTCATGTTTAGGTCCTAATTTTCAGGCCACATCCTTTCCTGAGTTGATACATCGGCTACACCCCATGAGTGAATCTAATGAGGCTTGTATTAAGCGGGCCACCCCTGCGTGCGGGGCCGGTCTCTAATCACCACATCCTGCTTTTCAGAGGGCCTGACGAGGCCCTACAACTGTCCTAGTCCATCCTTTAAATGAACCATACAGGGAGGGAAAACAGGAACAGGTAAGGGACAGAAAAGTGAAACTTCCCTACAGCATCACTCCGAGTGAAAACTGCCGGACACACAGCTCCGAAGAGGCAGGTCTAGGCAGCAGAGTTGGGACATCTTGTTTGCTCTGTAATACATCAACCCGCGGGGTATATCCACGAAATCAAGCATTCTCTAATTACTAACATTTGTGGAATAAATACAAGTGAAGCCACGACGGGAGGAAAGGGGAAGAAGTATGATTATCCAAAGTATTTTCTGGAACTGAACTTTCTAAAGGCCGATCCGTGTGGCCTTGGCGCCCGCTGGCTGGACCCCATCACCGCGCTCCGCCCCCAGCCGCTGCTTCTCCACCTGGAGGTCCCGGGTCACCCTGCTGAGCCCCTCCCTCGCTCTCTCTCCCTCTCTCTCATCCCCTAAGCCTTCCCTGGGGCTCTCTTCTCATCCACCTCTTCTCCTGTTCTAGAACTTTCTGGGGTCCTAGTCACGCCCAATGCTCCAACTCCCGAGTATGTATTCTAATCCTGGCCCGCCCCTCGGGGGCTCTTAGGTCAACTTTCCTGTGTGCCCCACCTCAAGCCAAGAAGCTCAAAGGCACCAGATAATCTCCCCGAAAGACTGCTCCCCCCACCTGCTCCCTACGGCATCATCAACCTCCATCCTCTTAGTCACACGGGTCCAGGTCCTGGGAGCTGTATCTCCTTCTGGGCCCGTGCTCTCTCCCTGCAACAGCCCACCTTTCCCGGGGATCCTAACTCCTAAATATCTCCCCCACCAGCCAGCTTCTTCCCACAAGGCTCCTGCCACCGTCTCGGCGAGAACGCATCTTCTCTCACTCAGACTGCACACGTGTGCTTCTACACCTTTTCCTAGGACCCACCTCACCCCTGGCCAACACGGTGGCCACAGGAAAGACAGATAATCCTTTGTGAACTGCAAGTAGCTGGACCAGCTCAGTGACTCCCCACGAGCTCGACCAGATAAGTCCACGTTTTTATAAGGGAATTCAAGGCCTTTACGATCTGGCCCCTTACAAACTCTCGGTTCGTCCTCACCCCCGTGTGCCTGCGCGCCAGCCACTGTGAACTCCTCCCCCATCTCTGTCCTCCTGTCTTTGCGCAAGCTGCCTGCTCGGCCTTGGCCCCTTCCGTATCTAAGTCCTGTTTGCCTTCAAGATTCAGCTGAACCATGATCTGTGAAAGTTTCTTGAGCATTTAAGGCAAAGTAAGGCGCTGCCCTTCTCTGAAATCACGGTGGTGCCTCGCTCACCCAAGGCCTCTGCACACTGACTGCACACTGACTGCAAATATCTATCTGCACCGACCTCCTTTCAGACTGTGAGCGCCTTGAGGACAGGAGCTCACTTCTAAAAATCGATTTGGTATTTACGGGCGATGAGTATCACAGATAGCACGGTGCCTCCCCCAGGGTAAGTGTGCAACGCATGTCCCCTGGAAGGAGCGCGTCACACCAACAGAACATTAATTTTTAGCCACTCCAGCTCAGAGGAAAAGAACCATTTAAAACTCATACCGAATAGTGACGTTTGGAGACCGAGGCCAGCTGCAGCTCATCTCCGTGCTGCTCTAAGTTCTCTGACAAGGAAGCTGATGGCTTCAGCCTGTTTCCTCTGCCTTCTTGCCCTCGTCCAGGGCCCAAAGTGACTGGAACTCATTTGGTCTCCAGGAATGGAAGCCCACGTCCCAAGAGCTTAAGGCACAGGGGAGGTGCGCTGGCTTATGGAGTCTGAGGAAGGACTGTGGGAAGGGCCGGTGCAGCTGGGCCCCAGCACACGGTGGGACGAGGGACTCCACCTCGCCAGCATCTTCCCTCCACCTCCCATCTCTACTCTGCCACTTCCTTCCCTCTCTCTCTGCGCACCTTGGGAAACACGGCCAGAGATGGCTCCCAGGAAGACCACTTACAGCTTAAAAGCTCTCTTTGGTTTTCCACCCAAACAAGACCGAGAAGAGGCCCATTTGCCCAGCTTTGTTAGGTGCTCACCCCTGGACCAGTCAACTGGGCCGAGGGGCAGAGACCTACCGGACCAGCGTGGACGCTGCCCTATCAAGGCTGCATACGCGGGGGGCGGAAGCTGCTTCCAGAAGGATGCCAGGGTCCACGACTCCTGTGACTCTGGACGGGACAGCTTCGGTGCATACTGGCTTGGAAACACCACTTTCAGGAGATCGAAAGCTTCTCTGCCTTCCCTGTGCAGACAGCTTTTTTCTCCCTTTCACGTTAACCTTCCTTCAGAAATTTTCCTCGCTCATCATCTTGTAGCAAACAAACATACGTATAAACACATTACAACTTGATTCCCTGAACTTCTGTCCTGCCTTGTGATCTCCCCTCTTCCAATGAGAAAAGGGTTTTCTAGGTAACCATGGATAATTTGCATACTTCCAACACCCCCAGTTTCCTGATCCTGGGAGCTCAGAGCTTTAAAATATATTTTATATAGGATACGACCAACCTTCTTAAAAACACCTTTTCCCCCTTTTCTTTCCTTCCTTTTCTCTATCTGAACATTTGGTCCAAACTGCACTATTTTTAAACCAGCTGTTTACTCAGAACCCAACTTATTGAAACCTAATTCCTGTTCCTACGTATCAGTCCTCACCCCACTTTTCTCTCCTGTAAGAAACCATCATAACTGATAGGAAAGAATTCCGGTCACTCGACCAGAAAATGTTACCAACTGGGGTGTCTTTTTGGTCTACATGGAAAGGGATGTCTGTTATATCCTGAGAAAATATGGCCTAACGTATGAACTTTCTTTCTTTTTCTTCATCATTCACTTGCTAAGATCTTTTAAGTGAGTGTGGTTGCTATGTTCTAAAACCCAAAGATAGTAGAAAGTTCAAGACCCAGTGCTTGACACTAATTCACTGTGCAAGGGTGGAAAAGTGGATAAATGCAATGCAACATGGCAACTGCTAAAACAGAAGAGTGTTAGAAATACTCGTTCTACCATCACCACAGAATTTCAAAAACTGCATACCGGGTGCATGACTGGACGGATGATCTAGGAGAAATGACCATATTTAATGAAAGCTGGGCTCAGTGGTTATTTATTCCAGTAAAATTTTGTGTCAATGTCTAGACCACGGCTGCCATCTCTTGTACAAATATTTCACCTGCTTAATTTTCATTGCTAGTTTCCTCTCTCCTCATCTTACTACTGTCTCTTTCAGGAGCAAGTGAAGGCTAAGAAAAGTAGCCACACCTGTCAAACACAGACCCAAACACTTTGTGAGGTTCTGCTCCTCTGAGAAACAGGACACACGTGAGACATCTTACAGAAGAGTCATTAAGGCAACTGGCATTTTGCTGATTTTGTCCTCGTTTCCGAACAGCGCTCGCGTGGAAAAGATGTTAGTGTAAACGAGACTTCGCCAGGTCCGACCTGGAATCCCCAGCCTTTGTCTGATGTGTTACCTGAAGGGAGAAGCCGAGGGGAGGACGTGCGGGAGGGGCCCTACGAGGCAGGTGGGAAGATGGGGCTCAGGCAGAGGTGACAAGCATGACCTGACTCAGCTGTGCACAAGCCTGGAACACACAGGACACCACGGGGCTCCGAAGCTCAACAGTGTGCCTGCTGGGGAAGTGGCAGGACCGGCGACGCCCGGCCGTAAACCCTGGGGACCTGATGAGAGTCGGGCCGCGTTCAGTGGAGTACGGTTGTTGGTGAACACACACGACACGCCCTCTGGGGCTTCCAGAAGACCCTGAGGGGGCTCTGCTGGAGACGGAGACCCGTGTGAGCAGGTGGGTGGTGACCACCGTGACATCGGAACAGAGGTTCCTTCGTTCACGTCCTCGGCATCTGACCCGTCCTCTCACCGTCACAAGCGGCCCCACTGAGACGGGGATGCCCTCCTTGTACCACGTTGCCTTGAGGCGCCCTTCTCTCCTCCTGTAAATCTCACGGAACATTCTACCTTGCTCTTTCCTCACTAGACCCCGATCAAATTCCCACGATGAAAACACCCTCCCTGGCCCCTAACTACACTTGAATAAACAGGCCACGGTGAAGCTACCGACTATTAAAACGAAACAAAACAAGCACAGGAGGACGCGCCTGTAAGGACCTGCTGCTCTCCTCGGTTTTCTAACTGCACCGCTCCCCACGTTCCCCCAGCACCGGGTCTCAGATTCTGCCTCGTTCAGACTCAGACCCCGATCCCAACTCTGACGCGGAGACCAGCTGGAGTCCTGGGCCAGTAGCTCCCAGCAGACCATCCAGGCGGCCCTGCCGGTGGCCGTGCCACCACGCCCGGGGCTCGCACCCCAGAAAGTGGCCCCCGTGGCCCTCCGAGACAGCCCGAGCCGGGCTCCACTCCTCTCGTGGCTGGATGGCTGCCTGAAGCCTGGCTCCTCTGGGACGGCCTGTCTGCCCCGCCTCACACCTCCCCGTGCTCCTGAGTGCTCGGCCCTCTACCAAGTCCCTAAGACAGACACCCTAGACGGTGGGCACCACTGGGCCCACCAGTGCGCATTGCTGGTCCTGCCCCCTGGAGGGACCCCTCATCCCGCACGTGGCCGCCCCCTGCCCTCTTTGCTACACCCCCTGGCTGCTGCTTGAGCCTCAGCTTGACCAAGTTAAGGAAAATAAGTCGCCCAGGAGACACTGGGGCGGCTGCACGGTGCCGCCCCCACCTGCTTGCGGTGGGAGTCGCGGCCCCGGACTGTGTGCTGCCCCCGCCCAGAGGCGCTGGTGGCAGAAAAGGCTCGATTCTCACTCAGGACACCAGCCAGGTGAGGCCCAGGTCCACCAGGGCACCTCCGCCGCTCAGAGATCTGAAGTTTCGAAGACTCTCCCACACGGCCCTCACCTGTGTGACCCTGAGACATCCTTACAAATGCAGGCCCACCTGTAGAGCCTCGGCCCCCAAATCTCTAATGAGGATAACTGTGTGGGGGCACTAGGTACAATTCTGAGCTCGCACAGCGTCAGGCTGTATTTGGGTTCACGCGTCTCTTGGTCGCCAGGACAACACGACTCACTCTGAGGGCTGCAGCACACTCGGGGCCAAGCCTCCGTGGGCCGTGAAGAATGAGGTGCCAGACACGGGGACAGACGGTGAGGGAGGGCGGGGGAGGGCTGGCTCCCATGGCTGTCTCCGGGCGTACATTTGCGTGGCAGCCCGTGGAAAGAAGTGACCCTGCGAACTGGGTTAAAAACCCTGAAGACCCAAAATGACTGAAAGCCTTTCTCATAACTGCCCCAGATGGTGGGCCCCCCATCCCACGTCTGCCAGCAGGTCGGAGACTCCCATCCCACGCGCTGCCCTCGGGGCTTGTCCTCACTTGCTTCACTCCGATCAGCGCTGTGAGGGCGGACAGGCCACCGTCAAGGGGCGCGAGGTGCTCTCACCTGGCATCTTGGAAAGAGGGCGTGCAGTCTCCACGCTACAAAAAGGTCCACAGGATGCCACGCGGAGACACAGCCAGAGGACCCCCCGAAAACTGCTCACTGCAAGCTCCAGAGGAAAGAGTGGCTTCCGGGTTAGTTTCCACAGAGGTGTGCAGTGACACAGCAGGTCACTGAGGACGCGTTCACCGGGCGCCTGGCCTCTGGCCCAGCCTCACCAGCATCCCTCCCTCCCTGCTCTGTGCAGACCTGCTCCTCTGGGACCCGGGCAGCCTGCGGGTGATCCCGAAGAACCTTCCGCGAATGGCGAGGTCCCGGGGGACAAGGCCAAACAGGGAGTTTGGGGACTGAACTAATTGGGTTTTAACGCGTCTCATGCTGGTCGCCAGCACGGCTGCTCTGTGACCACAATAAAGCGCACACCTCGTGGGCTGCTTTAAAAAGAAGGCCTGGGGAAGGAGGGTAGGGATGGGATCGGGAAAAAGAAACATCAGGCCAAAAATAGTCTTCTTAGAACTGCCTTCCGGGCTGTCTGAACCACAACAACAAAGTTCTGATACTCATGCCACCAGCCTTGCCATAACAATGAAGGAAGAGCAAGGAGACAGGAGAGTTCTAATGCCGCCTCCTTGGTACCGCACGCTGTCAATTTCAAGGGGGACGCCATTTCTGACGCGCTCTCCCAAGATTCACTGGAGTTGGCTTCTCATTGCTGGCCAATCTTTTAGTTCCAATGAGTGCACTTACCCGGCTCTGTCTAAAGAAACAAGACCAGAGATACAGACCAGAGACGTCAGTCCACCTGCCACTGCCCGTAGCATTTTCCCAACATACAACCCAGAGAACGGTCCTGTGGACCATAGAGCCCTGCTGGCCGGCGTCTGTGCCACTGCACAAAGTATGTTTATTTTGTTCTGCTTAAAAATTTACTCCTCCAGTTGCAGGAAGACCAGGCACCGTTTCAGATGACAGCGTTATGTGAAGTCTCATTCTCTTCCCTCTAGTATCAGAGCTGCCCCATCATCTGTATTGACTGCCAAACCCCAGCTGACTCGCTCTACTGAGGTCACTCTTTATTTTAAAAAAAACAACACAGGTTGACCGTGAAAGTCACTGATTTATACTCGAACACCTAGCAATTTTTTTAGAACTTTGTGCGATTTTCAAAGCATTCACATAGATAGGCTCATCTTGTGTCTGCGGCTACCACTTAAAGACGATATTCGTGCTCATCTTAAGTTGGCAGGTGGGGACTCTGAGGCTCAGGGAACCCCAGTCCCAGACACCTAGGATGTGAGGGGTCAGGGATCAAGGCTTCTGACTCTGAACCCTGAGCTCTTTCCTCAGACTACACCGCCTCCCCTTCCAGTGCCATAAGCCATTCCTAGTCAGCTAATAAAAGCTCCTCCAAGGAATGAAGGAGGATTATTAAGTATCCACCAGGCATCAGGCGGTGAGCCTCCTTCCACTAATATCAACCCTGAGGGAGGGTGAAGGGAGTCACTGTGTCCTCAGCCCCCAAGGTGTGTCCCTCAAGTGGAACAGCCTGAGAAGTTTAAGAGCAAATGAAGAGTAAAAGACATGACTGAGCCAGCAGGCAGGAGCCGGGACCGAGTCCCACACAGGGAGAAGGAAGGCAGTGTTCCCGTGTTTGTCCTGAAAACCGTCCAGTGAACCCTTCTGGCTGAAGACGCTCGGCCTCTGGCTTCGTGTCCAGAAAGCGGGGCCGGGCGGTTTATGGTGGCCCCTGACTAGACCAACAACGGGCTCTGGAACCAACAGTGGCTTCTCCGCAGCCTGCCCAGACCTCAGGAACAGCCTGGTGCAAAGGCTCTGCCCAGCAAGGGGGATGACACTTTGCTCGGTTAATTAGGCTGCTTCCTCTCAGAACTGGTACTGGGACAATGGAGGGGATGGGCCAGAAAAGACTCTGGCCAAGGCAGCAAGGGGCAGAGACGTGAATGTGCGTGTAACTTGGGCTGGGGGGTGGCGGAGGGGACGGAGGACGCAGACACTGGCCAGGAGGGGCGAGGACAGGGACAGAGCCAGGGGCCCAGATGCAGAAGGTCTCTGGTCTCAGACCTGCCTCGGTTCTGAGTAGCTTTCCAGCCCTGACTCAGGTGTATCCTGAATAAATCGCCTCTGTCCTGAAGAGGCCACCATGAGGGACTCTGTCCTGGCAACAAAACAGCCTAACAGCCCAGAGTTGTTTTTACAGAAACTGAACGTTTCCACTAAAGAGCGCTGGCTCACAATCACAGTCAGGACCGGGGACGTGTCATTCACAAGGTGTCAGAGAGGAGACAGACACGCAGGGCCCGCTATCCTGGCTCCTGGGTAACTCTCCCCAGACCGGTGGCCTCTTCCCTCTGAATCTACAGCCCTAGACACGGGCCTCTGATTTCAAGCCGATGAAAGTTACTGAGCCTCAATTACGTGCAAGAGAGCAGGCAGGTCTTGATGAGGTTTAACCAAGCTTATTGTACCTCTGCTTTTTATTGCTAAGTTCATTTCTCCTATGTTATCTGGCTCCGTGAGAACTGGGATCTTGCCTTGTGCCCCCCGTGAAGCCAACGTTTCCTATAACACAGGCACTCAAGAATCAGTGGGTAAATTTGTTTATGGCCTGCCCCTTGTATTTACCATCTGGCCTTCAACAGAAAAAGTCTGCCACCCCCTGCCCTAGATATTTCCTGAGAGTCAGTACGCAGTGGGCCACCATTACTAAATAACGTATTGTTTTCCTCAAGTATGTCCTTTTCCTCAGGGCTGTAAAAGCAAGGTTTACCTTTGGTTGTCCATAACGAAGATCTAAAAAATAGTGGCTTAAACGAGATACTTCTCTCTCTTGTGAAAGTCTAAGACTGAATCGACTCCCCAGTGTCAGAGACCCAGGCAACTGCTGTGCTGTTGTTCCCCACACACAGCTTCCACTGCCAAGGTCACCATGGTCCAGGATGGCTGCCAAGGTACCAGCCGTTACATCCACATCCAGGTAGAAGGAAGGTAAAGGGCAGCCTCAACCCAGATTTAAGGAAACTTCTGAAAATGCCACTAAAACCTTCTACTTATAAATCACTGGCTAAACTCAGCTACATAGATACACTTTGCTGTAGAGGAAGCTCAGAAGTGTAGACTTTTAGTTGGCTAGGTTGGTTAGATAAAAATCAAAGTTATATGTTTTTATAACGGGGGGTGGGATGTTGAGAGATAACTAGGAATCTCTGCCACAGGACCCTTACTGCCATCCTAGCCCCTTAGTAAGACAGTACAGGCGCTGGGCAGGTTCTCCACTGCGCCAGGGCCCCGGGCCACCCCATAGAGTCTATTTTCTGTAAAGTTAGCAGACAGATATCATCTGCAAGCTCCAAAATATATTTAAAATCTGCCAAAGCAGCTGAAACCAAGTAGAAGCCAAATGGGAGGAAGTGAAGAGAAGGAACAGATAGGCAGATCTCAGAAAACACCAGCATAAATACTGCTTCAAGCCAAGGGTTCCAGTTTAAAGTGCAAAGTCTACGTCACCAACAAGGGTCAAGACGGGTAAACAAAGATAAATCTGTGTGTAACAAGTGCAGATTGGGGGCAGGAGGCAGAACTACACGAAGAACCTAAGAGATGAATGAGCCATATTTAAAGAGAGGTTGGTTTTTGGCGGTGGAGGGAAAAAAACGCCTTACAGCTGTGAAAACAGCAGTCCTGAGTGACGGCCTTAGCCCCTCCCACCACGCCAGCCCCACCTCAGCCCTGAACCTTGTGCGAAGAGCTGGTTCCGAAAATCCAACGCATTCAAATACGAGTGACAAAAAGGCAACCACACGCACTCCGCTGACGCATCAGCCAAAATACGGAAAAAAGATAAAAATGGCAGGAAAACTTACTGACGGGGAAGTCACAGAAAAACCTTGCCTTTGGAGCACATGAAACTTCTGGCCAAATAGTTTGCAGTGAATTTTAAAAACCAAACGAAGCAATTTGTTTAAGAAGGAAAAGTCACAAAGCAGAAATGACCCCGGTCAGAGACAGGAAGAAAACAGGGAGAATTGAAATGCGAGCTTGAAGACCTCAGAAAAGGAGGGGAAACAAAGGAACTGAAGATGGAAACGGAGTGTGGGCAAGAAGAGACCACAGAAGGCCCAGGGTGGGGAGGTGGGCAGAGAGGGTAACGACGGGGAAGCACCCAAAAGGAAGTGGCGGGAGAGAGTTTTAAAACGTTAGAGAGAAAACAGCAGCAGGCAGAGGAGTCAGATAAAGAGGGGCGGGGACGCATGTCTGGACCCCCAAGGGAGGGGTGAGGAGAAAGAGATCCTTACAGACATGATTCAAGAAAAATTCCCTAAGACCCAGGTGGAGCCAAATCTGATTAGAGAGAGACAAGGATTTACACCCCAGGGAGGGCAGGTCAACACTGAGAGGGGTCCTGCTCTTAAACTTTAAAGATAAAGAATCTTTTAGGAAGAAGAGGAAAACTATCAAGCCCGGCCTCAGATTCCTTTAAATCAAGTTAAACTTGAGAAGACAACTGAGCAACACTTACAAGACCATCACCAAAAAATGGGTGAGCCAAGGATTTTATATCCAGCCAGGCTGTCATCTAGGTATAAACAGAGAAACACGCAAGAGCTCATGGGATATCTTGCTCATGGGATATCGTTTCCCCGAGTCCTTGAGCACACTTCTAGATTCACATTTAACTCCTAGGACATAATACAGGTCTTGGCGTGTGCTAAGTGCTTAATAAATATTCAGTGAGAGACTAACAAAACAGCTTTTTCTCCACAAACTGCTCTTTCTGCCTCATTTCCTTGGTACTTGGAATGTGATATGGTAAGAGATCACTTCCCAAAACAATACCAAAAAGCTCCAAGATTATTTAAAACCTTCTGTTTCATATCCTTTGTCTACTAAGGCAGGAAAGATTAAAAATGTATTTTAGAAAGATTTTCAGAAAGCACTGATATGCTGAATGTTCACTATAAATTCCGAATACATTTGTATCTTATGCACTAGGTTGCAGCAAAATTTTATAACATATTTCCACATGCCATTTGCCACATGTAAATAAAAAAGGATAAACTCAGAAAGTTTCTTACTTACTTTGGATGTTCAAACTTGTCTATAAGATCAACTTTTTCCACCAGGTCTCCTCCAATTGTTCGGACTAAGTCATAGAAATCGTTCTCTGTGTAATTCTCGCGAGGTAACCAGAATGAGATGTCGTTGATCACAGCAGGGTATTTGCTGAGAGGCTAACAAAATGAGAGAAGAAAAAAAGAGATTGATTAGTTAGTTGGATGACAACGTTTAAGTTTTTCATGGCAAGTTTCACGTAGGCTAGTTAGAAAATGCTGGCAAGACATTATTTCAGCGCTTGAATTTTCAGGAACAAAATGAACTTAAAAGATAAGTCAATATTCAAAATTAGCAAATTCCATTATGAATATTATAGATTCTTATCACTCTCATGTGTAACACTACCATATATTATACTCACGTTGCCATTAATGTTCAATTTAGTATAAAGCAATCTGAATATATCATATTTCAGTTTTTTTCCATTTGAATACTAGAGGAGAAAAGTCCACATTTAATTAACAAGCAATTCATTAACTTCTGTGATACTTTCAGGAAGCCGTTTTTATAGAGAAATAAGTAAGGGCTTGTCAAAATTGATATTTCAATTAGTAATATCATTATTTGTTAGTATTTCTAATTATTAAGGGAGTACTTCTAATTATTAATTATATAGGGGTTATTTTTCAAATTATGCTTCTAAGGATGTGATAGACACAAAGGTAGCCATGCCCCCATTTTATCCCATTTTCTCCAGTTCATTAGGGCTCACTAACTAGTTCATTATATTAGATACATATATTTTTAGAAGTTACCACATTTGTTTACATGGCTTAAACATGTACATCACAAATACATATTTATATATATTACAAACACACACATACATATAGATAGCTGTGATGTAAGTTTCCGCCACAATAAAAAATGTTTCATTAAACGTTTCATGACATAACTATGAAATCCATACAACTAAGGAAATACCTGTCAATCTGTTAGGAGAACAAGTTTATAAATTGACTTACACCAAGCCTGATATCACCGTAAACCCCCTGGTGAATCACTGATTAGAAAAATATAAAACTTTTTAAACGGCAAAACCTCTGAAGAGCCAAGTACTCAAACATAAATGATTATTCAACTTGAAATATCAATAAAGTTGTCAAAAGCATCGGTTCAGAACACACATTTCAAACGAACATCATAAAGCTATCACCCAGGTGCTCCTGACAAAGTACCACAGCTCCTGAAAAACACCCTGTCTTCTTGGAGTCAAGCTGCTGTGATAAATAACACGCGGGTTAATGTAACATTGCGAGATGGTGGCAGTTGGGTGGTTACACAACGCTTTTCCTTTTCCACTTAAGGAACGTGGAAATTCAGGGGTATTCGATAAGAGGCAGGGGTTGCCAAGAATTAGCATGAAATCGCCTCTTCGATGACAGACACGGGAGGAGGGACCCGACTGGGCACTGGTGTCAGGAACCCGAGAACAGCGGTCAACGTGATAGTGCAGTCAGCCAGAGTACAGGCCCCAAGACGTTAAAAAATACATGGTATATGTTACGGTAAATACATAAAAACCAAGGAGAAAAACCCAGACCATTGTACTGCAAACCTAGTTCAAGCTAACAAGCGGGAACAAGTTCAAAGTAATGGTGACTGGTTCCTTGCGAACTTGCAAGCAGGGTCGAACCGGAGGCCTTTCACGGCTCCTGAAACGTCCTCTCTCTCACTTCTCTTCTTGCACGTGAATATCTTCTCATCGTTTTCTGTTTGTTTTTTTTCCAGTGAAAGCATGTGGGAAACAAACTCTCAGAACCGACACGGCTGAAATCCCCACTCATGAATCATCCGGCAAAGCACAAAATTGTAGGTTTACCGTGTCTCCCCTCAGCGCTTGGAAAATTCTTCTCTGTACCCATTAGCAATGACGACAAGTCTGCTGTCGGTCGGAGCTGCTTCTGCGCAGGGAATCTGTCATTGCTCCCTGGCAGCGTGGAAGGGCTTCACCTTTATCCTGGCAGCTCTGATGAGGCCGGGCCTGCACTTATCTTGGGGTATTCTGCCCGGGAGTCAGCGTGTGCTTCCACTCAGAGGGTTCATGTACTCATCCAAGTCGGAAAATTCCAGCCACGACTTCTCTGTCCTCTTCTTCTAGGACCGCGATTCTCCATATTGTGGGGCTTCTCGATCTGTCTTCCGTTTCTCTTACCTGACTGATTTTCGGGTTTTAATCTTTACGTATTTGTGCTGTATTCTGGGTGAATTCTTCAGAAACAGCTTCTTATTTACTAATTCTCCCTTCAGCTGAGTCTAGTCTCATAGTCTCATCTGTTTTTTTTTTTTTCTTCTTCTCTATTTCAGGGAATCTATTACTCATTTCTGATATTTCTAATTGTTTTCTTCCATATCTACTTACACTTCATTTTTGCCTGTTTTTCCCTCTTATTCAGAATTTCCTGTTCTTCTTCTTCTTGTTTTTATGGTTATTATTCTTCCATTGATCTCTTTGCGGACATTAGGCATTTTTTTTTTTTAAAGAATGCCCTTGCTTTTACTTTGCTCTGCAGTGACTCAGATTCTGAGTGTGGATTTGGTTGCTGACACGCGCAGGTCAGAGTTCCTCACGTGGTTTGGGGTGTGTGTCTGCAGGCCCGTCTGGGATGGGAATAACTGCAGTGTTCTCTCACTCACCACCCCTCCTTGGTCAGAGGTTTCTGTGGTCCCTCCCTCCCCTTGTGCTCCTGGCCCAGATCTAGTTGGTGGTGGCATCTGGGTTCCTGCCCGATGGTGACAGGGCTGATGATGCCATGGCGGTGACTCATCTCAGTTCCTGATGAAGAGGCCAACTCTCTTCCTGGGCTCAAAGCTGCTATGAGCTAGAGGTCACAGCAGGCAGTAGTTTGCAGCAGTGGTGGCTGCCCCCCTTCTAGAGGAGGGGACCGCCTGCCCCTGCTTTCCAGCAGAGATCATGCTCTGGACCAGCACATCCTGCCTCCCCACCAGAGCCAATCACTGTTTCCCTGCCTAGGAACCTGCAGCCCGCAGCGTCTTCGACCTCACTCTCTGCTCTGTCTTTGTGTTTGTCTCTTGTGCATGGATAAATATATTTCCAGGGGGAATGGGGAAGGCATGGTTCTGACTTTTTCACGTTCTCTTTTTATCTATCATGGCTGTGTGTTCGGAGACGGTAAAGAGCAGTTTACAAAGCAACAATGACCTGACTCTAAATTTCCTTACACAATGGTTCTTAACTTCATGGGGGAGGGACACAGATGTCTCTGAGAATATGATGAAAGATTCTAATTCTTGTTCCAGAAAAGTACATACTTTCACAAACACTGATTTTTCCATAGAACATCTGGGATTCACAAACCTAGTAAAAGTCATTCAAGGAGTCAGAATAAGGACTGCCCCCCATCCTTGACCCACATTCAAAATTGTGTCATGAGTTCAAATACAGACAATTGAGATTATGGTACTAAGGGAGTTAAAAATATCAGAAGCATTCTTTCCTAACATAATAAATACATGTACGTGTGTCTCCTTTACATGCATACATGTGAAGGATGTATAGTTTATGATAGTAAAAAGCACACATGAAGGCATCATCGTTTGTCTTGTGGTAGCTACTTGAAATGCAGTCATACTTATACAATAAATTTAAAACTCTGCTTTTTATGGGCTGGACTAAGAAAGCCCTTACTGTTGCCCCTGGGACAGCGCTGAAGGGCCATCCTCGTCTCAGAGCTCCCCAGGGGTTGGCCGAGCCCTCTGGTGTCAATGCCTCACAGCCCAACCTCCCCTCCCGCTCTGTCTAATCCTGCTCTCCTCTCCCTTCCCCCTCCATAGGCGTGGACCCTGACAGCACCTGGTTAGAAGCTTCCAGAAGGCTAACCTCTGTCTGAGAATCTGCTCTCCAGGGAACCTAACCTGTGACTCCAAAACAGAAGCAACATGTCAGCAACCAGTTGACGAAAGAATTTAGTGCATCCACGGGGACAGCAAGCCTCAAGGGTCATGTGCTCAGAGTGAGGCCGATCTGGATGGGCACAGGGGTCCCTCTCACCAGCTGCGTGACATGGTGCCTGCAGCCTCGCCTGAAGCCCCCTCAGCCGCTGTGATCCCCCGGAGGGCTTGGGAGGCCCGTGAGGGGCTGCACAGACCACCCCCTCCTCGCCTCCTGGTCTCCCCGCAAGCTGCGGGGTGGGAAACCTCTCAGGCGCGGTCTAGACCCGGCTCTTCAGCAGCAGGGCGTTCCACCACTGGTGGTGTCATCAGCTACCCTGTTACAGATTGAGTTGTGTCGCCCCAATAAGATACCCTGGAGCCCGAACCCCCAATACCTTAGAATGTAACCTTACTTGGAGAAAAAGTCTTTACAGAGACACTCAAGTTAAAATGAGGTCACTGGGGTGGCATCCTTAGAAAAGGGGAAATTCGGGCACAGAGACGTGCGTGCAAGGAGGCCTCACGCAGGGAAGCTGGACACGGGGGACGCGTCTGCAGGACAAGGATGCCCCGCATGGCCAGAGCCGGGGCGGGGGCCGGGAGCGGGTCCTCCCCCCAAGCCCTCAGAGGAGCCGGCCTTGCTGCACCTGGGCCTTGGGCCTCAGCCCCCAGGACCGGGGGAGAATGGGTCTGCTGAGGCCCCTGTGGGGCCGCGCACCCTTCTGGGCGTGGGGGACGGGCCAGGCGGAGCTGGCGCCTCCACATCCGTGGAAGAACAGCTGTCGAATCTCAAGGTGGCTTTGCTGGAGCTTTGAGCCAAGCGTCAGGCCTTGGTCTTGGCCTTGCAGGTGTGTTCACTCGTCTGAGGAAAGCCTACCTCACGGTTGCCTCGCCTATACAATGGAGATGGTGTCTACTTGAGCAAACTGCAGTGAAGGTGCCATGAAATAACACTCATAAGGCACATCCTTAATGGTTTTCCAGCCAAAACAGATTCGGACAGTTCAATGCATGCGCGATTTTGACAGCTGTCCAAGACCCGGGTACCGAAGTGACCAGGGTGGGGAAGGAGCTAGTTCAAAAAGTGAGATTTTGGTTTAATGGTGCCCGTCCTAGCTGGCCCCTTGCTCCGGGCTCACCCCTCCCGATATGTAAGATGCAAATGTCTCCATGCATCTTCTAAGCTGCAGACGTCACAGGTGCCCTTCCTATCATCCATGATAAAGTCCACGTGCTCCAGTCCTGTACCTGCTCAGGACATTCCCAAGGAGGGTCACCTTACACCGCCGTCGGTGACACAGCCTAGTGTGCCCGAGCTTTGACTCCAAGGAAGTTGTTTCTACATCAGCGCCTCCCTCTTAACTGAAACGCCCGTCTCTTTTCTAACGTTGCTGAGGGAGGATACAGATTATCTGCCCAACAGGGCAGGTTTTCTGTACGAGTCCACCATTATTCAGTCTCTGGCTTCTTCCCTTTAGGCAAAGCTATTAGAATTTTTTTTTTTTTTTTGGTTTAAACATGATTTCAACAGTCGTTCTAACAGGGAAGGGTCCGCTTCCCCGTCAAGCTCTCCACAGAGTTCTGGAAACACCAAGGTGACTTCCACTCAGCTTTTAGCCACAGCTAAGTGTGGCCGAAGGCTGACCCTGCAGCCGCTCCGGGCTACGCTTCTCCTCCGAGGCCACACGCCTGCGCCTTGGTTTCTATGGTGATTGTGTCACTGGCAGCTGCCACCCATGGGTGCGGTGGGCCAGGGACGCGCTGGCACTTTCCGTGGGTCGTCCCACTAACACACAGCGCGCGCCTGTGACACGTCCACTCTTACTGTTCCCACCGTGTCCACGGCCTGGGAGGATCCCACGTGCCGCGGAGCGGCTGGGCCTGTGAGCCATGGCCGCTGAGCCTGCGCGTCCGGAGCCTGTGCTCCGTAACGGGAGAGGCCACAGCGGTGAGAGGCCCGCGTACCGCAAAAAAATCCCAAAAAAACCCCCAAGGGGCTCAGGGGAAACAGCTCAGCTTCTAGTACTGTTTCCAGAAGAAGTCTATCCAGCGCAATTAAAAACTGTGTAAATAAGGCCAAATCTAACATGTATCCCTCTGGCGCCTTCCATGACATTTCCTTGGCAAATGACTCATTTATCTTTTCGATTAATTATCTTGATTCATAAGCACTTCCAGTCTGTTTACCATCTATGTGCTTGTGTTCTTATCTCAATGAACTTAAAAATCAGCTTTTCCTATAAAAATACTATGCACTACCAATTACTCTCCTTACAGCCCTTACTTTAATTCCATCTACTTATTTTGTGATAAAAACCTGCTTCTTGAATTTGGCTGCCAGGTTGGTACTTAACCAATACAGGTTGTTCTAACTCACGCTGCCTTGATGTTTACAGATTTTCTCACTCTGTTCCAACAATTTGTTTTGATTCTTACTTAGTTTCACCGAGCGCCAAGAGCACACTGCACTGGATGAAGGGAGGCCCAGCTCAAACACAGGAAACTTCCGTTCTGTTACTTCACCGAGAAACCACACGAGACCCAAGTTCTAAGCATTCTTCCAAACTTTAAAGGGAGTTTCCCATATTTGTTTTTATCTTTTGACAGAATTTCAGTTCTATGTGAAGATTCACAGGAAACGAAGAATTTCCATAAGGAAATCACGTGGAACAACCCTTTCGGCAACCTTGGATTGGATTAACTGTCCACGTTTCTGTACCATGGCCCCCAAATACATACTGACCTACTCAAGAGCAGAAACAGGATTTGAATCCTCTCAAATTAACTTTCAAGCTCAAGAGTTATTTATTTAAAACAAATCATACGCCACACATGAGAAAAACAAGGATGGCTTCTGCCACTCTGGGTAGGCAGGTGGGAGAACTCCATCACTGCACGCGGCCCACATTCTCTGTAGGACGTAAGGGACGTAGAGCAAGGCTTCAGGGCGCTGCCTGAACATAACGGTCTTTAACTTAAGAAACAATGGAGGAAGTAAGCCTCAGAAACCTTTGTTCAAGTAAAATCTGGTCTGCGCCTCTGGTTAAATAATTGCAGAGGGGTAGGTCCTGCAGCCCAGATCACTACCCCAGAGCACTGGCAGAGGGCTGACCCAGAAGGCAAATGCTACAAATTAAAGCCTATCTTTTAGGGGTGACGTAAACGTTCTAAAGTTGATTGTGGAGATGGTCGCACATCTCCGTGAATGTACTGACGATGAGTGAATTGCACAATTTAAGTGGGTGAATTGTACAGTACGTGAATTACAGCCCAATAAAATTGTTAGGAAAATGATAAACGAATAAGTAAATGTAACCGTGGAAGAAAGAAGGATCTCTAGAATAGAAAACTTCTATCTCCCAGTTAGTCTCTATCTCATCTTTAGAACATGTCAAAGACATCATTCCTTAAATTCACTTTTTTCAGGTTAAAAGATTGAGCCTTTTCAGAGCCAGCAATACTTCTGAATTCTCGCTTTCCTCTCAGAGGTAAACTACTTGTTGAGGTTTTGCACAGTCATTTACATCTTCCACTAAATTTCCTGTCTGTATCTTCACAGCCTCATGCCATCACTGTATTTGAAGTGAGGGCACATATACTTTGACGATTATACATTTTCCCAGGTAACCATGTTTACTGGGAGATGGGCATTTTCCTCCCATATGCCTTCGGTAAGTGAACGGAGGCTCCAGATGAAAAAAATACATAATGGGAAACTAGGTCTGTTAACCGCCGGCCCCAAATTTGACCTGAAAATGGTATGTGCTCTGAGCAGGGCCTCGTTGAACTGTGCCTGGTTCCTGTTTCTCTTATGTCATCTCCACCCTGCAAGTTCCCATTCTTACAGGGACTGGATGTGCTGTGAGGGCCGGGAACTTGGACTTGCCGAGGTTCATGCAGAGCTTGCCTTCTGACTACTCCAGTGTTCAGAGGAAAACGAGCAAGACAAAAATTAACCTGGGGGCTTCCCTGGTGGCGCAGTGGTTGGGAGTCCGCCTGCCAATGCAGGGGACGTGGGTTCGTGCCCCGGTCCAGGAAGATCCCACATGCCGCGGAGTGGCTGGGTCCGTGAGCCATGGCCGCTGAGCCTGCGCGTCCGGAGCCTGTGCTCCGCAACGGGGGAGGCCACAGCAGTGAGAGGCCCACGTACCACAAAAAAAAAGAAAAAAAAAAAATTAACCTGGAGAACTTAAGACAGCTGATTCCCAGCAGCTTGTTGAAACCTGGAGTAAACATCAAACCCTAGGTCTTTTACAGAGCGGCTCCCCTGGATCCGACCTTGCTCCCCCGTCCTCCCCCCTCCCACCCGTCTGCTGCTCCTCTTAAACCAGATCCCTTGATACTACAGGTGTTCGTATTTCTTCCTGACCCCGTAATGCCAAAGAATTAGCCCCTGGGGGGGGGGCAGACCCCACCCTGTGTCTGTGTCTAAAGTTTTGTTCTCCATCCTGTCTGGTGACAGAAGGGCCCAGGGGAGGTGCATTGGGCAAATTACTTCCGAAAACATCTACTGACTTGGTTTTTCCAGAAAATAGTCTAATATCAACTCTCAGTCATAGGGTAGAAATGGATACGGAACAGAAAGCTAACTGTGACCACCTAAATTTTTAAGACAAAACATGGCAGCTGCCCCAGGCAAGGAGTGGAAGCAGGGGGATGGCATGGGGTAGAGGAAAGCCCTCGAGACGCAAAGCGCTGGTGATCATAGTTGGGCGGTAGCTTCTTGGGTATCCATTGTATTATTATACTTCATAAGTAAACATTTTCCAAATTTTAGATAATGAGAAAATTAAAGAAAAAAATGGTATCAGTGTTTACTCATTTACCCAGAGGAATTATGTCACAGAGGAAAACAATGGCCACAGATTATGCATTCATATTTTTTAAATTGTTTTTTCTCTATTTAAAATAAAATTCCACCTGTTAATATTAGATTCTATTTCAGTAACAAAAACAGTGAGTTCAACTTCCTCCCGCTAGCGAGAAACGTGAAGCATTATTTTCTTTTGCACCAAATGCACATGAGTCCAGCAAAGTTTACCACACAGTTCACAGAGGCCAGGCGTGATCAATGCCTCAGTTCACGGTAAATGGAAGGTGAACACGGGGCTCTGACGGAGAGGCCCCCATGCCCTACTCAGGTGGCAGCTGGCAGAAGAAGGTACACTGAACTGGAGCCCGGGAACAAGACGGCCAGTGTTCACCAGCCGCCCACTCTGGCTAATCAGACCCCGTCCCGGCCACCCAAGAGCTCACAGGCTCGAGGGAAGGAGGCTGTGAAAAGCGGTCCCTGCCCTGGAGCAGAGGGGCTGACATAGCCTCTGTGTAAGTATGGCTCAAAGCCTGAATGGGGTCACCAGATTACCCTCCCGTTCCCAGAGGAAGTCACACTGTCCATCCAGTAAGTGAAAGTCTCAGTAACAGAAGCTCATTAAAGTAAGAAAACATGGAGTGCATACTAAGAAGTTTTGGGCCGTCTGTCTGGTCAAAGGCCAAACCTGACAAGGAGAGAGAGATGGGCAGTGAGTAATTTCTGGGGTTAGAAGCTGCCACAGGACGCCCACAGAGCTCCAGTCTGCTTCTCTCTGGTGGACGCACTGCCAGCTCTCCGGGACCAAGTTTCCACATCTGCAGAAGAAAGCAATGAGCGCCCCACACTGTCGCCCCATCAAAACTGTCCCCGGGACGCCACGAGGGGCAAGTCCACCGGAGAGGTGCTGGGTTTAACCAAGTGAGGCAGGGGGACCAGCCCCTCCTCTTCAGATTGGGTCTCCCCAAAATTTAAACTACAAGGACCAAGTGCAACCCAAGTGTTCCACCCCACTGGTTACCCGAGCCGTGTGTCTCACCTCCACTCAAATCACAACTCCTGTCACTTGAAGTGACCCTGAGTTTCCTGCCAGTTTAAAATTTGAACTATCCAGAGTTGGAAAAACAAGCTTTTCGGAGTTCCATCCAATAAACTTTATGCAAGATCACTGAGGCTACCAGCAAGCAAAATCGTCACTCAAGAGGTACCATTCCAAGCTCATTAATGATGAATTTCCCTTACGCAAAGTGAACAGGATATTTCCACACACTGGCTCAGCCACGAAGGCAACTTTTGGGATTCCTTCTCTTCTCCCCAGACCACCACATGTCCTGGTTACCTGTACACGACATAAGGTTCTCACGTTCACACAAGCATCCTCACAGTGGGATCAGACAGGCCTTGTCACCCAGGCAAGGTGGATGGGGAAACAGAGGAGCAGCAGCTGTTGCGCTCAAGGGCGCAAACGTAACAAGTAACGAGTGACGGCAGAGGTGCGGTCTGAACACAGGTGTGTGTGGCCCCAAACCTCTGATTCACCATTAAGTCACACCTCCCCACCAGGGCCCCTTGTGAGGGCCCCTGAATGTGGAGAATGCACGACAGCCGCTCCACCTTCCCCACGTCTCCCAGGAGCCCCTGCCCCTGTGTGAGCTGCGACACTACGTGCTCCAGGCTCCTAGATGCCTCTCTGCGACAGGAGGCATCACCGAACTGTTATGAAGATTAAATGGGATAATATATATTAAAAGCCCTTATAAATTACAAAACACCATAGAAGGTAAGATATGATTAATCATCCCTTTCTTTTTGTTTTGTGAGCTTTTTTTTTTTTTTTTTTTTGCGGTACGCAGGCCTCTCACTGTTGTGGCCTCTCCCGTTGCGGAGCACAGGCTCTGGACGCGCAGGCTCAGTGGCCATGGCTTACGGGCCCAGCCGCTCCGCGGCATGTGGGATCTTTCCAGACCAGGGCACGAACCCGTGTCCCCTGCATCAGCAGGCGGACTCTCAACCACTGCGCCACCAGGGAAGCCCTGTTTTGTGAGCTTTTTTAAAAAAATTCATCAGACGAACAACCTAACAGTGGTTACCGTTGAGTTAGGGTTCACCACGTGCCAGGCATGGTGACCTCCTGCATCTTCAGATGAAGCCTATGGGGCGATCGCTCAGCTGGGACATCCCAGCTCTGCCACTTACTAGTTTTGGTGACCTCGGCGGTTCCTTTAGCTCTTGGTCTCCCATTTTCAAAAGCTATACTTCCACTGACTAAGAGAAAATCTAATGGGACAGTTACTACGTACTTAGTGTTAGGGGTAAAAGAGGAATGTGATGGGGCTGTTAGTCCCCTCTGGTACCCACACCCCGATCAGCAGATTATCTGCTGGGAATATGTCCTCAAAGGCAGGGATGGAGCTGAGTGAATGCTGGCACGCCCAGCCTATCCTGCATCAGCCAGTGCACATCCTCGTGCAGGGTGACTCCAGGTACAACCTGCAGAGAGGACGGCCCAGGCCGTGACCTCATTACCTGCGGAGCCCGTGCTCTGGCCCAGGGGCCCTCGCTCCGGCTGGCTGGTACCGGAGCCCCTCACCAACAGAATCGGCATCCCTGGTGGCACCACCGGGCATCCGTCTCTTTTCAGAACTCCCCAGGGGATGCCATGCACAGAGAGCATCGGGAACCACTGCTCTCGCCTCTGCACTGCAGGAAGACAGTTTTTCACTCTGTAAAAGGACACTGGTCACACACGCATCCCTCTTCACTGTGGCTTTTGCGTAGCTCTGTCAACTTCAAATATAGGGTGCTGTCAGACATGGCTGTCATCTTAATTGGGGAATAAAAGGCCAGTAAGTGCTTTCAGGCCACCCTCTGCCCCCACTACCTCCAAAACCAGAGTTTCACATGTCTGTCAATGTGTTACCTCATAATTCACATACAATCATACCTCATTGAACATATTAAAAACATACATCACCTCACTTAACAGCCTCATGAGATAAATATTATTGCCCCCCTTTTAAAGATGAAAATACTGAGGCTCAAAGAGTTAAGTAATGGGCTCAAGGTCACAATAACCAAGACCTGAACATGGGCAGCCCACCTGCAGAGCTGTGAACTTGAGGCAGCAGGGGTGCTGGACCTCAGGGATGTTACACATGCTCTCTTGAGAAGGTTCCACGGAAATATCTGTGGGGAGCTGGGGCTTGAAGGGGCAACTCAGAGGCCAAGTCCTCACTAGCTTCTGACTATAGATCCTCACCCATCCCACTGCTCCTTGCTTACCACCAACAATTCCAAGTTATTCTGATACGAAACCAACGTAATTTACTAAGAGAGTGGATCCTAAAAGTTCTCATCACGAGGAAAAGAATTTTTTTCTTTTTTGTATCTATACGATGGATGTTAACTAATCTTATCATGGCAACCATTTCACAACATATGAAAGTCAAGTCATTACATTGTGCACCTCAAACTTGTACCATGCTCTATGTCAATTACATCTCGGTAAAACTGAAAAATAATAATTTATTCATTCCTATAGGAAAAATACTGTGATCACAGCCATCAAGACCTATTCAAACAATAAATGGATGCCTAGACTCCAACTCTCAAACAAAAATAAATAAAAATAAAAGGGTTCCATGGTCAAATAAGTTAGGGAGATGCTAGTTTCAGGTTTCTTACAGTAAGACATCTCAGAACCTCTAAAACACTAACAGGCTTTGTCAATCTCCAAGTAACGGAAGCCAGGTCCCCGGATTTGGTCATAAAATCTACTTTCGCCAGAAGCACAGTAGGGATCGTGTGGATGTAGAAAGGACAGGATCTGGCGCCACAGGAGTGGAAACTGAAAATTATGGGTTGAGCAGTACAGGTTCCCTAAACCAAGTAAATGTTTACAAACTTTATGCTTTTGGAAAATATTTCATTTACAGAAATCTACTCACCTTTTCCTCACGCACCTGAAATCTCCTCAATTAAAATAAATCCTGTTGTTTTGACTCTATTTATCTGAAATGCTATTAACCACCACTCTACAATGCCTGTATAACAGGAAGACAATCGAAAATAATCTTACACGTAGGGATATTCTGACACTTCCTGTTTTTACATATTCAGTTCAACTGGCCTTTGTGAAATAGAAACCACTGCATTCCCATTTTATAGATGAAGAAAATGAAGGCCAAAGAGGTGAAATGAATTGACAAAAGTCAAAGAATACCAAGTAGGTGCCAGAACATTAACCCACTTTCTTCACAGAAGCACATCCTCAACTGCTGCCTGACGCTAAGGTCCTGATTGAACGCTAATGACGTCTGGTACAGCTTTTACTTGCATTTTTACAGGTTTTTAAATGCATTTTGTTTCAGTCATTTGAAGATTAGTCCTCTCGCTATAAGGCAGACAGCTCCCGGTTAACCACACGTTTTGATTAACCCCGTTCCTCAACCGTGGTGGTTTACAGAGAAGATATTATAAGGAGGCTCCTAACTAACACGGCCGAGTCTCGTTACGATTACTAGGGCTTTATAACATCAAGGAGCCAATCCTGAGGACCAGCAGCCTTAAAAAAAAAAATACAGGTGGTTTTTTTGTAGTGAGGTGGATGGACCTAGAGTCTGTCATACAGAGTGAAGTATTCCCTTTGCTTCTATCCTCTGAAAGAGGTTGTAGAGAATTCGTATAATTTCTCCTTAAATGCTTGATAGAATTCACAAGTGAACTCATCTGGCCCTGGTGCTTTCTATTTTGGAAGGTTATTAATTCTTGATTCAATTGCTTTAATTGATATAGGCCTATTCAGATAGTCTACTTCTTGTGTGACTTTTGGCTGGAAAGAGAAAGACAAATACCGTATGCTAACACATATATATGGAATCTAAAAAAAAAAAATGGTCATGAAGAACCTAGGGGCAAGATGGGAATAAAGACACAGACCTACTAGAGAACAGACTTGAGGATACGGGGAGGGGGAAGGGTAAGCTGGGACGAAGTGAGAGAGTGGCATGGACATATATACACTACCAAATGCTAGCGGGAAGCAGCCGCATAGCACAGGGAGACCAGCTGGTGCTCTGTGACCACCTAGAGGGGTGGGATAGGGAGGGTGGGAGGGAGGGAGACGCAAGAGGGAAGAGATATGGGAACATATGTGTATGTATAACTGATTCACTTTGTTATAAAGCAGAAACTAACACACCACTGTAAAGCAATTATACTCCAATAAAGATGATAAAAAATTTTAAAAAAACCAAAAAAGTACAGGTGGTTTTTATTTTTAATCTACAAAAAAGTAAATATTTACTTTCTTCACAAAACTCTGCTTTCTTTTTATACAGAGTTATTCCTAAAGATCTCTAGCACCATGGTTTGGAATGAGAAAGAATATTGGAAGAGGGCTACTGCAATAATAAAAACAATGCATTTTTATTCCTTCTGCTGCCTCTTGTCATTTAGTTTCCATGTAACCTAATTCTTATTCCGATCAGAGAAGAAGGAACTGAAACCAGGATTTTATTAACACCATCGATATCTACCCACGCTCAGGCACACGCACACACACAGTCCTCTGCTCCTAATTATGCATTTTACACTGAGCCTCCCTGGCCGCTCTCAACGCAAATGATGAATAAAGTAGCTTTTGTTTTCAGAGATTTATTTCAAACACCTCTTCATTAAATGCTAGTTAGAGGCAGATACATATCTATGGAAGGTTAAAAAAAAATGCTGATAAAATAACCATCAAGCAAACATGTCAATGCAGAACGTAAGATGGTCCTTCTCCAAAGGACACACTTGAGATACACACACACACACACACACACACACACACACACACACACACACACACACACACACACACACACACACACCCCTAGGGAGGAAGGAGAAATTTATTACAAAAAGGCCTTGAAAATCTCTTTTAAAATATATGACATTCCCACGCAGAGAGTAATAAGCACTTGAAGATGCGGCTGGAAAATGGTGGCTGCTTGTTTGTTTTGATGGTGGGAGTGTTTGGGGGTAGGGGGTGATGCCCAATTCCACCAGAGGGTCTGGTGAATTCTGCTGTTTCTGCCTTACAGCTCGAACGATGGGCTTATGAACGTAAAGGAAGCGGAAACCGGGATTCTGATTCGGCATGGCATCCACAGCCAGACAGCAGGGAGCTGACCGCTTCTCTCCCCCCTCCCCTGGCCCCCTCTATGCTCTCAGGGAGCCAAGGGGGTGAGGCCAAGCTGGCGCTGCTTCAAAACAGAAACAGAGAGGCCTCCTGGGAAACCCCTCTCCCTGCATTTGAGCTCCACCACAAACTGGATGAATGAGCTATTGAACCCTGAGGCAGAAGCAATAATTTCCTCAAAAGCCCTCGCATTTAGGGACACAAAAGAGAAGCCATCCAACACAGGCGTCCCCAGAGGAAACAGCCACCTGCCTGTGCGAAGGCCAGGCTGGGCTGTGGGGTCATCGTGTGCCCTCCTTCAGGGTAGGAACCAGGATGCCAGCACTCAGACCCGGCTCCAGAGCCACTGGCCATGGGCCAATTACGTGTCCTTTCTAGGTCTTGGTTTCCTCATCTGTAAAATGGGGATATTAACAATATCTGTGTAATACGTTTTTATGTAAAGTGCTTACCACAGTGCCTGGAAGCATGACAGAAGGATCTGTTAAACAGACAAACAAACAAGTCTATTTGTAAATACAGGACAGAATGAGCTGGTTTCTGATACTGAACAGTCTGATTTGTTAATAATTTAACTGGCATCGTGTTTCAGAGGGAGGGTTTAAGTTGTCACACAATGAAATCCCTTAGAAGTAGAGCCATCTACATTTTACAGATGGGGAAACTGAGGCACCCAGAGGGCACACAGAAGCATGTATGCTTCTAGGGCAAGGCCTGCCTCAGGCTTCTCATCCAGCGGCACCCACCACGGGCTCTGGATAAACACTGTGACCCAACTGACTCTCCCGAGGTCTGAGACTTCACTGGGAACGTAACCTCGCTAGAAATGCCTTTTATTCTAACTTCGTCCCTTCTACGGATTCTAATGCTAAGAAAGAACAGCGATGTATTTGGCACGCTGAACCATTCTGTTTCTACAATGGCCTTTGTTGAGCATGGGGGTTATGTACCAGGCACGGGGAACACTCACTCGTTGGTGAGATGTTTGTTTAGAGCGTCTAGGGATGAACGTATGAGGGCTGGAAAACACCACACTGGGCAGCACATTTACTTCTTGAAGGCCTTGCTGAGCCACCGTTCACATGCTGCACATGTCCCTAAGTGTGCTTCGCTGGTTACCCTGCCTTGAAAACACACACGCCACCAAAAATAAACTAACAGGGCTTCTCTGGTGGCACAGTGGTTAAGAATCCGCCTGCCAACGCAGGGGACACGGGTTTGAGCCCTGCTCGGGGGAGATCCCACACACCGTGGCGCAACTAAGCCTGTGCGCCACAACTACTGCGCCTGCGCTCTAGAGCCCATGAGACACAACCACGGAGCCCGCGAGCCACAGCTACTGAAGCCCGCGCGCCTAGAGCCCACAATGAGAAGCCCGCGCACAGCAACAAAGACCCAAGGCAGCCAGAAATAAATAAAAAATAATTTTAAAAAAGAACTAACATATCACATCACAGAACCTGCAAGGTGGAGCGCCCTTGTGTCAGCAATGACATCAGAAACTTCATTATTTCATGCCTCACATTTTAACATAAAGGACCATCCTATTTTGCTAAAAGATAGTAGAAAAAAATTTTTTTAACTTTGGTGAAGGTCATTTTTCTTCAATGGATGGAGTCTGATTAAACGTTTGCCTTGCCGTGGAGAGTTTTACATTAGTCCACATGCACAAGCTCGGAACTGTCTGGTAGCCAAGGCCCTGCCACAGGTGATGAGATTGAACGCAAGAAACTGCTGACTGTTCTAACCGCCTCCCCCCAAGGCAATCTCATAACGTTCAACCTGACAGCTGTATAACTTAGGACAATTCTCAGTTTCCTCATCTATAAAATGGGGATATTCTCAGTACCTTCTTTATGGTGTTATCATAAAGATTACAGAAAATTTATGGAAAGGACTTAGCATCGTCACTGTGGGTACATTAGTGCCTAAGGTACTAATGTACATTAGTACACTGTAGTAATGATACTCGCATCTGGTCCTCATGCTGACTTACAGGAGTAAATCCAGGCGGGCACCTTCCTGTGGTCACGGTAGAGGGTCCTGGGAAATGAGAGCCCGGCTCCAGCCAGGACACCTCCCAGCCCCGGTGTGCACAGCAGGACACCTAAGCCTGCCTGCCCCCTTTGCCCTCCCTCTCGGCATTAACTGCTGTTAATGCAGCCTCAGTTTTCACAAAGCAGCTGTCAGCTGGAGGAGGGTCCAGAGCACAGAGCCCAACACCGTGCGCACCTGGCTGGGAGCCCACCTGTGCCGTGCCTGCGTGATGCCCTGGGGACACGGTTCAACCACAACGCTGGCTGCTGCTCCAGCAGCAGTGCTGGCAGGAGAGACACACGACTGCTTTTTAAATAAAAAGCAAAATATAGCCCATATAAAGGCTTTCCACTTTTCTGCCCACTACAGCCTTCCTCCCTTCTTCTTGTTTTCTGTTTTGTTGTGTTTTTTTGTTTTAACTTCTTTTGCATTCATAGTCAAGAGAGCACGCATGTGTTCTGGAAAGCGCTTCTCTCCCCAGCGATGCCGGCGCCCCTGAGGCAGGAGCCATCTCAGTGCTGGGCACGAACCAGACTCTCAGTAAATGGATGGTGCATAATTGATGCTGCAGGTCCAGTCGTGGCAGCAGCCTCTCTCCATCCTTCTGAACGGAGCAGCACATGAAGGCTGCAAACCCATGTCCTTTTCTGGCTTCCCATCAACTCTGCCATGCTGCTGCGATTCCAAATACTTGACTTAATTATTTTATGCACGTTGAGGGATAACTTTCCCGAACCCATGAGTATACAACTTTCCCAACGGTTCTGTTTATCCTTTATACTAAACAAAGGTGTGTTTTGGCAAACTATGTTCTCTGCTAATTGCACATCTTGGCAGATAATGTAATATATCTGTAATTTTTAACAGAGATAGAAACCAGCACTCCATTTGGGAGCGAGAGGGCTACCTCGACCCAAAGGGTGAGGTCCTGTCCCTAAGAACAGCTTTCTCAACTATCACAGCATGAGTGATGGGCTCCAGCAGCACAGTGATAACTTACACTCTCAGAGCACTGTCCAGTACCAGCTCTGTACACTCAGTGTCTTCTCACGCAAGGTCTAAGTTACTCCTGTCATTGCAAGTCGGAAGGACATCATGCCCATTTTACAGAAAAAGAAACTGGGGTTTAGAAAGAAGGAGCATCTGGCTAGAGCGCCACATGGCGGACAATGCTGCTGGCCATTTGGGTATCTGGGTTTAGGTGTGCGAAGCTGGTAGCACAGGGCGACTTGGTTTCTGGTGGTGGCCTTCCTGGTAATTGGACCACAGTGTGGTAGAAACACCCTGGAGCCTCAGTTTCTTCAAGGGAACTCCACCCTTTCTTCCCATAGGTACTAAGTTATGGCAAAGAAAAAGCAGACAAAATCAAGGGCAAAAAGAAAAAAAAAAAAAGACAAAGGAAGATAGGATGAGGACTACTTCCCCAACGGGAAGGTAGTATTTTTCTAAAATGCTATTTTATTTTTAAACAGATTTGCAGGTATATATAAGTCTTATTTGTGTCATCTGTGAGTGACAGTGTTGCCATGGTGATTACGTGTATGTTTACAGAGAAGAAATAACCGTAGAGAAATCAATAGTGTTCGAACAAGACACACAGTGCCGTTCACAGACCACCTCCATCCCTCCACACAGGATGGAGAGAATGTTCAAATGGGTAGAAGAAAAACACCGCCCTGGGGGAAAAACAACTTGATTCCTCTGCTGAACTCAGAGAAAAGGCATTAAAAGGGCATTATTTTTCCTTTTTGTGGGCAAAGCCATTCTAATAAAAAGTAAGAGCTATCCAAAATAAAATTTTGGTACATTTACTCTTACCCAGATACAGTAAGGCCTAACATGGCAAGAGGAGAAGGGTTTATACACAGCACTTAATATTTTCATTTAAATACGTTATTTAATACACTAACATTTATTGATATAATAGTCAAGATCCACTTAACGTTTACGATATGTCAGGCACTGTGCTAAGAATACTACGCATATTTAAACTGATTGACCCTCATGACAACACCACCCTCTAAGTAAGAATTAATATTATTCCCATTTTGCAGGTGAGAAAACAAGCCCAGAGAAACCTTGTATCTTGTAAGTAGGAGCGTCGGGACCTATTCAGGCAGCCTGGCTCTGGAGGTCCTGTCTTACGAGCATTTTGTTTATCTTTGTATCTCTCTTTTAACTGAAAAGGTAACGAAGTCCACTGCTCCCCCACCCCCCTTGCATGTGGGTTTCTTTGTGGTCATTTGTCCAGGGAGCAAAAGGCAAACGGGGCGTGGGGTGTCGGGGAGGAAGGGGAGGCTGCAGAGGCAGTTGTTTGAGCACAATCCCTCCAGAGTCCAGAGCGCCCTCCCCGGGTGATGGACCCCGTCCAGTGGGAACAGGCCATCCATTGCCAGAGCTGCCAGAGGGGTCGGGAGCGGGGCTCTTGGACACCAGCACCAAACGTGCTGAGGAAGAGGGTGCCGGGCAGCCAGCAGAGGACCACCCATAATTTATTCTCGTCTAATTGAGGGGAAGTGTTACCAGATTTCAGGAAAGGCTGCAAGGGGATACTACAACACATACAATGACAATCTATCTTTTTCTTCTGAAGTACGGCTAGATATGAGTACAGCCTGCTTTCTGGGTCTATGCTCGCACAAAGGCTCCACTCTCTTACTTCCCTATAGATTTAGTAAGCGGTTTAATGGAAAAAGTGAATGTAATTCTATCCTTCAGAAATGATTGTGAAGAGGAAAAAAAAAATGACAGAATCACATCAAGTTCGACAACATATTCCACCAGGCTCATCTTATCGTTTTCCTGCTCTGGCCGTGGGTTCATTCTTTTCTATGAGGAGCCCTGCTTCCTCTCAGTGGAAAATGGTATTTAGAAACCAAGACCTGGGTACCAGGTGTGCTCACTGATACTGTCGTATCATTGTTTCTAGGCCCTCAAAGTGGGCAGAGCTGAGGTAGGGGAAACACACACACTCATAAACACAAACACATTTATACTTTCTATCTAAAAAACCATGAATCTATGTCAATTCCTCTAATTCCAATCTAGGAACCAGGGTTCATTCTTGCCCCTCCTTTTCTCATATCTGTAACTTTTCTTCAACAGTGAGAAACTTCACTCCCATAATCCTCAGTATTATCTACTCTTTTGCTCAAGCTAGAATAAATAGAAGATAGTCTCAGAATTGCTCACCCGTACCACTGTTTAAAAAAAAAAGACCCTGGTGACTAGAGTTCAATATTTTTTAGTCTTTTTTTGTGTAAAATTTACACACGTGGAATGCACAAATCATAAATGTACATTTCCACGGGCTTTGATACATGTATACATGCTTAGAACCCAGCTGTCAAGATATAGAACACTTCCAATCAGCCCAGGTAATACAAAAGTTGTCTAAGAACCAGAGAGACACATCAAAAGGGCCTAGGAGGCAGCTTGCAGGGTCTCTCACTAGCCACATCTGGGGAAACAAGAGATTCACAGTAAAAAAAATGATAATAATGGAATACAACTCATTGCCTAAAATAAGCCATAAGTCCTTCTTATGTGTACAACTGAACGAATAAATATATAAACAAACAAGTGAGGGAGAAGGGAAAGCTCTTCCTGGTAGAATAATGTCAATTCAAACACCAGCTTTCACTAATGGACACTAAAATCTGTGAGTAAAATCTTGATAAGACACAAGAGCTTCAGAGAGCCACCCTGTCAATAAATTACCTGTTATTTACAAAGGGCAAAAGTAACCTTCTGGTAGAGAAATACGGCAGGCGTTACCTTAACCTAGTGATCAAAGCTGTCACCACCCATATGGGCACAAACTGACATGGTCCTCCTGACACAATGCAAAACACTGGAAAGGACAAAGCATCACTTCTGTGGTCTTCCCCTGAAAAATGCACAATAGGACACTTTGGACAGTTCAAACTGAAGCCCATTCTATGATACGACTCCCGTGTACTTTTCAAAGAATGTCAAGGTCAAGAAACACAAACAAAGGCTGAGAAATTGTTCCGGATTAAGGGAAACCGAAGAGATGAAACAACGAAACACAGTATTTGAAATCATACTGGACCCTGGACCCAGAATAAAATAGCAATAAGGGAAGTTATTGGGAAGGCTGACAAACTTGAAAATGGGCTACGGATTACATGTTGACTCAACGTGAAGTTTCATGACATTATTAACTGTATTGTGGCCATGTGAGAAAAAGCTCTTCTTAGAAAATACCTGGTTAATGCGTTTAGGAGGGAAGGGCGTACGTGTGCTACCTGATCGCAAACGTTTGGAGGGGGTATATATACACATAGCCATATCCACACACAAACACTATGTACTCAATCCTCATTACATACGTCATAAAAGATACAATATGCACATATTCGATCCTCATTATTCACAGATTCCCTATCTGCCAATCTGCCTACTCCCTAAAATGTATTTGTACCCCAAAATCAATACTTGGGCATTTTCTTTTTTTTTTTTTTAACATCTTTATTGGAGTATAATTGCTTTACAATGAATGGTGTGTTAGTTTCTGCTGTATAACACAGTGAATCAGCTATACATATACATACATCCCCATATCCCCTCACGGTCATTCGCAGACATAAGCAAAGTGCAAAAACACCTGAGTTGCCCGATGCTCACATTCTCACCTGAGGCTGAATCAGGCAACCCGCTGCCTTCGTATTTCTGATCATACTGTAAACAAGTGTCCTTTTCGATGTCTATTTAGTGCCACGCTTTTCTTATTTCTGTGCTTTATTTATTTATTTTTTTTTTTTTTTTGCGGTACGTGGGCCTCTCACTGCTGTGGCCTCTCCTGTTGCGGAGCACAGGCTCCGGACGCGCAGGCTCAATGGCCATGGCTCAGGGGCCCAGCCGCTCTGCGGCATGTGGGATCTTCCCGGACCAGGACACGAACCCGTGTCCCCTGCATCGGCAGGCGGACTCTCAACCACTGCACCACCAGGGAAGCCCTATTTATTTTTATTTATTTATTTTTTTATTTTTTGCGGTACGCGGGCCTCTCACCGCTGTGGCCTCTCCCGTCGCGGAGCACAGGCTCCGGACGCGCAGGCCCAGCGGCCATGGCTCACGGGCCCAGCTGCTCCGCGGCATGTGGGATCTTCCCGGACCGGGGCACGAACCCGTGTCCCCTGCATCGGCAGGCGGACTCTCAACCACTGCGCCACCAGGGAAGCCCTTATTTCTGTGCTTTTCATGGGTGGTTTTGCACGTGCGCTTGGTATGTTCCCTGTTCAAATACAAATGTTGCTGTTGAAGGGTCCCTGGAAAAAGTCTGTCAGCCTTCACTCTGTAGCAGGCTGACCATTCCTCCTATTTCACCCTGATTTTAGTCAGCAAATACCTGTAGTCACAGATGACAGAGAGTACAGTTCAGCTGAAAGCGTTCTGCTTCCCTTATGTCAGCCACCAGACGTCCCTGAAGGCTGCAGCGGCCCCACACCGTCCAGTGTCACAGAGAGAGCCAGCCCCAGGCGGCCGAGAGGAGAGGGGCACAGCTGCACGGAAGGGCCTCCCAGGTCCAGAAGCAGAGAGAAAACAGGGCCTCCACAGGACAGGCTGGAAAGGGCCCTGATTCCGCCCTGTGTGGAGAAGGCACCCAAGCTGTGCTCAGTGCTTGCTGAATACATAGTGTTTAGTGTGAACACTACAGTGGAGGAGGGCAGGGAGGGTGTGGGGACAGGAGGACGGAGCAGGTGATGCACAGGGAGGAGAAGCACAGGCTCCGGGCTCAGCAGGGCAGGCTCTGAAGGTGCAGCGCCCCCGGACCGGCTCTGAGACTCAGCTTCCACACCTCCATTGCAACAGGGGTATCGGAGAACAGCACCTATGCCGCGAGGCTGCGATCACGTGAAATCACACACACGCGCGAGGGCACCAGAGAGGAGGGCCGGCTGCAGCACACTGTGTGGCCCCTGGTGAGAGCTCAGTAAAATCTGGCCACTGTTTCCAGCGAGAGAAATGGGGGGCAGGGCCTTCCTAGGAGGAGCATTGGAGCAGAGGCATGGCTGGAACCCCAGTGAGGACGGGGACCCCATCTTGGGCACAAGCTCAATGCTGAGTGCAGAGTCTGGGTCCCAATAGACTCGACAAGGAGTGTGCAATCAATGAACCAGTAAATAAGGGACTTCAGAGAACAGAAGTCCCGTGTGACTTAAATAAGAGGGCATGAGAGAGGCAGGGGCGGCAGACAGGACAGGAAGGGATGGTTAGTGAACAGAAAGCTGGACATCATGCTAAGGAGTTCCCAGTCCGTTCTGGAAGCAGCGGGGAGCTACTGGAATCATGAAAACAAGACAGTAACATCGTGATACGGGCATGATGGCTGGAAACGGCAGAACCAGAGTTGGGGGACCACTTCGGCGGCTTTTACAACAGCACCGGCTAGACGGTCTCAAGGGCAAGGCACGTGAGAATTACCAGGAGCACAGGAAGAAGAGATTTCTGGGTCCCATCCCCACAGGTCCCGACTGGGGAGGCCTGGGATGGATGGAGGGATGCTGAGAAGAATCAGAGGAGGAGAAGAGGGCAGATGAGGGATTCGCGCCGATGGCCTTGGCTTTTCCCAGTGATAAAATGGGGTCATTTGTCAAAGGCTAGAGCGGGGTTGGCTGTGGCACAGACCCAGAATCCCGACAAGGGAGCACACGTCTGAGGAGGGCCACTCAGCTCAGCCCTGCTATTTTTAGGCATATTCGGGTGTGGGAGCCTGAGGGCTTGTGACTTAAAGTCATCTCTGAAAATGCCGCGCTCAGGGCATCCCGACCACAGTCTCCCGGAGCCTCCTGTCCACTGTCTGCTGCTGTGACAGCCATGGTTCTCCACGTGCTTCTGCGAGACCTCTGTTTCTACAGGACCCGGCAATCTTTTCCATTAAATTATCTATTATTATTTAATAGCTAGGTAAGCATCTAAGTCATTTTGAAATGAAGGTATTATGCCCATATGTCACAAACGAGGCATGAATTAAGTCAGGCCAAAACGAAACGGACCTGTGTCTCTATGGCTGCTGGCCCATCACGCAGGGTCCCACCCATTCCTACAGCCCCTCCTCTGATTACAGCAAACTGATTGGTCAGTAAGTCATGCTTGGGGCTCTACCTCATTCGCTGGGCGCCAAGTTCAACTTACGTACCAACGGCTGCATATTTGCCTTTAATAGACGTGGCTGTGTGGACCTAAGTATAATAAATGAATAACCATTTAAGTGTCAAGTTACATCTTCAGGAGAAATCTGAAAATGAAACAGCCAGTGAATCGGTTTGTTTCTTCTATACTAGGAAATAAAGCTAATCACAGGATGAGAGGATAACTGTGAATTATTTCATAGTGGCACGGGAACGGAGGTGCTTCTTTCACAAAGAAACACGTAGAAACCGGCGTGATCTCTGGTGTGCAGCTGGAAATGCACAGCGGCGGGGCCAGTGCAGACGCTCTGCCTGCTTCCAGGGGCCTGTCAATCACCTTTCTCGTTCCAGGTCTAGAATCTGCTGAACAATCAGGCGCTCTCTTCGCAATCGCATCGAGGCTCCACGCCCAGAGACATCGCTTTCTTTGAGGTTGAATCAACCGATTAACGAGGTGTGTTTTCCATTCTCTTTTTTTCTTTGAAAAGGTTAAATGGCACAGTGCAATTTTCTGTGAAGCAGGTGTGCAGCTAACAAGGTGATAACTGGGAAACTGAGTGAAAAGGAAAAACCCTATAAAACTAGAAATCTGCGGTATCTGGGAAGAGGGCAACTGAATTACCTCTAGAAGATGCAAAAGTTATGGTAATACAATGCTAAAGATGCAAATTGAAGTCCATGAGAGTGAAAAAAGGAGGCATTACGGTTTTTATCATTCCCCCAGGATGCAGCGGGCACACCATAATATTCAAGATTGTTGAAGTTTTAAACAAATAGTGCAAGCCAACCTGCGATATCATCTTCTCTTCTCATTTCCTCACATTTTCAACAAAATAAACACTTTAGGAAGATCTTCCAAATATTCAAATATGGATAGCATTTACTAGAATATTGGATTTTAATTTTTTTTTCCTTCCACTATTCGGTCTTGGTCAAGAAAACAATATTTTCTGCTTAAGATACAGAAATGTTTGGGAAGAAGAGATCTCCAAAACCTTCCAACAGCTGTGATTCTCTCTCTCTCCCTCTCTCTCTCTCTCTCTCTCTCTCTCTCTCTCTCTCTCCCTCTCTCTCTCTCTCTCTCTCTCTCCCTCTCCCTCCCTCCCTCCCTCCCTCTCTCTCTCTCTCTCTCTCTCTCTCTCCCCCTCTCTCTCATTTGTAGTAATGTGATGTTAGCCTTCATTGATGACCTGCATTTATATGTAACCGTCCTCAAGCGAGGTCCAAGAGCCTGAAGTATCTTACGCGTGGCATCAGCAGTGCCCCCCGCTGAGCGGACACGCAGAAGGACTGTGAGTCTGGCCCCGTGGTCCCTCTTCCTTCCCCGCCCCCTCGTTAATGTGGACCTCTGGCCTGGAGGAAGCTTCACCTGGACCTGATTTGTTAGCCCTTACACGCTGTCTTCGTTCTAGCAATTCACTGGCACCAACGCTGGGTTCACTCACCAGCCGCATCTCGCTCGGAAGCGACGCCCACCCCGCCCTGCCCTGGGCCATCCGCCCCCCCACCCCACCCCGTTGGAGCTCAGCCCTGACTCGTCCTGCACAATAAACACCCCTGCTCCAGTTTCTCATTTCCGCCTGGGCCTGAGAGGCCACCTGGACCCAGCCTCGCCCGCCGCCATACCCTCCACTGAGGCCCTGGCTGTACCAATTAAAGCGAACGAGACAGTGGCAAAGGCGACACCGACGAAAAGCAGAGCTTGCAAAGGCGACATCAACAGATTATGAGCTCAGATGCTTCCACCCAGGTAAATTCTCCAGATCTGTAGTTTTCTCCCGTTTCCCATCCACCCAGCCCCAAAGCCAGAAACCTGGGGATCACTCTCTTTCTCGCTTATCTTGACCTAAGGTGTGTAAACACCCAGGTGGCCCAGGTCAGCACGAGTTTGCTTGTGTAGCTGGAGCGCAGTGATGAACAGACCCCTTCAACCCTCGAAGGGAGCGGATCTCAACTTAGATGACAAACCATATGGTCACTGCATCCCTGCTCCCAGGACCCAGGGCCCTTCAGTTCCGTCTCCTAAAATGTCTCGAGCCCAAACCCGACCATCTCGTCTCTCCACTGCCGCCCTCTTCGATCTCCCATCATTTCTTTCCAGTCCTAGGCAAGGCCTGGAGTGGACTCCTGGCCTTGTGGTCCCCACTCATCCTTCATATTTTCAGAAGAGGGATAATCTAAAATGGAAACCTGATGATGATGACATTTGGTATCTTGCTAATTGCCTTTGAGAGAAAATTCAAACCCCAGCCTTCACATCCTCAGCATGCCCTCGCCCACATTTCCCCTCAATCTCAGCGGAAGCACCGACGGGCTGGGTCGTGCCTCCAGGCCTCCACTCGGCCCAGGCTCACCTTCATCAGAGCCCTTCACTGTGTTCCTGTCCCCCCACCAGCACATGCGCTACCCGAGGGCGGGGAGCTGCGCTCTCTGCATCCCCAGCGTCAGGCACAGTGCCTGGCACGAGAGCAGATGCTCAAAAGGTTTTGGAATGAATAATTGATAAGGTTCTCGTGTTTGGGAAGATCCTGTCACATTTCGTTCACGTCAACTAGGGTCTCAGTGAACAGCAGGGAAACAATTCCCTTTGTGGATTTCATGCCGCCTGGGAGGGATCATTTCCCCTCGCTCTGCTGACAACCTAGCTTGGATCAGAACCACATATGAAAAGAGTGACACAGAGAGAGAAAATGCCACAAAGAAAAAGACAGCGAGAGACAGAGACAGAGAGATGGAAGGATAGAGACAGACGCAAGATGGAAGCAAGAGGGAAAGGCAGAGGGAAAGGCTGACGTCACCACAAACACGCGTCAGCCAGGAGAGGCTCTGCAATGGCCACAACCTTGACAGACGGGCAGCAGCTGTGCCACCGCGGCGGGGGGTGGGGACCACTCTCCTTCTATCCCTGCAGCCAGGAGCGAGGAGGAAGGGTGGCCACGATGGGCTACTTAATACATACGTCATTTCCAGAGGAAATGATTTTAGAAGACAAAGGTCTGGTTCTCCTTCCCTAAGGCTGTGCTACCATCTACTTTTTGCTCTTCTTGGTCTTAGAATCCAAATTCAGTTTTGAGGTATTTCAACTACCTGGCAGGACTTCTCTGAGGGATAAGGGCCCAGGAACAGTCATAATCTCTTCCATGAACAAGTTTTTTTCAACTGGCAAAATTAAGTCTAAACGAATGCCGGGAGTAGCAGTGCTGTCTGAGGTGGGCGGAGGAGATAAGGAAATCCCATTCACTTTCATGCATCACGGACTGTGGACTGATCTCGCGAGTGACCGAGGGGACTTATGTCACCAGTGCAGAGACTTAGTGACCTGGTGTTCAGGAGAGCGGTCCAAGGCAAAACAAGCTAGTGACTACCTGATAGGTCTAAGGCCAAGGCTTCTGAATCCCAGATCAATTCTTTCCCAACACCCACTCAAAAATGATGCTGGGTACTGATACGACCAATCTGTCTAAGTTATACGCAGAGTTTGCAAAGCCTGCTGGAATCAACTGCTTCTTCCATCTACTATCCGAACCTTAGGAACCTTAACATATAAGACCTAAAGTGAGAGCACAGGCTACACTCAAAACATAGACGTATCTAGAAAAATAACAGATAACAAAGAATGGACCAAGAAAACCATATGCAAATAAGACCAGTGACCTTGTAGCCAGTAATGGCCTCAATGTGTTATATAAAGAGTTTTCAACCACGATGCTTGACAATTGTGATCTGTAATGCCAGTAATTTGTTGCTAGCACGACAATGGCCAAATCTGCAAATGATTTACTTTTTAGAATATATAAAAACAAGAACAACAAAAACCAAACGGCCTGATTAAAAAATGAGCAAAAGACTTGAACAGACATTTCTCCAAAGACGATACACAAATGGTCAATAAGCACATGAAAAAAATGTTCAACATCACAAATCATTAGGGAAATGCAAATCAAAACCACAATGAGATAGATACAACTTCACACCCACTAGGATGACTACTATATTAAAAAAGAGAGAAAATAATAACTTTTGGCAAGGATGCACAGAAATTGGAACCCTTGTGCTCTGTTGGTGGGAATGTAAACATGGTGTAGCTATGGTGGGAAGCAGGATGACGGTTCATCAAGAGTTAAAAACAGAATTACTATATGATCCAGCAATGCCACTTCTGGGGAAGAGAACTCCCAAAAGAACTGGAAGCAGGGTCTTGAAGAGATATTTTTATCCCTATGTTCACAGCAGCATTATTCCACAATAGCCAAAAAAGGTGGGAGCAACTCAAGCGTCCATCAACAGATGAATGGACAAACAAAATGTGTCACAAAAAGATGCAAGTAGATGAGGTCCCCACAGTGGTCAATTCAGAGAGAAAGACAATGAAGTGGTGGGTTCCAGGGCCTCTGGGGCAGGGGGCTGGGGAGCAATTATTTAGTGGGTGCAGAGTTTCAGTCTGGGATGATGAGAACATCCTGGAGATGGAGGGTGGTGATGGCTGCACAGTGAGCAGAGTGGTCATGATTTTTAAAAACAGGGACAAGAATGAAGATGTATTCAAGAGGAGCCTGCAAAGCCAAAGACTATAATACGCAGAAACACAACTAAATCAACAGCCATAATACGAACTCGCTTTAGATAAAATTAACATCATAAAATAGTCAAAGATTTTGAAATAAGCATAGTGAAGATATTCAGAAAGTTAAATGTAGTAACAACCATTTTAAAAAGTAAGTAATTAGGAAACAAAACCAGAAAGAAATGAAACAAGAAGGTGGAGAAGAAAAGGAACTAATTACAGATGTTAGCAGTGAAAAGTAATAGTTACTAAGTTCAAAAAAACTCGGAGAAAATTATGGAATTGGTAGAAACTACTGTGAAATTCACCAGCACAGGAGGACAAAGAAATCAAAACCGTCCAAGAATAGTTAAGATATATGGCTGATAACTAAGAAGCTTTTCAGGAGACGCAGAAAAGGGGGAGGGAGGGGATAGAGGGGAACCACTCCTCAATAACAACACAGACTCTCCTGGAGTGGAAGGTACCTTTGGGCACCAAGGGGGATAAATAAAGATAAATCCACGCCAAGTCGCTTCCTCGTGGGACTTCCCCGGTGGTCCAGTGGTTAAGAATCCTCCTTCCAATGCAGGGGACGCAGGTTCGATCCCTGGTTGGGGAACTAGATCCCATATGCCGTGGGGCAACTAAGCCTGTGAGCTGCAACTAAGCCTGCGAGCTGCAACTAGAGAGCCCACGTGCCACAACTAGAGAGCCCACGTGCCACAACTAGAGAGCCCACAAGCTCTGGAGCCCACGCATCACAACCACAGAGCCCATGCACTGCAACTACTGAGCCTGCGTGCCACAACTAGAGAGGAGCCTGCGCACTGCAACAAGGAGCCCAGACGCCACAGCGGAGGATCCTGAGTACTGCAGTGAAGATCCTACATGCCGCAACTAAGACCCGACGCAGCCAAAAATCAATCAATCAATTTTTTTTTTTCCGGTACGCGGGCCTCTCACTGTTGTGGCCTCTCCCGTTGCGGAGCACAGGCTCCGGACGCGCAGGCTCAGTGGCCATGGCTCACAGGCCCAGCCGCTCCGCGGCATGTGGGATCTTCCCGGACCGGGGCACGAACCCGTGTCCCCTGCATCGGCAGGCGGACTCTCAACCACTGCGTCACCAGGGAAGCTCAATCAATATTTTTTTAAAAAAGGAAAACTTCCTATGAATGGGGGGATTATTAAAAGATGTACTTTAAAAAAAAGAAAAAAGACACATCTTTGTAAAACGGGAGAACATCAAATGTAGAGAGAAAGCCTTAAACACTAGTCAAGAGAAAAGGCATCATTACCTACAGAGAAGTAACACTTTGGTTCACGTGAGACTTCTCAGGAACGAAGGCCAGAAGGAATGTCTTCAACGCCCTACGGGAGAACGACTGCCCTTCTGGAATTTTAGACTCCCTGACATTACTACCCAAGAATGAGGCAACGCGAAGACATTTTCACATACACAGAGACCACAAGAATTTACCACTCGTAATGGCTCACAGGAAAAATAGTCAAAGAATATATGCCATTAAAAAGAAAAGTAAACTCTAAGAGGAGGCTCTGTATGGAGAAAAAAAGAAAAGGTGAACACAAAATTTGATAAAATGTTAGTAAATGTGCTCAACTATTGACTAATTTTTAAAGATTTTTTTTGAATGTCAGGATAATAAGAGAATATTACAGACAGTTTTATGCCAACACATTTGAAAGTTATATGAAATGGACAAGTTCCTAGAAAAAAATACAATTTAACAAAGTGACACAAAATAAAACAATCTGAAGAGCCTAATAGCGACTAAGAAATTTAATCTGTGGTTTCAAATTTCCCACAAAGACAACTCCAGGCCCAGACAACTTCACTGGTAAATATGATCAAACACGTAAGAAAGAAAGAACATCAATCTTCAAAATCCAGAGAACAGAAAAATAGTTCCAAATTAGTTTTATGAGGATATTACAAATCTTAGCATCAAAACCTGATAAGGACATAAGAAAGAGAAAATTCCAGGCCTATCTCACCCCTGAACACAGATTTTTAAATCCTAAACAAATCTTTACAAATCAAATCCAGAAATGTATAAAAAAGATAATATATCCCAACCAAGTTTTGTTTATTTCAGGAACAGATGATTGTTTTAACATCCAAAAAGCAATCACTATATGTCACTACATCAACAGAACAAAGCCAAAAAGTCATGAGATCACCTCAAAATATACGAAAGGGTTTGATAATTTTAAGAGTCATTTATGATAAAAACTCTTAGCAAACTAGAAATAGAAGGAAACATCTCTAATGTGATAAAAGGCTTTACAAAAAACCTACAGCAACCACTTTAAATAAATACTTATTCCAAAACTCTCAAGCTCAGACATTTAATTAGGTTTAATTTTGTATTACCATAGTTCATTTAGTTCAATCTCCCCAATTCAATTTACTCCAATAAGAATCAAAGAATCATTCATGGTAAGATGACTTTTTCAAAGTCAGTAGCTGATAAATTGCCTTTTCCACTTAGATCTGCAAACCCCCTGGAATTCACTGTTGAATAATTAGGAGTCTGGGGTCAAGTTTCACTTTTTCCATATGGATACTCAATTATCTGTGCTTCCTTTGCACAGAAGTCTCCTCCTCCAGCCCGTTCCACAGTGCAGGCCTCGCCATGAGCCCAGAAATAATGCCGAGGTGTGTTTCTGGGCTCCCGCCTTCTCCGGGCCTCTGTGTCCATCTTGCATCAGCTCCACACTCTCACAATTACTGTAGCTTTTAAAAAAAGACTCGACGTCAAAGTGAGCAAATCCTTCAACTGGGTTGTTTGGCTATTTCTGGCTCTCTGCATTTCCACATAAATTTTGGAATATGCTCATCAAATTCCTCATTAAATCTCTCTGAATTTTTTAATTAATTAATTTTAAATTTAATTTTTAATTTTATATTGGAGTATAGTTGATTTACAATGTTGTGTTAGTTTCAGGTGAAAGTCACAGCAAAGTGAATTTCTTTTTTTTTAGCTACTGTGGCCGTTTAATGCATTACATTTTGAAGCAATCCTACAAATTGTTTTTGGATATATGCAAATGCGGTAATAACATGAGGACGGTCAACATCAAACTGAAGGCAGTGGTCACCTCTGGGGAGGAAAGAGGAAGGGGGCGTCCATCAGGGAGGCACAGGTGTGTCAACTGCATTTCGAATGCTTTTCTTCTTTATAAGAATCTGTGGTAAATCCCAGCAAATTTGCTGGGTGGAGGTACACTGTTCTACATTATTAGCAAATCAAATCAGTAAATGTATGTTTGTATATTTAGAAGATTTCATCATTTTAAACATGAATAAAGATAAATATACAATAGCTACTTGGTTCCCAACCAGCGATTAACTGGGAGTTCAAACTCTGCCGAATGGGCTCTACAAGGGTCATCTATTTATAATCCACTGTCCTTGGTCGTGAATTACAGTCTATAGTTGTTATTTATAAATCTCACAGGGAGGCCCTTGAGAAAATAAATTCTTCCCTCAAATGGAAAGAAAACAGTTGATTCATTACTCAGCCAACTGACAGAATAATTAAGCCATCCACCATATAAATCACTGCCTACGTGAACCATTCTTCATTTTCAAGACCACAAGATTATACAAATGAAACGCCAACCGAAATGCAGTTTGAAAAGCCGTGTGATAATGTAATCACAAAGTAACTCTCATTTTTCTGTCTAAACACAGGCTGACTTCAAGTTTCAGATGAACCCAAATGTTCCTCTCATCCTTTCAGTAAAGGAGCAGCGCACACTCCTAGTTGAAACAGTGAAGAGTTTTGCTTTTCCTTTCGTACAGGATGAGGCAAATTAGAGATGCAGAACCACCATACTTGCCTTTCTTGACTAATAACTTAGTTAAGGTAAATTGTTTTCCTCTTATTCGGTCCCCAGAATATCAATAAAAGCCTTAAATGTTTCGCTTGAATGGGCTCTGATCAACGCTTGCTATTCCTCCTTTGATAGCTCTGAGGGTCTCATTCCCAGGCTGAGTCACCCTGAGGTTAGCCTTCCAGGCTTCTTTCCTTTGGCCAATGTAGTTATAACTCAGGTGGATGTGCCCTGGTGACCCTGATTTCTATACTCAATTTCAAACAGAGAAAAAAGTATCCCATAGCCACACCCTGTCCACACATCCCATCCAGCTGTCCTATGAAAACAGGCACAGCCAGGTGCATGCAAAGGGAGTACTTTACATTTGACCAGGGAATCAAAGCATTAAACTGAAGGAAGCAAACTCTGAGGGGTGATTCCAAACAACAGGCAGCAGAGAGTAAAAGTTTAAGGCTGGAAGAGCTTTTCCAGCAGCCCCACCACCGCAGTTCACAGGTGACTGCCTCTTCATAACAACGGCTGCCGCGGTAAGAGATGGTGCTGCCTGTACGGTCTGCTTGTCCACATCTGGCACGGTTAAGCCTTACTCTAAGAGCTCAGGATAAGTACAGCAGGCTAAGTTCACAGACCATTCCAACTCCCTCAAAGAGGAGATGTGGCAAAAGTCTGCGGAGGACTTCTGGAAAACTTCTTCACACTTAAAAAGGAAACAAGGGTGTTTCTTTTTCTGCCTCTGGGCCCCGCTGTATGAGGTGATGGTTAATGCTCCTGCCACCGTCGTTCAAGCCTGAGGGGAAAACACTCAAGGACCCAGGGCTTCATCCAGGGCTTCCTGCTCTTGTGCCTCTCATTTAAGCCATTTCAGTCGGGCCTTCCTTGGTTGAAGCCAAAAGCATCCCTACCGCTGTCCTGTAACTGGTACCTCCCAATACCCACACCCGGGAAAAACCCACTGACCTCCCGGCCACTGCTTGACTGACATGGTTCTTTCTCCCTGTGGCAATCCCTCCCTTCATACTTGTATTTGTCTCTGGTCTCTATTCTCAGGATCTCCTTTTAAAACTATGACTCCCCCCACCCAGCTTTATGGAGGTATACCTGCCAAGTCAAAACTATACATCTTAAGGTGACAGTCTGACACACATATTTACTAAGACTGTAAGTTTTAACTTATGATCCATCAATGATTAGTATTTGGTTTAAACGATCCTGTACAGTATAAACTTATCCCTCTGGTTGCGAAGATAGAAAGGCCAGACTTTTTCCTAAAATATATTGCACATGATTTGTCAGATTGGATAGATGATTAGCAAGATGAAAGATGTAATGTGTTGTCAATAAATAGGAAGTTCTTTTACGTTTCCATCAGGTTAATGGCCAAGAAGCTGTAACACGGATGTTGAGCGTGTGCACCATCTTGCAGTCTATGCTACAGGAAGACGCTGAGGCCCTCACTCTTAGTTTTCTAAAGAAGTGTATTAAACAAGAAAGAAATTCAGGGTAGTGATTCTCTAAATACGTAAATGTACCACAAGACCCCCTGCTTTCACCAAAATAAAAAGCAGCCATAAATCCACAGGTCTCTGATGACAGAGGCCCCAGTACAAACACGGGGCCGCATTCCATAGGACTCGGTAGACTGCGGGTCGGTGAAATGTCCTCGCATCGTAAGGCCGGCAAAGCAAGCTGAAGATGGAAACCGCGGGCACCACGGACCGGGAATCATGAGGACAGTGGCCGCTGCGCTCACAGGGGCTGCGGTGGTGGTGACAACAGGAGTAACGCTTAACGTGGACGAAATGCTCACGGGTGACAGGGTCTGCTCTGAATGCTGTACATAAAAGCACCAGGGTGGTTCCCACGGCAAACGGGTCCGTTCTCCTGCTCACTGCTTCTCTCCGCACCTGACTATCAGCGATGATTACAGGGCATGTATAAAAGGTCCTACGGCTGGTCATCTCCCCTGCTTCTTCCTCTACCTCTTCCTATTACTTTCTTCTGGGATAAAGATCCTTCTTCCAGCAAAAGAAAAATATTTACATGCTTTTTTTTGGTGAGATGGAAAAAATGCACTGGGAAATAGTGAAAAAAACTGAGATCCATTAATTTAACTACGACACAATGAAGCTGATGGGATTCTCCCAGCTGGATTTATTTGGGAACAGAATGAGGAAACACTGCATAATCCTGCACTAAGTCTCTAGCAGACAACATTTATGACAATGACAGCGAAACCAGATCTAGGAGCTATTCCAAGCCCTGGAGATTAGCAGATAATCACAGGCTCAAGTCCTAATACAATTCTGGAGAGACATGGAAGGATTCAGAAATTAACTAGCAAAATAGGATTTAAAAAAAAAAGAAGAAGAAAATTTTGACCTCCACGTGCACTGGTCAGCGTCAGCAAAATTCTATACATTCACCTATGTGTAGCCCCGTCATTGTACTTCATATTATTTGATAATTATCTCTTGATAAATCTGTCTCCTCCTCTAGATTGGAAACAGCCTGAAGTCAGGAACTGTCCATTTCATCTTACTGACTCCAGGACAGGGCCCCATTTAGGCAACAACAGTTTACCAGCTCAATACTAGGAGCTCCCTGGAGTCAGCTTTAGATAAAATCCTAGCTCGGTCCCTTACTAGCAGTGTTATTATGGTTGAGTTCCCTGGTGGTTCCAAGCCTCAGTTTCATCATCTGTAAAATGGGTTAATAGAACCCCCATTGGACTCTGAAGAATGAAAGCTATAATATAGGCAAACTAGTTCAGTAGCTTGTACACAGCACTCAACAAATGGCAAGTATGATAAGGCACTAAACATATTAATGCCCAGACTACGGTGCACTGACCGTGACTGCAGGAAGACACAAAATAAGGGAAAATGGCCAGCCGTGGCCGTAAGAAACTCCCAGCCCTCGTATAGCAGAGCACTCGCTGTTGATGCCTGGTACCCCAGGGACAGCAAGGACTAACTCTGACAGTTTCCCAGGAGTCTGTCCATGACTGACCTTGGAGCCCACGGGGCTGACTGGAGACCCTCTCACAGTCAGTGCCCGGATTCCATCAGCCTAACTCTGTGCCTTCAGTCTCAGCTGCGCCATCTTCTTACAATCATGTTAAATGTTCTTCTTAAGCCAGGCCAACAACATGAACTGACAAAAAGAGTCCCTTATTCCCCTCATATGTAGAAACACGACTACTCCACACAAATAGTTAAAAATCGCTAACACTTTCATACTATCTGTATTACTTACACCTAACAACAAAATCTGCTCTATTCTATCTGAAGCAGGCAGTTTGCCATGATGGAAATGGAATAGATAAAGGTGCATGTGATGGGCTGAATAACGACCCCCAGAGATGTCCACATGCCAATCCCTGGAACCCGTGAATATGTTGCCTTACGCTCAAAAAGAACTTTACAGGTACGATTATGAAAAGATCTTGATACGTGGAGATTATCTTGTCACAAGGGCCCTTGTAAGAAGAGACAAAAATTCAGAGAAGAGGCAACGTGACCACACAGGGAAGGAAAGGAAAGAACGTAAAGCGATACAGAGCCAGGAGCCAGGAATGAGGTCGGGCCCAGAAGCTGACAAATGCAGGAGGTGGGGTCTCCCCTGGAGCCTCCAGACAGAGCCGGCCCTGCTGACACCTGAGGCTGAGCCCTGTCAGGTCAATTTTGAAGTTCTGACCTCCAGGACTGTAAAATAATAAAGACATATTGTTTGAAGCTGCTAGGTTCGTGGTAAGTTGTCACATTAGCAATAGGAAACTAACACAGAATATAATCAATAGATGATAATTATAAGTGAATAATTAGGAAACAGCTCTCTGTGATCTATAACTTACAAAGCATTTTACAGACATCTACTTTTTCAGCAATCAAATCCTAACTACCTACCAGAAGTTATTAGGTTCATTACACAAAGGGAACCATATAAATTACATAATAGTGCAGATATGCACACGCCGACTTTCTACTTTGAAGGCAGGAAAGTTTCTTTAATGACATTTAATACAAGAGACCCATTGTCTACTCCTGGATCCTCTGTGTCTCCTAAGAGAAGACAGTTGGGAGCCCACTTAAAACTTGACTTTAACCACTAGCTTGTGGTCACAACTGTGTCATTCACCTGTGCTTGCCCCACCGCGGTGTTGAGCCCAGTGTTCCATTCGGTGCTGGTGGGTGTTCCATCAATGTTGGCCAATTTAATAAATGACTGAATAAATGAAAGACTGAATGAGAAAAACTTAGAGCCTCAGCAGGTTCTGCTTTTGATCGTTTAGATGGCGTTTTCTTCCAAAATTAACCAAGAAGGACCTGGTGCTGGAATAAAAAGCAGCAGCTTAGCAAAAGTAAAAACAAATTTAAAGTTAAAAAAAGTAAAAAGTTTAAAAATAGGTTTTTGTTTTTTTCTAAAAAAAGGCCAACAAAAATGAAACCAGACCATCAAATAAATGATAGAAGGT